>NW_008795025.1:101779-191498 GCF_000699145.1 Aptenodytes forsteri | reverse complement strand
CCTCCCCCCTCCCCCCCACCTTTGGGGCACCACTGTGCTATTTGCTGTCTGTTTTTTGTTTCTTCTTCATCTGTCTCTAGACAGACTCTTATGTTAACTGATTGGAATCTTTGTTCTGTTTTGTTTTGAAATTTTGATGGAAAAATTTCTCAAGATGAGTTTGCTCTCTCTGGCCTCATTTGGAATGACTACTTGTTTACATATTTTCAGAAAACTCCAATTCTCTTGAAGTTCATATTTTATCTGGTGGAAGCAAGCTTCAGATTGCTCGCTCTCAGCTTCTAGACAGTGGGACCTACACTTGTATTGCCTCAAATATAGAGCGAAAAGCTCAGAAAAGTTATGTGCTTTCCATTCAAGGTAAGGCATGAGAGTACAGTGAGCAGAACTGGTTAATAATTGGTTGAGTATGACACTGTGTCGGTACTAGAGACAGTGAAATAACACAAACCTGTAGAAAAGTGGAGAATTCGGACCATTATTTCTATCGTCTGCAACCAGTGAGGAAAAAATGATTAGAGGCTTATATACTGTTAGTCAGAAATTTGCATGAAAAAGAATATTCTTAACCTCTGATTGTAGGAGAACTTGAAAGCAGTTGGGAAGGCTGTGTGTGATTGCTGCTGATCGCATCCTTCCTCCTGCTGAACACTGAAGCTACATTGGTTGATTGTGTGTGGAGCACCACACATGGATTCAGAAGCAGTGATACCGGTTGCCTTTTTTGCCATAGCAAATAGGAGGAGACAGCAAAAAAAAATACTGGCAGAATTTCCTTATGAATTTTTTTTCCCCACTCAAATGAGAAACTTTTATTTGTTATGGAATTGTCTCCTGCCTCGCTGCATGTCACCCTTATGCTGCAAGTATCTTTATTTTCCTCTGTTCCTAATGACTCATCCCCATTAATTGCTTGCTCTCAGCTTCTAGACAGTGGGACCTACACTTGTATTGCCTCAAATATAGAGCGAAAAGCTCAGAAAAGTTATGTGCTTTCCATTCAAGGTAAGGCATGAGAGTACAGTGAGCAGAACTGGTTAATAATTGGTTGAGTATGACACTGTGTCTGTACTAGAGACACTGAAATAACACAAACCTGTAGACAAGTGGACAATTCGGAATTGTCTCCTGCCTCGCTGCGCGTCACCCTTATGCTGCAAGTATCTTTATTTTCCTCTGTTCCTAATGACTCATCCCCATTAATTGCACTAGTTCCCTCCCGTGTCCAATAACATGCCCGTTGTATAGCATCTCCGGCTTTCTGCCATCATCCCTTCCCATGCTGGCAGTTGCTGGTTGAGGAAGAAGAGGCAGCATCAGCTGTAACCTGAGTGTGCTGACACACCCATGTGTGATAGCTGGCCATCAGCAGTCCAAACAAAACTAGGAACTGTTTGTCATAGTGCTTGTTCTTTCGGAGTGCTGTTTTTTCTGTGTCCCCCTGCCTGCCTGCCAGTTTTTCCCCAAGTTTAGGAATTGAATATCAAGCTGCTCGTTTGATCAAATGTGACTGAAATTGCTTGAAATGCTCAAAACTTACTAGTGGGACTGACAGTCTTGACTTGATGGATAGCATGACTGTCATCCTTGTTCTTTAGGAGAACAGGCTAAAAATGGCTACTGGTTAGGATGGAGTAAGTGTGTGTCTGTTAACAGGAATATGATGGTCTTGATGCAATAGAGCATTTGACTGTGCAGTAAGCACATGCTCAAGAGTTAAACAGGCATGTAATTGTTACAGTGCATTGTAATGTTTACTGAAATGGGATTTTGTCATAATATTGTACATGTTAGCATTGTTTGAGCAGATAACTAGATACTAAATATAATGGCAAAGATACATGCTTTTTTATAATTTTGTAAATTAGCTGTTTTAAGGAACATGGCTTTGAATTTATCTTCGCAGAACCCCCTCTAGAAACAATATAATCATATACTTTCTAAACTAGATTTGAATGGAGGTACTGCAATAAATGCTAGTACTCATGAGTTACTGCAGTGTAACTTTTTGTAGTTTAGATTATGTTTCTTGCTGATGAATCTTCTCTTCCCTCCATCATGCATTTCCAGTTCCTCCTAATATTGTTGGCTCTGAAATGCCTAGTGAGGTCAGCGTCCTCCTAGGAGAAAACATCCAGCTTGTCTGCAATGCCAATGGAGTGCCCATGCCTGTTATGCAATGGCTTAAAGATGGAAAAACAGTTGCCAGTGACGATTTACAAAGAATAAGGCAAGCAAAAATAATCAGACGCTGCATTCTTTTCTTGTATAATTTTAAACCTCAGGGGGCCCTAAAGAGGGAGCATGAAAGAGGGCCCTAAGGAGGGAGTGTAAAGAGGGCCTGAGTCTTAGCTTAGCCAGGTTAAGAACATCACCTCTGTCTTTAGCTTCTCTAAATCTAGTATACTTTGTTACTACTTTGATTTTTTTAATTTTTTTTTTTTGTACAGAGGTAAGTATATGATAGCTATTCCTTTCTCAGTTAATAAGTTCCATTAAAAGTCATCAGGTTCACTAAAGTTTATTAAGGTCAATAAGTTCCATTAATTTCTTTTGGAGGGGAAAGATCTGAGGCATGGAAATATTTTACTCTTGATGCTTTTCATTATGGGTTCTTCAAAAGCCTGATTGGAATTGAATCCTAATACAAGGTTAAACAGGACATCTCTAGGAAAAACTTCCTAGCCTATCTCTAATAACAATATTTTGCAAAAAACAATGGTTCTCTCACTGAATTCCCAAGAGGATAGAGGTAGTTGATTTAAATGTACAAAACTGACTGTTTATTTGCCAGGTCATAGGAATAAGTAAACAAACCCACTGTGATTTATGACCTTCCTTGTAGAGTAACTCCAGATGGCAGCACATTAAACATTTTCAGAGCTCTCAGTTCTGATACAGGAAAATACACTTGTGTGGCTACTAATCCTGCAGGAGAGGAAGACCGAATTTTCAACTTGAATGTATATGGTGAGTTTTCACAGACATAAAACTGAAATCTGGTCCATAATCGTATCTTTGTAAGCACTTCCAAGAGAGGGCCAAGAAATGAATGCCTGTCTTCAGTGTAATACTACATGCATGTGTTTCCAATTTCATGTACTGTAGATATCACAGTATATTACACAGGATGTTCTGTCAATGACAAAATGATTGAAATCACTGTTAAATATGTTTTGGGATAAACAAATTAATTCCTTTTGTGTATTTCATAATAGAGGAGTTCTGCTTATGGTGATTTTTTTTTTTCTTGTAGAGAAAGATACACTTGGGTCTGATTTACTATGATACTGCTTTTTTGTTGTATTGTTTATCTTCACTAATTCAAATCAAAGTACATCAGCTAAAACCAGAGTAGTATGCTAGGGAACTAATAGTTAAAGGTCTCCCCTCCCCTGAGAAATAGTTTATTTAGAGTTTAAAAGAAAAATGATAGAGTTTTGGATTAAATTCTTCTCTTGCACAATTTGACATACGATAGTATGTCAAAATACTAAAGATAGTATGTCATATAAGATAGTGAGCATAACTCTTCTTAAGCAGTATAGAGAGTGGACATTTTAATTTGTGAAAAATGTGCTCATGAAGTACAATGACTAGTGTAAAAGAGTGAAGAGTTCTGCATAGGGCAGCGTTTCACAGTGGTGTAAGTGTCTGTCCCAGTTATACAGAGACTCAGAATCAATTGGAATACAAGCAATGAGCAGAGTAACAAGAGATGACCTTTGATATAATAAATAACAATACTGAATGACCACATGACATCTTTTTGGGACAGAATGGCACTACACAACAGCGGAGACTTTTTTGATCAGTTTGTATTGGTTGAGGTTCAAGCAATAACCAACTTAAATGGTCTTATCTATGCAACTGTCATGGTGTGTGATGGGATCTTAAGTCAGCCAGAGCTTGGAGTGGCATGTGGCTGAGCCTTCTTTACATAGTGAGTCCCCTCTTGCCCTCAAGACCAAGGCTTTCAAACTAACCTATAAAACCAAAAAGCTCCAAAAGCAGTTCTGTTAGAATAATCAGCCAGAATACTTAACTAGGCATTCTGAAATTTTCTATGTTTAAAAATTAAGTCAGCATATACATCTAGAAGTTAATAAACTAACTTCTCTCCAGTATGATTCTAGCTTTCACTTAATTTAAGATTTATTTAAGGAGGTAAGTTTGAGTGACAGCAAACTACCAAGTCGCATCTGGCCCTTAAGTGGTTTAGCCCATCCCCTCTAAGGCTTCACCACTTGTTCCTTCCTGCATTGTCATTCTCTCCCCATGAGCTTCAGGCTCTGAGCTCCCTCTTGTTTGCCGCAGCCTGACAAATCAAAGAGATAGTTCTACTATCATTCTAAAGTGCATCTGATTTTAAATATGTAAATGGAAAATTTATTAGTGCTCAATGTTACTGTTAGAGGATTTACTCTTTAAAAAAATGGGGATCTTGTTATTGAATTGCCTGTGGGGCATTAGGTGCAGGATTTCCTGCAAGGTAACACATGTGGAATGATTTTAAGAGCCGGTTTTAATATCTTCCTTTTCAACATTTACAAAATGTAGTTCCTCCAACAATAGCTAATAATAAAGATGAACCAGAGGACCTCACTGCCCTTTTGGACACCTCCCTAAATATTGAATGTACTGCTACTGGAACCCCACCACCACAGATAAACTGGCTAAAGAATGGCCTTCCTCTGTCTGTCTCCTCCCAAATCAGGTTGCTGTCAGCTGGGCATATTCTCAGGTTGGTTTTCATCTATTTTAACTAGCTGTGTTTTCTGTTCTCTTTTTGCTATATCAGCATAATTTTGCTAGTACTTTTGAAAGCAAGAATAAAATTTGATCCAAACCATGCCATAATAAAGATAACGTATTCCATTTACAGCTTGCTTAAAATGATTTTCTCTTTAGACTTGCCCGAGTGCAGATATCTGATACTGGTGTGTACACTTGTGTAGCATCTAACAGGGCTGGAGTAGACAACAAACATTACAACCTTCAAGTTTTTGGTGAGTTTCTCTGAAATGCTTTATGTAAAGGGTATTATTTCTTAAACCTAATATTCAGTTTTCTTTCTCACCAACACAAAGTTGCAGACAACCACAAGTATATCTTATATAGGTAATCATTAGGGAAACATTAACTTTTCAAGGTGGGTTTTTTTTTTTTAATGGGAAGTGTTTTAACCCTAGAAGAGTCCTTACTTGAATTGGCACCCATAAGGTGTCACAGGTTTTTTAGGAATAATAATAATATATAATTTCTAAGTGAATTTTAACACGTGCTAAACATGAATGTAAGTGGGGAAATGCAAAAGGGTAGCTGCATCCCAACTTTTTGTATTCAGAATTAACATCTGGCTTGTACTCTGTATGAATCAGATCTTTGTTTCTCGGCAGTTCCACCAAGCTTGGATAACGCAGGAGGAACAGAGGATGTGACTGTAGTAAAAGGCAGTTCAGCTTCGATGAAGTGTCTTACTGATGGCACTCCTGCCCCCACTATGTCCTGGTTTAAAAACAGACATCCTTTAAGCCTTGGAGCTCACCTGATGACAAGTAACCAAGGAATGGTCCTTCATTTTGTAAAAGCAGAGATTGGTGACACAGGCAAATACACTTGTGTAGCATCCAATGAAGCTGGAGATACCAGCAAACACTTTTCCCTAAAAGTGCTGGGTAAGTGTTAACCTTTCAGTTGAACAAAATGCGAGCAGTAAATGAATATCTACTCAGGGCAACAATTAAAAAAATCTCGGGGGGGGGGATAAGGAGTATTTTGAAGAAACATTTACTGTGATAAATGAGAGAAATAAGGAAATGGAAGATACCTAAAGATGTGTAAATGTATAATATAGTATATATTTTTTCCCAACGTTTCCCAAGTAGTGAAATATGCTATAATTAATAGTAAACTAATTTACAAAGTAATTTGGTTTAAATTAATAACTTTGGTTAGTAGAAGCTTGACAAGATGATAGCACAGCTGAAGGCACAGCTGAAGGTACAACAGCTAAAGGGCTAATAAATATATTCACTGATATTATATATTTTACTGGGATTATGAAAATATTTTCTAACTAATAATTGCAACTCATAAAATACGCAAATTAGTAGACAGAGGCAGATGGAAATTACGTGAGATACTCAGTGAGTTCATGACACAGTCAGATATAATACTAATGTAGACTAATTCTACAAATTCTAACCACAAGGCGGTGGTATCAAGTTTTATAGGCTTTTTAAATCAATAAAGAATACAAATGTTTTTCCTTCCACAGAGCCGCCTCACATCAATGGCTCAGATCAACCAGAAGAGCTCTCTGTCGTCATTAACAACCCTCTTGAACTTCTCTGCATCTCTTCTGGCATTCCAGTCCCCAAAATCTCATGGATGAAGGATGGGCGCCCGCTTCTGCAGAATGATAATGTTCATGTCCTAAGAGAAGTCCTTCGAATAACCAGTGCTCAGGTAAAGTATTTGTTTCAAAATAGGCTCAGTTTTGCAAACCCTAGAGGACTGCGCAGAACTGCCTGCTATTAGGACCATCCTAAGAGATGTCCTAAAAAGCCTCTATAAAATCATCCACCTGCATTTGCGGTTGGAGAATATATTTTTCAAGCCTTGCCCTGGAGTTTCCCATACAGAAAAAGCAGTAATATTACAGGTTGAGAGTGCCCAAGCACTTCTGTCTCTTCTGAGCATTATTACTTCAAGTTCATTTCAAAGTTCTGTAATTTTTTTATTTATTGGTGCTTCTTGTTACAAAGCAGAACAATCAATGCTAGGAACTCATCTTTTTCTGGGGTTATTTCTCGTTTCAGACTGTGTAATCTGTTCATGTTCGTTTCCTACCTATTTAACTCTTGTTACTATCTCTTGCTTTTCTTGTGTTTTATAGTTCCTCCTCAGCTGTTCTCTTTCCGTTAGCTCGGATTTTCCTAATATCCATTTGTTTCTCACATGTATAAGCCACAGGTTACAGAGAAAAGCTGCATTTGCAGTCATCTGTGTGCAAGTTAAGAAAAAAAATAAACAAAGACAATAGAAAGACTTTCAGATGAATTCACACGATAAAAGAGTCCAGGGAAAAATAACCTTTAAAAACCTGCACCAATAAACTAAGACTGTATTCAGCTATGGACAGCCAGACTGAAGTTCACCAAACAGAAGTGGGACAGGGCTCGGGTCTGATTGCTGATCGTTTTGTTTGTAAAGCAAACGCTTCTTGTCTTTACAATGAAGAGTTTACAGGAAGGAAAAAGCATAAAGGTATTAATGAGCATCTGTGCACAAAAAGATTTCCTTAGTACCCAGAACTGACCCTTGCTTAGATGGGTACCTATAGCCAGTTCCATCTTTATTGATTACCTGTTGCAAAAAGCATCACAAAGAGAAGGGTTCTTGCTGGAGACACATTATCCAGAGAGATTTTATGGGGTCCTGCAACTCCTAAGCCATCTCTGTACAATCCTACCATGGTAAAATGAAGTTTTCAAGAACTTCATTAATTTATTTTCAGGCACTCCTTATTTATTGTGTTTGTGTTTAAGTGCTGCCTGTTATATGTTGCTGTCAATTTTACATTTCACAGTTTTTATGAATTGTTCCCATATTCTGAGGTTTCTGCTGAAGTTGTTCGTGTGTTTCTAGGTGGAGGACACAGGAAGATACACGTGTTTGGCATCTAGCCCAGCAGGAGATGATGATAAGGAATATTTAGTAAGAGTGCATGGTAAGTTTAATTTAGGAAAAAAAATTATTCCTTCAAACTGTAAACTACTAAGGTACGTATCAGTATCTCATTTAACAAGTTACATGTTACTAAAGAAGAAATATTATGTGTTTTGAGAAAGTGATATTACACCATATGATCATAATTAACATTTCTGAATAAGGGTAACTACTCTGAACATGATACACAATTAAAAGGGAAAGTTCCACCTGATGCAACTGATTTCTGTTATAATTCCAAGTCTTACATTTTGAATACCTAGGAAGGTTATAGATACCAATATTCAGTTGGACTGAGTTTATTGTGCTTACTGAAAAAGGATGTGAAGTATACTGATATCTATGATCATCATAGTTTTTCAGTAGAAAAAGGTAAGAAATGTATTTAGAAATGAATACGTAAAATGTAATGACAGTAAAGGAAGTATAAATGGGATTTCTGCAGTTCTACAGTATGCCTTGGGTTTCTTCTTGAAGATTATAGCTCCCATGTTTATTGATGAACGGTTTATGGAACTTCGGTGATCTCTGCTCTGTCTGGCTTAAATGCTGGTACTTCACTGAGAATGGACTTTAATTTCTGTCACAGTAGTTTTCAGTGTGTGACTTAAGAAACAAGTTCACCAGTACAAATGTGATGTATTTAACACAGGTATTGAAAAATAGAACTAATTAGTGATACTGCAGCTTTGCATTTATTTTAAAATTAAGAAATACATTGGAAACTTTCAATTAATAATTTTAATGGTAGCTCATATGTGTGGTGTTTATTTTTTTCTTAATTTTTGTAACAGTTCCTCCTAACATTGCTGGTACCAGTGATCCACAAGACCTCACCGTGTTGCAGAACAGACAAGTTATACTGGAATGCAAGTCAGATGCTGTGCCACCTCCAACAATCTCATGGCTTAAAAATGGAGAACTTTTAGAGGTATAGTGGTTACGTTATTTGTACTAGTCTTTTGTTCCCTTTATTATTTTACACACAGTGCTTGAGGTTTCTTATTCTGCTCACTTGCCCCTTCAGTGCAGTCCGAGTTACGGTGCCTTGAATTCAAGAGAAGCTGAGTAGCCCCAGTACAAATACAGTTAGTCCTAAATGAGTACCTGAAGCTAGCAAGCATGTGAAGTGGCCATCCCGCTGTTACTTGTTCTTTTTTCCTTTAGGGGGATCCCTTGCTCCTCCTGGATCCTCTGAACAATGCTAGAAGCCTTCGGTATACTCCTGAATGGCTTCCCAGGAAAGGTAGCTGAGAAAAGACTACACTATATGTTTCCTTTGGGTATATTATGCATCCTCATATTCTAGTAGTATTTAGAAAGGAATTAAAATTCTTAACATTGGAAAAAAAGAAAAAATAATGGGTTGCTAATCACCACAGTTTTGTATCAAATGCATCTTTTTCACTCAGAATTCCATGTAGTGTCATGTTAAGGCATTGAGTCTTTGCTGGTTGAGAGACAATTAGCAAGATGAGGGTGGTTTATACAGAAAGAATTTTTTACTTTCCATCCTCTTCCTTGGGATCACTCAGAAACTAGGTGCTTTCCAATTGAACAATTGAAGTTCAGTTATTAATTGAACTGAGTTAATTGATAATTTTCCCTCAATTGATCTTTATTCATTAATAAAGAGGAAACAAAGTCAGCTTATGAATTGTCTCTCCCTTAACTGTAGTCCATCAGTAGTCTTCACCTGAAGTTCTGCTTCTTTGCTTTCCTTCTGACATGCCATTCCTCAGACTCTCTCTATTGTAAAGTTAGAAGAATGAAATATTAGTGGAAGAAGTGAGAATATGGTGGGTGATTATGTCTTACTAAGTGCTGCTAGGGAATGTTACCTTGAATATAGTACAAGAACTAGCTAGAAACAAGTTTAACAGAAACACTCTTCTTCTGAATGGTTAATTCTTTAATTGAGTAGTGATTTTCTTTTTTTTTTTTTATGAAAGCAAAGTTGAACAAGGCTTGGAAGTTAAGTCTGTCAATATTTTTTGCCTCAAGCTTGTGTTTTAAAAGCAGTACTTAAAGAATATAAACCATGAAAAGAAGCCACTGTTACGAATACTCACCAGAAAACAAAGCAATAGAAGAACACTATGATAGACATATGTACTCAGCTGATAACCTGTGAATTAACTTTTGTCTCCTCTTACCTCATGAATTCATGTCAGTATGTGAGGGCTTAGGGCATCTTGGTTAGTCAGTCCCCTGTCTTTTGATTTATAATAGAAAAGAGAATTTCAAGCTCTAGAGTTAGCTCTCCTCCAGCACTAAATTTAAGTTATAAATTTAGTTCAGACATGGCACTCTTAATTTGTCATGTGTACTTTAAGTAGCAGACTTAGGTTTATTCTGTTCCCTACCATCCTTTTCATTCTTCAGCTTAGCTTGTATAAATATATACTCCGGATATCAGGAAAACTTTAGTGTCCTCCTGAGTGCCTGGTTGCTTTCTCAACCTCAAAGAAATGTAATAGCCTACTAATACTAAGCAGCTGGGAAAGAGCTCTCCCTGGGTGTGGAAAGAGAGGTGCTCTGTGGCATATCATCCTCCTTATCTTGGAAAAATTGAGGTTTCACAGTGACAAGAGAGGATTGGAGAAAGTCAGGTTTTCAGGCTGCAGTGTTACTTCAATTTAAATATCATCACTACTTTTTGTGAAACAGCCTTATGGTGGAGGGTGTCATTCCTCCTGGTTTTGTTGTCTTCCACTGTGCAGATTTTGAGGTCTACTCTAGACCTCTGTATGCTTAATGATGTAATTGTGCAGCACCACCATTTTTGGTAGCAGAACTATAGAAGGATCTAGCCTCTAGCAGCTTTGGAGTCCTTGCACTCTTCATTGATTTGGAAATGCACGTTGAGTGTTAAGAAAAGTAGGTAGGAGCATCTTGACCTAATCTGGCTTTATTTAAACACTAAAAGAATTGCTGAATTTGTATTTTTTCAAAGATGGGTTTTCTGACATACCTTGAGTAGTACATAAGGATTAAATGATAGCTTCATTGCCTGTCTTTTGTCATCTATATGCTTCTGTGTTTAGAAACTATAGCATAGGCTGCGTACTCAATAGGAAATACTAGTTATTACCCAAAATCTGACTGTCTATAATCCACTCTGGTGGTGAATTATCTCCCTGTGAGGCTCCAGCACTGCTGTTTATTCTGCATTGGAAGACTTGCTGAGTTGGTGCCTAGTATGAGACCTGCATACTAGGGTGCTAGTGCAGAGAAGTGCAGAACCAGAGGAGTTTCACCTATCTGTTGTAGTTGCTATTCTCAGATCTTTTAGCCAAAAGAGCCGATGGGAATGTCAGCTTTCAATTTAATCCAAAGTGTGGGTAGCACATGCTGGAAAAGTTTGAGTTTCTGTTCTTTTTCTACTGTTTTTTATCCAGTCAGTTTTTTGAACATTTGTAGTTGATATTACTGTCAGTCATTTGTGCAGATCTGATCCAGACTGGTTGTGGTAAAAAAGTTTTTATTTCAAATGGCTACCTAGCAGGTGCTCTAGAGTCGTTGTAGAGCTGAGAAGAGTGGTATTCTCATATTCAGCAATGCTGGCTAGTAAACTTAGTAGGCTAAGTTTATGCTGGCTCCCACCTGATCAAGACTGTGATGTTTGAAGAACAGTGTAGAGAAACTTGTATTTCTTCTGCCTGTAGTGCGCATGGATTTTCAAATAAATAAATAAATTCATCATGTGCTGTTAGCTGCCCCTTTCCATAAAAACTCAAATGCCCTTTGGTTATGTAACCCAAAAAAGCTGTCTTATTCGGGCACAAGTCCAAGTAGGGATTTCAAGGAAGAACCATTAATCAATGATAAGTTTTTAAAACTTTGTTTACCCTGTTATTTTCATGGATGTAAAAAGCTAAGCCAGGAATGAATTCAGTCCCCAGTTTATCTTTGGCCTTCTTTCATGGCTTTTATGACTCTGTAACGAAAGAATGTTCTATCTTCATAAAGAGAACAATGGTAAAGTTAAATTTGTCAAACTCTCTCTCTTTCCCCTTAGGGAACTCCTCGAGTTCGAATCCTATCCAATGGACGATACCTGCAGATCAATAATGCTGACCTCAGTGATACAGCAAGCTATATGTGTGTGGCAAGTAATATCGCAGGAAAAATGACCAGGGAGTTCGTGCTGACAGTACACGGTAAAATCATGGATCCAGTCTTGTGCATTTTGATCTTTGCATGGTATTTCTGCAGGAGTTCAAATGGCAAGAAAGAAGCATTAGTAGTCTCTTTCTAGCCAAGTGTCGGCCACTTAGGCTGTGTCTAAACTGTGGGACCGTGTGTATTACCTCGTGTGCCATCATCTGAGTCTGCAGTTGTCCCCCACACTAAAGGACCTGTTGGGGACTCACCAGGGTTCCCTCTCCATCTGTCTGTGCTTTCTACCAATGGAGGATGCTGTTGCATCCAGCCATCGTCCTGATACACAGTCAGGATACACCCAGATCCAGGACTGAGAAATGCTCTTGGACAAATTTAGAGAAATTCTTAAAAGCATTTGACTGACACCTTGGGGTACTAGGTTTCATAGCTGGCCTGGCTACCAGTTTTGCAAGTTACTTGAAAACTGTGGCTGCTTCTCTGCACCTGTAAGCAGGAGATAGTAGGAAGATAGGGCTTGAAGGGCCCTATGCATCTTGATACCTGTCCTGTACTACCATAGGCCTGAGTTTCATTTTAAACCTATTTATTTTCTCACCTCTAGTTTGAGAAGCTATTCTATTCTCACACTCGGATGACGATAAGGAACTTTTTTCCTATTTCTATTCTGTTCACAACCCAGTCGTATGTACCTGCATTACACTGTGCCCCCACAATGACTGTCCTTACTGGTCCAATTAAAATTCTTTTTTCTCCTTAATTTATAATTAGGAAGCAAGGGTATCACCACAGCCTTATTTTGCTGAATTAAATAAGCTGAACTCTTTTATTGTTTTAGCTATATGATAACCTGTTACTGCATCTGTTTTCATGTGTTTAGTTTCAATCGTTGCAGCATAAAGTTTTTTTCTTGTATCACCAGCAACTTTTCCTTTTACAGTGGCTCCTACAATCCAAAGCAGTCCTCAGACTGCTGTTGTGCATATAAATGCTTCTGCTGTTCTGGAGTGTGTTGCAGAAGGAGTCCCAACCCCGAGAATTACATGGAGGAAGGATGGGGCTATTTTTACTGGAAACAATACGAGGTATTGTCCAGAAGTCTGCGTAAATATTCTTCATTGTTTTTTTAAGAATATGTTAATTACAGAAAGCTTAATTAGACAGCTATGACTTGTAAATTAGTTCTGTTTTCACAGATCAGAACTAATATTTGTACTATAATCTTGAATAGACCCAAATGTGGAAAAATATGGTGATAGAAACAGTAATACAAAGTTGTTGTTCTACAGAAAAGTAGCAGTACCAAAGGTTTTCATCCTTTTGTTGTTAAGAAGGACAAAAAACTTTGACAACCAAATGTAATAATAATTCTTCTGATATTAAAGATTTTGAAAAGTAAACATGGAAGATCTTTGTATTTATTTATATATATATATATGGAGTTTTGGGATGAAGCCAAGCAATTTCATGCAGACCAAAATCTACTTGAGTGTACTCTGTAGGTTCTAATATAAAAAACTTTCTATACATGTTCTAGTGTCAACTTTTATTGTAGTGAATGGTTTCTATCTTCTGATTGTTTTAAGGGGAAGTAGTTTGGCATTTTCTAGAACTGAGCAAATGCTAAAGAATTCAGTTATATTTCAAAGAAGAAAATGTGTAAGCATTAATTAGGGGTTTTTAAGGTTAAATGAAAAACCATAAAAAAGAGCTTTTTGATATTTTCTGCAAATCTGTTATCATTTATGTGGAATCACTATGTAAGCTAGATTCCATAACTTCTCTGGAAAATGGTTGTGCTGGGAAAGAGTGAAGTCAGAGTAAATGCAATAAATGAGAAAACTCTGTGTGCCCAAACTAAGACACCACGTGTTTAGGCTATTTGTTGTGTATCCTGAGTCATCTTTTCCTTCTGCACTACCAGGATAGCCTATGGTTCTGTTGATTGTATAGCAGAAAAAAATATCTGGCTTTGTTTCAGATATTCCACGTTAGAGGATGGATCTCTACACATCCACTCAGCACATGTTACTGACACAGGAAGATATGTGTGTATGGCAACCAATACAGCTGGCACTGAACGCAAACGAATTGATCTGCAGGTTCTTGGTAAAAGTTTTGGGTTTAGATAAATATATGTGTTTTTACAAGTCTGAAGTCCAGTTACGTAATTTTTTTTTTCTGCCAGATCCAATTTTAAGTTTAGCCCCTTTTTAGCTGCTCTGGTTAAAAAAATTTAAAAAAAAAAAAAAAAAAGGAAGAAACTTATGGCCTTAGGAATACAACCCAAATGTTCATGAAAAGAAAATATTTATTCCTTGTGCACTGGAACTAGAAAGACTTGACACGTCCCATGCTACATGTTTAGTAAGTTTACTACTGTCAAGTTACTCTTCATAAAAATCAAGTAAATGTGTTCAGGCAGTTCAGCTCTATGTATATAGGTATGAGGGGTGTGTGTGTACGTGTGTATGTAATTATTCTGAATAATTAGGCTTTGTTTGTCCTTAGTTCCTCCAACTATTGCTCCTGGACATACAAATATTACAGTTACTGTAAATGTGCAGACCACTTTGCCCTGTGAAACCACTGGAATTCCCAGACCAGCAATTAGCTGGAAAAAGAATGGGCATCTGCTTAGTGTTGACCAGAACCAGAATACATACAGGTGAGAGATGTTTTCTTTTCACTGTAGGTTTAAAGTTTTCAGGAATGATTTTGGCACTTTAGAAATCTAGTCATGCTTAAATGTAATCTTGTATAGCCAGCAAATTCAGTGGTCTGATTACCTGAGAAGAAAAGAAGTATTTCAATGGCTTTTACTTTCTTCTTTTCTTTGTTCAGACTTCTATCTTCAGGTTCCTTAGTAATCATTTCTCCCACTGTGGATGACACTGCTGTCTATGAGTGCTCTGTGTCGAATGATGCAGGAGAAGATGAAAGAGCAGTTGAGCTCACTGTTCAAGGTAGACGGGATATTGCTGTTACATGTGTATGCCACCCAGAATTTCTTTGGGGCATTCCAATGTTGAGATGAGATTTTTATATCATTCTTTTATGACACTGATATCTGTAAGTCTCTGGTAGTCCCAAGAAAGTTAAGTTATTTCCAAGAATTCATAAAAATGAAAATGGGCAAGTAACCTTTACACTGATCTTCATTTTTAGTGCCCCCATCCATAGCAGATGAAGCCACAGACCTTTTGGTAACAAAGCTGTCGCCAGTAGTAATTTCCTGCACCGCGTCAGGGGTTCCTGTCCCCTCAGTTCATTGGACCAAAAATGGCATAAAGTTGCTTCCCAGAGGAGATGGCTACAGAATTCTGTCTTCAGGTACTGTGTGTGACTGAAGCTCAGCTGCAGAAAATCAGTGAAAGGGTGCAATTGTGCACTTCTAGAAGTAATAAATTAAATAAATGCAAACAATCCTCCAAACAACCCCTCTCCAATTTCTTAGAATAAAAATATAGACCTCTTAAGATGGATGCTGTAAGAGAGTTTTACTGGAGATGGCTACAGAATTCTGTCTTCAGGTACTGTGTGTGACTGAAGCTCAGCTGCAGAAAATCAGTGAAAGGGTGCAATTGTGCACTTCTAGAAGTAATAAATTAAATAAATGCAAACAATCCTCCAAACAACCCCTCTCCAATTTCTTAGAATAAAAATATAGACCTCTTAAGATGGATGCTGTAAGAGAGTTTTACTGTGAAGACAGGATAGTGGCTGTATGTTGTAATGCACTCTCTGCTGCAGGTGCTGTTGAAATACCTGCTGCTCAGCTAGCACATGCGGGACGGTACACCTGTGTGGCCCAGAATGCAGCTGGCTCAGCTCACAGACATGCCACTCTTCACGTTCAGGGTAAGATGGGAAGCTGAAGAGAAAGTGCGTTCTGTCAGTAAACGTTGCCCATTTAATACATGCGTATGCTGCAGAGTAATGGTGAGGCCAGAGTGGACCATTGCAAGTAGTGTCTTGCTCAGCTGAATTGTCTTGTGGATGCACCGATTATTTACAAAGTCACTACTATGCATGTTACAACTCTGGTACCTTGGATAGAGCCCCCCAGTCCATGCTGCTCTATTTTATTTTTGTAAGATTTTTGTTTCTTTGCTTATTGGTAAGTTAAAATGTATCTGTAATGGCAAATTGCATGAAGTAAGGCCATATTCTATACCCATACTCATGCTGAGCATGGTTGTCATATTTAAGAGCACTTCCACTGAGCTCTTCATAAGGATGGCAGAATACAGCCATTGTTAATTCAGCCTTCTCAGACTCTCAGGTTATGTGATTTTTAGTATCTTCTGTATTTTCTAGCTTTGAAGGTTAAATCTATAGCATTTTCCTTTTTATTTCATTCCACAGAACCACCAGTTATCCAAACTCAGCCAGGGGCACTGGACGTCATTGTGAACAATCCCATTCTACTACCGTGTGAAGCAACGGGTACACCTCGACCCATAATAACATGGCAAAAGGAGGGCATCAATATAATCACAACAGGTATCCTCTTAAAGCCTGTAACTCCAGCCTACTTGCTGTAACTCAGAAACTTATTTTCTCATTTCTGAATATTCAAACTTATATCTAAGGAACCCATATAAGGAACACAAAGCAACAAAAAAGTGTCATACTTTGCTTATATTTGTTTTAGGAAACAGTTTTATGGTTCTTCCCAGTGGCAGTTTACAGATTGCAAAATCAGCTGTTGAAGATGCTGGCACTTACACGTGTGTTGCTCAAAATCCAGCTGGCACTGCTCTGGGGAAGATCAAACTGAAAGTTCAAGGTAAAGCATCTTTTAAACTCTTATAGTGATTTACAGACAAGAAATTTGTGCATGCTTTCTGTTAGTCAAAACACAATTCTGAGCAATAGAAATGGACCTAATGCTTTCCTATTTGATGTGAAGCTGAATAGAGCCCAGGAGGTTTATTCCCTTTAATTGTCTGTCTACTTTAGGATTAAAATATGCTTTTAGGATTATTTTCACTGAGAACTGAAGCGTTCCGTGCTTCTCACAACATCTAATTCTTTTAAAAATTTTCTTAATTCTTTTC
Organism: Aptenodytes forsteri; assembly: GCF_000699145.1. Lineage (NCBI taxonomy): Eukaryota > Metazoa > Chordata > Aves > Sphenisciformes > Spheniscidae > Aptenodytes > Aptenodytes forsteri. Next base: position 174,576 of record NW_008795025.1, on the reverse strand, counting down.
AGTTCCTCCTGTTATCAAGTCCCACCTCAAGGAATATGTTGTTCCTGTTGATCAATCTGTCACTCTGCAATGTGAGGCTGAAGGCTACCCTGGGCCAGAGATCAGCTGGCATAAAGATGGACAGCAAATAACGGAGTCCATTAGAAGAAGAATTCTTAGCACTGGTCCGCTGCAGATTGTGTTTGTACAGCCTGGTGACGCTGGCCGTTACACGTGCATAGCGTCAAACCTGGCAGGGTCCAGCAGTTGTAGCATGGAGCTCACTGTGTACAGTAAGTGGGAGTTTTATTGGGTTGTAGTATCAGCCAGTTGCTTGAATTTAGGAGGAACATTACATTTCTTTAACTTAGTTTATACTTTGTTACAAATATTTCACACGTTTCTCTGGCATGCTTAATGGTGGTCATTGATGGAGACAAGAAACAATACAGAAGAGCCAGGCAATGTTTTCTTTGGTCCAGTATTGTATGCTGTTACAGTAGTGCTTGGATAATACATAGAGGTAAATCTTTTTAATAAACATTCTCACAGTTCCACCCAAGATTCGCAGTGCGGAGGCGCAGTACACAGTCACAGAGGACTCCCAGGCTGTTCTGTCCTGTGTGGCTGATGGGATTCCAGCACCAACAATAAACTGGAAAAAGGACAATACGCTGTTAACAGAGATAGCAGGAAAATACCGGGCTGTGTCAGATGGAGACCTCATTTTGGACAATGTTGTTGTAAGTTCCCTAAATCTAAGCTATGACTTGACAAGTTTGGCAGTAGTAAGCCCCTGCTTCTCTTTGTTTTCACCCACTTCTGGATTAGTCTTTGTTTTATTTTGTTTTCCTTTCTTAATGTTCCAAAGTCTTTATAAATGTTTCATTTTCCACTGAGGAGTAAAATATCTGTGAAAAATTTGTAGTGATAAATTCTCAGGAAGGGCAAAAAGGGAGTGTAGGTCATCTTTCAAATTTAGAGGAAGTAAAAGAGTTCAGATGAGCTTGAATGCTGCTGAATGCTTGTTCCAAACCTTTTGAGATTCTTTTATCGTTACAAGTAGTAGTGTTGCGTAGGATATATCACAGTTGAAATTTCCCCAACATTCTTTCTTTCAGCCTGAAGATTCTGGCAGTTACACCTGTATTGCTAACAATGCTGCTGGAGAAGACACACACACTGTCACCCTGATAGTTCATGTACTTCCAGCTTTTACTGAACTTCCTGGAGATATAGCTTTGACGAAAGGAGAACAGCTCAGGTTAACTTGCACAGCAACTGGGATACCTGTACCCAAAATAACATGGACCTTTAACAATAACATCATTCCAGGTGGGTAACACTGGGCCTTAGTGGTCAGTCCATTCTAGAGTTGTTTTCCCCCATGCAGCATTGCAATTAGTTTAGGATAAGGAAGAAAAAAAAACCTAGAGAGAACAAACTTGTTAGGCAGTAATTGTGTGGGGAATATCTTCAGTATTATGCAATCATGCAATTAAATTGTCTCTGAGACAAAACTGTAAGGAAGGTAATTAAGAAATTGTTCCTCTTCTGTAGCCAATAGTGTAACACATTAAAAACGTTCAGTATCTGATGATATTTACTCAGCATCCAATGACTAATGCTATTTCTCTTAAATATGAAGAAAACCTCAGCAGTTCATAGAATGCAGATGCACAAAGCTCGAAATTAAGGGACAACTTAAGTGAATACATGCATGTGGGCAAATGTCATAGCAGTGACTTTTCTGTGCATTTCTGAGGTGTCTCAGAAATGAAATGGCACAGTGCCATTGAGCTGTGTTGCTGAATAGCACTGTAATTCAAACAATCTTACAACATACCAGTCACCGAGATGTATACGTTTAAAATCATTGAAGTAACCCTTTAGTGTGTGTTCTCTCTTCAGCACAATACGATGATGTAAATGGACACAGTGAACTTGTTATCGAAAGAGTATCTAAAGATGACTCTGGTACCTACGTATGCACAGCAGAAAACACAGTTGGCTCAATCAAAGCTCTTGGTTTTGTGTATGTCAAAGGTATGTAAAATAACAGTAGTTGTGGTCGCTATTGGACAGTTTCACACAGCCATCTGTTTTGATAGTAGAATCATAGAATGGTTTGAGTTGGAAGAGACCTTAAAGATCATCTAGTTCCAACCCCTCTGCCATGGGCAGGAACACCTTCCACTAGATCAGGTTGCTCAAAGCCCCGTCCAACCTGGCCTTGAACACTTCCAGGGAGGGGGCATTCGCAGCTTCTCCAGGCAACCTGTTCCAGTGTCTTGCCGCCCTCACAGTAAAGAATTTCTTCCTAATATCTAATCTAAATCTACCCTTTTTCAGTTAAAACCGTCACCCCTGGTATTTGATACCTTGTCTATGGCTAAATAGGAAAAATCAAAACAGGGTGAAATTCACACTTCAGAAAGTCAGAGATGAATGATCCCTACCAGCAATGTCATTAAGGGCATTTTATTTTGACTCTGCTATTTCTCTGCCATGACTGTTTTTTTCAGAGCCTCCAGTCTTCAAAGGGGATTACCACTCTAGCCGAATTGAGCCCTTGGGTGGCAACGCTATGTTGAATTGTGAAGTCAGAGGAGATCCACCTCCAACCATCCAGTGGAGCAAAAAAGGAGTTGGCGTTCCGATTAGCAACAGGATCCGACAGCTTAACAATGGTTCTCTGGCTATCTACGGCACTGTAGTAAGTCACTGGTCTGTTACGATGTGTTTCTGCATTGTACTTGATTAATAAAGGTATTCCAGATCCTATTGTTTTGAAAGAGTGAGGCTAGACATTTAATCCACTTTTGCTTTTACCTTTAACAAATGTTGGTTTAATTCAGACCAGAATTAGACTCAAATTATTGTGACAAAAAAAAAAAACGGGGGGCTATCGTTCTCTCTAATTGTCAGAAGGACTAATCGTTGGTGTGTAAAATCCTGGTCATGCCCAATTAAATAGGACTTTTGCTTTTGACCTTAAAAGAGCCTGGGTTCTACCCAGTCAGGTCAGCCGAAAAGCAATTGTGTTCTCCATGTGCAAACCTCTTAGTGTCTAAATTTCTAATATGAATGGCAAGACCCATTTTATCCCTATAAACCAATGCCTGCATTTTGAAATGAGTTTAAAAACAGCAGCTCCCTTGAGTTCATTCAAATAAATAAAAAAACCCAAAACTTGATCCTCAGAGTAAAGGAAATAAAAAATGGAATAATAACAGTAAAAATAATTCACAATATCAGCTTAATGTTAATAAAAGCAAAATGTTGGGATACTCTAGAATCTAACTGGGTGCCTCTTAAGATCCAGTGCATGCCACGTTGTGTTGCAGAAAATTCATCTACAGGAGTTGTACTGTTAACTGAAACCCTCATTACATGCTGACAGGTTATATGACTATTTGATTTTCATTTCTTTAGAATGAAGATGCTGGTGACTACAAGTGCGTGGCTACCAATGATGCTGGTGTGGTGGAACGCAGTCTGACGCTAACGCTTCAGAGTAAGACTCAAAGTGATAAGTTTAATGCCACTAGATTGGAGCAATAACCTACCTTTGGATAGGTGTATGCAGCTCCTGTTGAAGTTTTGGAGGTTGGGCACTGCACTGTAGGTTAAGATTAATCTCATCTTTCATCATTAATATTTAAGAGTCTAGTATAAGCTAGTGATTGAGGTCAAAGAAGAGAAGCATATAGAGGGCGGATTCAGCCTCATCTTAGAAACCAACTTAGAATGGGGTGAATCACCTTCTGAAAGGGCCTGTTTCTCTTAGTTGACTAGAGAGGATGCCTATACAACTGGATTAAACTAGGCTCTTAACTTTTAAATTAAAAAAGTTATGTGAGATGAATCTCAGCTTTCACTGACAATATTTTATTTTTGGCAGAAATAATATTTTAGAATTATTTTTTCACTAGTGGTAGAATTTCTGAACCTCCCTTTTCTATTATAGCCTCAAGCAGTATGGTTCTGTTACTTATGTCTCAGTTGCCTCTGGACATGATTAATAGCATCTTCCTGCAGGTTTTATGAAAAGCAAAACATTTTAGCAATAAAGAAGACCGTGTGCTCATATAGTCAGGCCTCAATCCCAACTTTGGTCCTCAAGTTGCTACATACTAAAAATAGCCTATCATTGTCATTTTAACTTGCATATGTTTTGACAGTGGAAGATCAACAATAATAATTTTAGTCAAAGTAAACTGACTTAAGGTTTTTTTGCTCTCGTTCTGACCAGATCTTTAATATTCAATACAATGAAAAAAAGTAACCATGTGCTATTGCCTAAAGAAACCTTTCTCTTTCAGGTCCTCCAGTCATTACTGTTGAACCTGTAGAGACAGTTATTGAAGCTGGTGCAACAGCAATGCTGAACTGCCAGGCAAATGGAGAGCCTCCTCCAACCATCAAATGGTCTCGCCAAGGTTATCCAGTTGTGAGCAATGAGAGAGTGACTGTCCTGTCTAATGGCTCCTTGCGTATAGTTTCAGCACAAAAGGAAGATACATCTGAATATGAGTGTGTAGCAAGGAATCTAATGGGATCTGTTCTTATTAGAGTACCACTGACTGTCCAGGGTAGGTGCACAAAATATACAATAATGACTATCAAACTGGTAGATTCCAGCATTAATTGTGAATAAATATGATCAAGATTTTATTTTATCCACATTTTATGGATAAGATAAAAGATTTTATCCTATCTTCCATATATGCATTAGGCACATGCTAAGCCCTGACATGAGATGTCAGTGGGTTTCTACTCATGTAACTTTGTTCCTTCTGTTACACTCATCCAGCTGTGTGAGACGGATGAGTGTGAAGGATTGAGACATAAATAATACTGAAAGGATCTTGAACTAGATCCCGTCCTCAGAACATATATCGTAACTTAATTGTACCTCTAAAGAAAAGCATTTAAGAGCATAAGCAATAACTATTTCAGAGCAGCTGAAGTATTCTCTGAACTGTAGTAAGGTATTTCTGCAGTAATGAAGACATTAAGTGGGTTGGATTTCCAAGTATGGCTTATGGAGTGTATTTTTCACTTCGCTGTATCAATCTAAGAGAGTTATAAGCACAGGCACGTTACAAACAGAGCATCATTTTCCCATTGCAGTGCATGGTGGATTTTCTGATTGGCTTGAATGGCAAGCTTGCAGTGTAACTTGTGGTCAAGGTGTTCAGGAGCGAGTCCGTCAGTGCAACAACCCTTTTCCAGCAAATGGTGGGAGGAGGTGTGAGGGGCCTGATACAGACATACGCAGCTGCCGCAACAAGCCATGTCCAGGTATTTCTTTAATGAATTGGTACTTTTAATGTGCTTTATGTTAAGTGCCCTAACAGTGAACCGTTATCACCATGGATCTTCGTGACAGATTAATTTTTCTAAGAAGTTGGAATTCATTTTGACTTTTGTGGAAAGGAGGAGGAAATTTCAATAAGTACTGCAAAAATATTTTTTAATTCAAACTGAGGGGTTTTCTGTTTCTTAGTGGATGGCAACTGGTCAGAGTGGGGGCTATGGGAAGAGTGTTCAAAGAGCTGTGGACAAGGTAACAAGACCAGAACCAGAACCTGCAGTAACCCACCAACTCAGCACGGCGGGAAGCCCTGTGATGGCAGTGCTGTGGATTCAGTCATGTGTAATATTAGGCCTTGCCCAGGTAAGAGAAGAGTGGTTTAAAATTAATTGCACAAGGGGCTACCCATATAGGTTTCTTTTTTTCTCCAAACCTGAATTCTCTCAGCTTGTTTCAAAATATTAAATTCTGAAAGAATTAAACTCCCATTTTTTTGTTTTAAAATTGCTTGTAATTTATTGAGTGTCCCTAGTTCTTGGAAATAGAAGTCACAAAAGTAAGTGCAAGGAATATTTTCAGCAATTTCTCCCCCCCCCCCCCAAACATGTTAATTTTTTATTTTGATGTTTTCCAGTACTTGGTACCCATGTTCTCACAGAGTAAAACTCACTGTTCTAAACCTATTCTGCAAAGCCAATTAAAATAAATTAAAACCCCAAAACCACCAACTATTAAAAAGCCATGTAAAACATGATAGTTAATAATTTAAGACATTATCTGTATATTTTCCTCTGTTATTTTAATTTTCAGCCACATCTTTCTCCTGATGAGCTGAATGTTCAGGTTTTCTTCCTGTCTTTGTGTAGTACTTCCCACATTTGACAGGTTGTAGTTTATTCATCTTCACCAGTGGCGTGTTTCCTTCTACACTATTTTTATTGTATTGATTTTTCCCTTTTTCCCTGGCTCTGCTACCACCACGATGCCAAATGTTCATGCACTGGCCTGAGATTAATTTCTCTAGATCTTGGCAACAAAATCAGTTCTGGCTCCTGCTTACTGGTAGCCACTGAAGCTGTGTGCCAGCTTTTAGCTAGCATGCCCCTTCCCCTGCTGACTTCTTCAGCCTAGCACAGGACGGACAGTCAGAGCCAGGTAACTTATGAAAACACCAGATTTGATCAAGTGTTCAGTTCTGTTGTTCCAAGATTGTACTGAGGTGAAGTGATGTATTCAGAAAACAAAAAGGAAAGAATTAATCTCTCTTTTGGAAACTGTTGATCTGTTTCAGCTGTTGCTCAAGGCGAAGGTTTTTTCAGGGGCTTATTCAGAATATTTCATTTATTGATATTAAACTACGTAGCTTTTTTGCCTTAGGCTGTGGAGCTGTAATTTCAAGTAAAAGCAGCTGTATAGTTGAAACAGTTTTATGGCTGTGCTGCCTTTGCAGTTGATGGTGAGTGGAGTTCTTGGCTGCCATGGAGTCCTTGCAGCGAGACTTGCGGGAAAGGTAGTCAGATACGACTGAGGCTCTGCAATAACCCTCCTCCTTCACATGACGGATCATACTGTGAGGGGTCTGATGCACAGATGCAGGTTTGCAACAAGAGACGCTGCCCAGGTAAGATGTGTTGGACACAAAGAGAACAACGTCAAACTTGTCACTTCCTTTCCAAATTCTACTTAATTTATATCGAAAGCTTTCCAGTTCCAAAAGTGTAGTCCCTGAAAAAATTCCATTTGAGCCTTTTATTTTCACTGGCCCCGTCACTATCTTTAGCATCCCTCTATAGACCTAACATACGAGATTTCTTCTCCTATCCTCGTCTCTCTTCTTTTACCCTGCCATTGTGCAAAAGCAGCATTTTAAATCCTTGGCAGTTAAATTAAAGGTTTCCTAAACATTTCTTTTTTAAAAATTTTCTTAGGTTCTGTAATTCATTTATCCTTTTCTTCCACATTTCAATGAGTCCTTCACGACTGGATAGGAAAACTCATGTTTTTCAAGTACGATCTCCGTATTTGGCTGAGTGCAGGGATAACGAAGGGAAATTTCATGAAGTGGAGTGTGCAGCAGTTCAGACTAGATCTTTCTGGCTTCATGCTCCATTTTGCATGTGCCGGATCCTATGCTGAGTCCCCACTGTAACTATCAACTGGTAGAAGAGAGAACTGACCTTGTGGTAGTCGAGCAACTGAGGGCTCGATGTTGCACATTTATCTGGCTCGATGTGCTGCTGCTGAGGATGCTATTGCTTACAGCTAGTTTATTCTCAGCCACCAACTCAAGTGCTCACATGGATGTACCCATAACAGTTTGTGTCTCCATGTCTTGGGAGATCAAAGACCCTACTACTTAACTGCTTAGACCTGGCTCATGTGAGATAATTTAGTAATAACTCCTATAAACAGCTGAGCCAGTAAATCAAAGGTTGGTTAGGAAGGAGGGGGGAGAAGGTGGTGATGGTTACATCTTCAGACAGTGCAGCTGCAGCCAGAGGAGGATGCACAAGTGAAGACTGTGTTTTTGGGATGGCACTCGTACTGGCCATCTGCCCAGCGTGGTAATTTCAGGGGCTACTTTGTATATGGTTTGACTTGCTTACAGATACCTAAAAATGTGAGAGTGACTGAGCTTGAGGACTGAGTGATCCCTGACCCTGATTCTGGTCAGGCTTACAGGTTATTTAAAAGACAGGTCATGCCTTTCTCCAGCTTTCACTCCTGGAAATGCCTATGTAGAAGTCACTATGTAGCTGAGATGTTCTAGAAAGAGAGTCACTAACATCCTACAGTCAGTTTTACCCTGATGTAGCACTGATTTTCTTTATTTCTAATGTCAGAGACTATAACTATACTGTGCTATGCCTTTCTCACCAGTGGACGGTAAGTGGGCCATGTGGAGCAGCTGGAGTGCCTGCACCGTGTCCTGTGGAGGAGGCAGCAGGCAGAGAACACGCCACTGCTCAGACCCAGCCCCACAGTTTGGGGGTCACAAATGTGAAGGAAACGACATACAAATTGATTTTTGCAACAGTGATCCTTGTCCGAGTAAGTGCTTTAGGTTAGGCCTAGCTTATCCACTTACTGGGTTTGTATGTATGCACGAGAGGAAGGAAGCCCTCTACAAATCACACACTCCCACAAAAATTAGGGGGTCTGAACACAGGCAAGTGATATTAGGTGCCTGGCAAGAGTGAAAGTATCTCTTCATCAATCGGCGTGACTGGGACATTTTAAACATTAACTATTAGGAGCACAAGCCAGTAGCAGCTGGTGCATAAGGTCCTGCTGGACTGTCAGAGGTCACGCACCTCTCTAAAGTTACAACTGTCCAGTCAGAAAGTACTGCAAAGTGAATCTCCCTGTATCTTACAGTAGAGTGTAGTCACTCATTTGGTTAATAATATGTGCTGCATACTTTCCTACGAATGACGACGTTCTGGAGTTGGTTAATATACTCTGAGAAATTGCTGAATGCTGGACAAGATAACTTTCTTAGATCTTTAATTGTCTGGGTTTTTTATTTTTATTTTTGGAAAAGAAATTTAAAAGTTACTGTCCAATAGGTATATATTCCTAGCTTGACTGTCTGGTTTTAAGTATCTGTTATTAAGAGGAAGACAGATAAAATCTGACTTATTGTTACAGTTCATGGCAACTGGGGCCCATGGAGTAGTTGGGGAACTTGTAGTCGAACGTGCAACGGAGGCCAGATGAGGCGATACCGGACCTGTGACAATCCTCACCCTGCCAGTGGTGGAAGGGCATGTGCAGGGGCTGACATGCAGATCCAGAGATGCAGCACTGAACTGTGCCCCGGTGAGTGCTCAGACTAACAGAGAAATTAAATCCAGCTTTCCCTGGAAGACTTCAGGGTATACATAACATATGTAAGATTTTCATATTATGAAAGGAATGTAGAACGTTCCTGTAATTACTTACAGTTTCATACAATCTAATAATCCACTCTCACTTTTTTCTTTAAATGACTGTCACCTTAACAAGGATTTCCCCCTTCACATGTTAGATTTTCCCAAAATGAGGTGGAATAATTCAAAACAGGAAATAGCATACGAAAATCTCTCCTACACCTAGCAATTCTACTTAGTTTTTTACAGTAAATACAGTTTATGAGGCTCCCAGTGAACTCTTGTAATGTATTCCAGGAGCAGAGAAGAATGCTCAGCTCAAATGCTTTAAATAAAACGACAATCAAAGCAGTTAATTGATTCATGGACAATACATAACTAAGGGGCAATCAATGAACTTACACATTCAGGATCAATATCAGCAATACAGGAGATAAACCACAATGCTAGACACTTACTAAACACCTACAAATTTCTAAACACCCTTCTATAACTCATCCTAGAAAGGGATTATTATTATATTATTATTAATTCTGATATAATAATTTTAAAAAAATATTAAAATCCTCCTCTATGCACACCCCTTTCCATGCCCTCCTCCTGTGGAAGATGCAGGAGCTCCAACTTTATGCGTACCTGTACCACATTCAACACCCTGCTGACCCACACACTGGTGACAAAGCCCCCGATGAGGCCACATCCACACACCTGAGGTGTGGACCTCTGCTTTTTGCACCCCATATCATCAACCCCCACTAGCTGGATACCAGCTGCTCGTGGCGCATGAGGATAATTCTCCATTTGGTCTCGATGGAGGTTGCAGTGCCAAGCCCAGTCTGATTGTTCCTTGTTTACCCTCCTCTTGCTTGGCTTTATCTTCCCCAATCGCAAATTTTCTTGCTGCTTTTGTACTTTTCAGTTCCCTCGTTACTGTTATTTTGGCTAATGGTTGTCTTAAGCAAACTTTTTTCATTGTTACTTTCCTCTTATCATTGCCAGTTTTGGGCAAATGTCAGATCAGGCATTTCCAGATACTATGTTCACACAGTGTACAGTCATGTTCCTATCGTATCATCTGTTGCTATCGAGGCCATACTACCAAGAGGAGGCTGTGCAAACTCCTGCACACATGTACTTCAAGCCAAATCTAATTGACCTCTTGTGAGTGTTTGGATAGATAGAACATGTGTTCTTTATTTGCAAGATTTATGGTTTGTTTGGTTTCCGTCAATTTTATACCCATGCAACCTCAGATATTTTCTTTGTAGGAGTAAAAGCGCTCAAAGCTCTAAACAGCTAGGTTGTCTTTCCAGTGACAGGCTACCAAAAACTATGACAGGAGAGTCTGAATATTGACTTCAATACAGTACAAACTGGTTTGCGATGGATCTGCATACATACAACAATGTTTTTCAGTTTTGAAATCGGCTGCCTTGTAGCCTGATACTTTCAGGGAACAGATGCAGAGACTGGCAGGAGGTATCTTTGCAGAACTTCCTGGGGAGAGCAGCAGGCAGAAGTCAGGCAGCAGTTGGTCGTATATCTCTTCTCCCCATAGAGCGATGTATAGGCAGCCACCCAAAGCCAACCTGAGCTCACTATCTGCACAGCAGACCTCTCTGTATGCAGGCCTAGGGGAGGACTTGCATGATTGTGCGGAGGGACACATGTAGTTGACACTACAAAGCTTCCCTGGCCAGCCATGAAGTGGTAACTCTTCAACATGACATAGGGAAGAATTTGACCCAGCTCTTGCTAAATCTCCAACCATTGTACTGGAAACATCCCCTGGAGGAGACTCCTTGTCTCCAATACAGCTGATATACAAACAAAATTTTAAAGGTGGTGTGCTTTTGAAGGGAGAAGTGTTCACGCCTGCCCATTATGGTGTTTTTGTCATCCTTTGAGCTATTTCTTTTCTCTATTACATTGGTTCCATCAAGAAGGAATGACACAAAAGCATCACCGATGCAGCCTGAAACATTTAAAATGAAAAGTTGCTTTCTTCATTCTTTCTTTCTTCAGTGGATGGAAACTGGGGGCAGTGGCAAACATGGAGCCAATGCTCTGCTTCTTGTGGAGGAGGAGAGCAGACCCGAATACGCCTGTGCAGCAATCCAGCCCCATTAAATCGTGGACGTCCTTGTCCTGGAGACTCCTCCCAAATATCCAGGTGTAATACCCAAGCATGTCCTGGTGAGTTAACTTACAGTCTGCACACAATGACAATATGGTGAAAGTCTGTGGCACTCCTAATTTGACTGGTACTCTCCTGTGTCTTGGCCAGTTGACCAAGTAATTTAATTTTTTTGGCTTAAATCTCCCCTGCAACTTTAGCTGGATAAATTTTTTGTTAACCTGTTACATAGCATTAGAGTATACTGTTAAACAATTGTTGCTTTTCAGACAGAGGTGATTCCCATATTACTGTGCATATATCTCAGACCACATACACAGCATCCTGTTATTTGCTTTACTCTTGCAAATAATGTAGTAATATATGCAGAAATATCTTTACTTCTTAAAATGCTGGACAATATTTCTGAATTTTCTCTCCCCCAAAATATCAGACAGCCGAGTTTTCACATGGGCCATTTTTTTTCTTTCCTCCCTTTGCTCCCCTGCATAGGTGGGCCTTCACGTGCCAAAGGCAGCATCATTGGAAATATTAATGGTATTGAATTTGGAATCGCTTTCCTGAATGCCACAGTAACAGACAGCCCTGACTCTGAAACTAGAGTAATACAAGCAAAGATTACAAACATCCCTTGGAGCCTTGGTAGGCTTTTTATTACTTTTTATCACCTTTTTCCTTGAGCCAGGCTGAATTCTGTGCAACGTCGGTTTTCACCACTTCATTTCATTAAGTGTCACTGATGAAACTGATGTAAACTTTTCATAGACAGAGAGAGGAAAAGGGAATCTTCAATATTTACTTCTACTACATTAATATTTGTAAAATGATTCCTCTGATTATACCGATACATATTTTTTTTTTCTGGTTTAAATCTTAAGGGTTACACTAGTTTTAGGTCTTCATATTCAACTCCTACTGACGTGGGTCACATGATGTTAGGAAAAAAGCTCTCAAATGTTACGCCACATTTCTTTCAGGTCCAGGGATGAGAGAGCTTGTTTCTATACTTAGCCCAGTTTATTGGACGACTGCAAAAGAAATTGGAGAAGCAATGAATGGGTTTACGCTCACTGATGCAGTCTTCAAGAGAGAAACTCAAGTGGAGTTTGCAACTGGTTAGTTACCTGTGATATATCATCTCTTTCTGTTTCCAAGAAGCTTGATAGATACTGCATTTCTTAAAAAATAGCACATAACTGTTGCTGAATTTTGAGTCTTGTGCTTACACCAATATTTTCTGAATGACTATGGCTTTCTGAGGCTTAAATACAGCTTTTGGAGCTGTAATTTGAAACATGTAATGTTTTTTATTATAGGCATGGTATGCCTTATAAAAAATATGAGTATAAAATAACTGGTCAAGGGATCCCAATTCAGCTACTGTGTGGCTAACGTGAGTCTCTGGTTAGGATGTTTTATAAAGTGATGTGCTCTCAAAATTCATAGGTGAGATTCTGCGAATGACTCATATTGGCCGGGGGTTGGATCCAGACGGAGCCTTGCTGCTGGATGTTGTTGTGAGTGGCCACGTGCTGCAGCTCCAGTCAGTAGCTGATGTTAATGTGAAGGTAAAGCTGCTCGAGATACCACCCCCTTCTCTAATTGATACATACTTCCTCTCTCATCTATATTAAAGCAGTAGGCACTAAGTCCTGAAAACTGTTTTACTGTATGTAACTTACTTTGTGCCTGGTTTAATTGACAGATGTTAACATTGCCTTGGAAAACAAAAAGTTGTCCTCAGGAAGGCAGTATTGGTCACTCAAGATTTTTAGATGTTAGAAGGTAGTATTGGGAAGTGTCTTTGGGGCTAGTTATCGCAGGCAGGCATGTCAGGTGTTGCTTTCAATAGAGCTATAAAGGTGCATCTTAAACCTGTCTTGACTTTTTGGCTTCCCTGAGGATGACACCAGCTCTTTTATACCATGGCGCCTTGCAAAAATTTCTGAATATTACTGATGATTGTTTGCAGCTAAAATTATACATAGTCTGGCAGAGAAACATTCCTGTGGCTGATATAGTTGCAAAGACAGGATTAACAGATTCTGAATCAATTACATCACAGGGTATTTTATGTGTTCTTATCATGCACGCTGTCATGATGCTGTTAATGATGTGCATCAAAACTTTGTCTTGTGGAGAGATCTATTATGGCAAACAGTCCTATTATGCAATTCATCTGAAAACTGAGGGCAGTTTGTGTGATCGTATGGCAAAAGGTTATAATCTTGCTACTGAATTGCCCTACCTATTGTTTCTAGGAGATATTCTCTACTGCTCCTAGTAAGATAGCTTCTATCGCTGACCTTGTACTCCTGATAGAAAGATGGAGTTCAAAGGAACTGTTTTTCTTTTTGGTTTGGTTAAGACATGAAAAACGTTTTGCTTAATATAATATGTGGTATTAAAGTTTTGGTTTAAAACCAGGTGCTTGATAATTGGTTTTACTGTAAAAGAAAGAACATTCTTCAAAGTTGTTTCTATAAAGGTGGTAATTAGTTAGTGGTAGGTAACCAGTGAAAATGTTCTAATGTATTAATCCCACAGTACAATAAATACATATGAAGTTCTTGATATTTTGATACACCGTAATATGTAACATGTCCAATATTTATACCTTTTTTTCAGTGGCAGAATTTTTCTCTACTGATTGTTTATTTAGCACATGTTGTCAGCATCTGACTTAGGATACAAAAAAAATATTTAGACCTGAAAAGATTGTTATTGAACATAAGATCATTTTCAGGTTTTTTTTTGAAATGATCAGCTGTGGCCCCCATCATCAGGATGCTCAGTACCACAGCCTGTTTCTTATTTAAAGAAATATACCAGATGCTGTTAAGATTCAACAGTTAAAATAAGAGTAAAAAAGGCATGTGTTGTGTGAAATACAACTTGTTCAGCTGTTAAGAAAAAACCCTTTCTCGCAATACATCTCATACCACTTTAAAATATGAAGACCACAGTGGTGTTGGCTGTACTCAGTGGCTGATGCCTGAATCTTGCTGTTTCAGGATTACACAGAAGACTATATTCAAACTGGCCCTGGGCAACTGTATGCCAGTTCTACTCGTCTCTTCACTATAGATGGAGTTAGTGTTCCCTATACATGGAACCACACTATCACCTATGATTACACTAAAGGAAAGATGCCTTTCTTGGTGGAAACACTCCATGCTTCCTCTATTACAACAGAGTACAACCCACTGGAAGAAACTGTGGCTTTTAAAATCCATGCTTCCATTGCAAAAGGTATTGTTCTAATCTTTCACAAAACTAAAACAATGGAAAAATAATATCCTGTCTTTCTAGAATTCATTACCTATATTCTCAAAAGCTGGTTATGGCCTTGAAAGAGGAAATGCTGTGAAACTTGGGTAACTTTTTTGTAGATCCTGGGACCTACATGTCTTGTTAATATACCCATAGACTAATATGTAAAAGCTGTTGCAGTTTGCACTTACTCTTCACCTGTAGTTCTCATTGATGATGTACGTCTGCATTGGCTGACACTGCTAATAGCATCACCCGTAGCTTCAGATAGTCAACCTAAAATATTTCTCCATTTCCTTGCATGTACCTTTCGTTCTCTAAAATGAAATTACCGTCGCTTTTGTGTGGGGTCAGGTGTTGGTGGGTTTTTCTGTTTGGGTTTGGTTTTGCATAGCTATTAAGAAAAAGGATTGTGTATTTTCTTCTCACAGCAAAAACCACGTAAATGTAAGTAACGAGGTGGAAGAACATTCAAAATTCAGCACTAAAATGGGTAAAATGTCCTAAGTCATTCCTCAGATTGAACTTCTCTGGAATTATTTGGCATATACAGAAAATATGATGCTGAGCTGCAGCTTGAAAACTTTACTGGTACTTTATGGATATATTTTTTTTTAAGGCCAGATATGAATGGTGCACAGTTCTGCAGCGCTGTGTAGACACATGCTTATGTACGGTCTGTAAATCTGGTGAGTCCTAAGACAGAGGTGGCAAACTAGTAGCTCCATCATCTGTTGTACTGTGTCTTAGCATTGCTAACTGCTGGCTTTTGTTAACCTTTTCCCCAAGTGATCTTAAGGAACAGGGCATATATTTGTGTAAGCAGGTATTCCTCTGAGAAGTCATAATTAGTTAGCAGAATGTCCTGTTATCTTTTTAAATACTATTTGGGCTTTTTTTACACAGTAAGGCTTAACATGATCTTTCAAATGAAGTAACTCAGGTTTGAAAGTAAATGAAACAGTGGGATTGCCTATCTCAGTCTTTCTTTTCAATAACAACATTCTAAATGAAGTAAATAATGATTTTCCCACTTGCCAGACTATGAACTCATTGTGCAATTTGAAAACCAAGTAAGATTTTTTTTTTCCATTTTAAAAAGAGGTCTGATAAAAAGAAGTCTCCAGATCAAGTTATGCCCTTGCATAAATCTGGCCAAGCCTTTACTGAACTTGCATTTATTTCCTCCAATAATTAATATACTGCTTTTTTTAAAATTTCAGATTTATTGAATCAATTTTCAAGCAGCAAAATACATGTGGTCTTTGAGCAGTCTCTACCAGACTTTACCACTACAGTTCATAGTACGCACTTGTGTTCTTCTACAGTGACTTCGCACAATCTATGACATGGTGCTTTGGTTTGGGTTTATTTCCCTCCTTTTACGTGAAGTGAAACTGAATGGTCTTTATTCTTTTAATAATGAAAACTTTATGGAGGAACTTTGCAGGATGTATTAGGCTGGGATGCAACTTGCAGCCACTCTGAGGAAAACCCCCCACCCGTTTAATGTTTTTCAAAACAGCAAAAATCATGTACTACTGACTTTTAGTGCCCAAGTGGAAAAACCACTAAAGTCTGGATTTTAAAAGTTTCTATTCTAGTGTCCAAGTATAATAAATCTTTTATAAATAGCTAGGCTGCAATTCTTAATGTTAAAGGGTTTTTTAAAAGTAATAAAATGGCCATATATTCATCCACAAGTAACATATGCTTCCTTTACCATACAGGAGATCGTAGCAATCAGTGCCCTGCTGGGTTTGGTTTGGACTCAACTGGGCCTTACTGTTCAGGTAATGATGTGACAAGGGTAGTGTGTAATCATAGACTCATAGAATGGTTTGGGATGGAAGGGACCTTTAAAGATCATCCAGTTCCCAGCCCCCTGCCATGGGCAGGGACACCTTCCACTAGATCAGGTTGCTCAAAGCCCCGTCCAACCTGATCTTGAACGCTTCTAATGATGGGGCATCCACAGCTTCTCTGGGCAACCTGTTCCAGTGTCTCACCACCCTCATCATAAAAAAAATTATTCTTTATTTCCAATCTAAATCTACCCTCTTTTAGTTTAAAGCCACTACCCCTTGTCCTGGCCCTTTACATGCCCTGGTAAAAAGTCTCTCCATCTTTCTTATAAGACCTCTTTATTGAAAGGCCGCAATAAGGTCTCCCCAGAGCCTTCTTTTCCCCAGGCTGAACAACTCCAACTCTCTTAGCCTTTCTCTATAGCAGAGGTGTTCCAGCCCTCTGACTATTTCCATGGCCTTCCTTTGGACCTGCTCTAGGAGGTCCATGTCTGTCTTGTGCTGGGGGCCCCAGAGCTGGATGCAGTACTCAACCACCAGAATCTACATCACCTTTATCTAGAGTTTCAAAGCATGCAGTACGTACTTCAAAAAGTGTAAGTTACCATCGATAAAAGGGTGTGGATCCAAAGGCAGATGAATACTTCACTTCTGTACTCATCTAGAATATAAGTGCCCAGACAGCTTTTCATCAGTACCTCAGATACAACTGGAGGACATTGAGCCACAGTATCTGCTGAGCCTGCAAAGGAAACGTGATCTGTGTGGAGGGAAGGACGAGTGTTGGCAACCTACACAACAGCCCACAAGTTCCTGCTTGGGGGATGGAGGTGAAGAGACAGTTATGAGCATTTTAGCTGTCTCCTCTAGATGACTGAGTCATATTTGTTTTAGGGAACAATCATGTGATATACTTTTGTGGACTTATTTCATTACCCCTTGAAAGCTTATAAATCAAGGAAATTAATACAAGAAACAAACACTAAACCATCCAAAAGGTTTAAAACCAGGAAAACTGAAAATAAGGTCACTAAAACAATTTTCCACTTGCAGTATCGTCTGTAAAACATTACTAGTTCTAAAACTTTAATATGGAACATGTCATAATCTTTGCACGTGTATCTAGGAAATCTTAAGTCTAACACTGAAACCCATCTGTTCTGTTGTAAAGAGATTCTCTGGAAAAGATTGTATCAAACATTCATTACTGTGGTAGTGACCCAGTCCTGCAGAGCTAATGAAAGATTCCAGCAAGCCGTGTTAGTGTAGGTTTGGTAACCATAAAAATAAGAGTGAAGAATGCCCTGCTGAACCGTTTCTATGAAGCTGCTCTGTTGCTAGATCTAGTTTTGCCCTGTGGGCTCTACCAGACATTTACCTCTTATAAAGGGTTTGTTTGGTATAGTTTCTTGTAAAGTCTTGTGAAGTCTCACTGGTTTTTCAAATGTTTCCTTGTTCCAGACGAAGATGAATGTGCTGTGCGAAATCCTTGTTCCCATACCTGTCATAACACCATGGGATCTTACTACTGCTCCTGTCCAAAAGGCCTCACTATCTCTGCGGATGGTAGAACGTGTCAGGGTAAGATAAGTATTGCTGTGGACAGGTTGGATACAAAAAGCCCCACGGCACTTAAATCGCTAGGGAAATGTTCTGTTCGGGCTGGGCCATTTTCTCATCATAAGAATTTAATTTATTGGTGGTATTCTAATTATTTCATATCTGAATATATTTGCAATCAAGTGTTTCATAGTTGATCATGTTCAAGACTGCTTAATCTGTGTTGCATTTTGTCATAGTGAGGTTTACAGCTTGTTTTAATTATAGATATTGATGAGTGTGCGTTAGGTGGACATACCTGCCATGCTGGCCAGGACTGTGAAAACATCATTGGCTCATACCGCTGCGTGGTTAGATGTGGGAACGGCTTTAGGAGGACAGCTGATGGATTTAGCTGCCAAGGTATGGAGAAGTCTTTGGGTTTTGGTGTTAGCTTTCATAAACTTAAAATGCTGTCTTTCACACAATTGAAAGTAACTTTTTAAAAGATGCATCTCCAAATACGTTGTCTATAAATTTTCATTATTAAGGTTGTGGTTTTTTGGGGTTGGTTTTGGAGTTTTTTTTGTGGTTTTGTGGTTTTTTTGTGTGGTGGTTTTTTTTTGCTGTAGGGGTTTTTTTTGGTGGTTTTTTTGGTTTGTGTTTTTGGTTTTTTGTGGGTTTTTTGGTTTTTTTTGAAACCTTTTGCTTTTTCCATCTTTAAAATCCTATCAGGGAATAACCTAACATTCTTGCTTTTGTGTCCCATGTGCATTTTCTTTTAAAAAGAAGTGAGAGAAGTAAACACTTCTGAACATACCTCAACAGTGTAATAATTAGAGCTCAAAGCAGAGTCCAAAATGTTGACTCAACTGAAACGCTGTTCAGGTAAATGATGACAAGGCAATTCACAGCTATGGTATCAAGGATTTGTATTGTTCAACAGATGTTAATGAGTGTCAAGAGTCCAACTCCTGTCAACAGCGTTGCTTCAATACTATAGGAAGTTTCCGCTGTGGTTGTGATCCAGGATACCAGCTAAAGGGCAGAAAATGCATGGGTATGAATGAATTTTTGAATGTTAATTCCCTCTTTCCCAATGGACATAGTTCAACATTTATTTGTTGCTATATTTCTTGTTGGAAACCTTTATGAAGGAAAATCCTACTATGGATGACATACTTAGTATGTATTTCTGAATTTGTTTGTAAAGCAGTACTAAAAGCCAGAGGAAGTGGAAATTGGGCTGACTGATAAATGTGCACGAAATGCATTCAAATGCATGTACACAGCATAATTACAGCTGGATTATTCTGCTCTTTAGGAATTGAGCAAAAGGAAGCAAGTTCATTTCCATTCTTGGTTTTTTGTTTTTTTTTTAAATAAGATGTAAATGAGTGCAGGCAGAATGTATGCAGGCCTGATCAACTTTGCAAAAACACCCGTGGTGGCTATAAGTGCATTGATCTGTGTCCCAATGGAATGACCAAAGCAGAAAATGGAACTTGTATTGGTGAGTAGAAGTGTTAATGTATTGTGCAATGATGGTAAACACAGGGACAACAATGCATTATTAAAAAAAAAAAATCTTGGAGATAGTCCATCTCCAGTTATTAAGATTTGCACGTTAAGGCACTAACTTTTTTTCATTTATGGAAACATACATATTTAACTTTTTTGTAGTTGGTATTAAAAGAATAGATGTGTCCTTGCCACTTCTAGTTTTCCATTGCTCTTAAGAAAGAACAGTAAGGTTTTCCTCAGCATCTTTTCTGCATTGTCACCTTAAATTCTACAGATTGTTCATTGACTGAAATGTTTTGTCCCATGTGTGAATGCTTTCTTAAGAGTTTGTCTCAGGAGCTCTGAATCAAGATAACAGGTCCTTGCTGCTTATCAGGGATGCCTTTAATCATAACACATGTTATATGTAGTACCAAATCTTTTTTTCTAGTGGGATATGATGGGAAGATGGATTATGTCTCTTTGGAGAGTAGCTGATCACATTGGAAACCTCAATGAAAAGTTTTGAAAATTAACGGGAAAAGTGTGTGTAAATGCAATACGGTTGAAAAATTTATCTGTGTATCTGCTCAAAATCTGCTTTCAGATTGTGAAACACAGATTGTGATTTGTAACACAAACTGTTACAGAGTAATGCCTAATCATGGCACCAGGTAAGACAAGTGTACGTTCAGAGGCCAAATCTATCTAGAGGGCCAAATTCACTTGTGGCTTAACTGCATTTCTTCTACATTAAGAAGTTTGAAGCTGTAAGAAGTTCCAAGAAAAATCTGACTGCTTCCCCTTGCCTTGTCGCTTGCAGACATTGATGAATGCCGGGATGGAACCCACCAGTGCCGCTATAACCAGATTTGTGAGAACACACGAGGAAGTTACCGTTGTGTGTGTCCAAGAGGATATCGGTCCCAGGGAGTTGGAAGACCTTGTGTGGGTAAGCTGTCCAATCACATTAGTATCACATATTTTCTGCTGCTGCTTTTGGCTGGGCTTTCTGCTGTGACATATCCGACAACGCTATCCCATTTGAAGACTATGCTATGTAGACAAATTTGCTTTGAAGTTCAAAATTATCCATCTAAAACAAAGTGTCCCATTCAAAACAAATAGTCAAAACTAAATTATTCCAAACGGAGATTGTTATAGGTCCATACTTTGAAAACAAAGTGTACAAGGGTCTCGGAGCACTGATGGATGGATGTGGCAAGCTACCACTCCACAAGAGGCTTAATTTATAAAAGTCAGGTCAGATTTGTTAGTTGATTGGACAGTGAAATGTGCCTTGCTATAGCCTGGACTGGATTGATTCCCACCTGAAGGCAGCCAAGCAGGGAGTGGTGTGGATTCCCCTAAAGGAGAACGCCCAAAGGAAGTGTGTTGCAAGAGGCACGATGCACCCAGAACTCGCCTCTGCAAGTGAACAGCACAAACGCACTTACCCACCCGCTAGAATTGTGAAGGGTGTTCCCCATATGGGTAGAGCGGAAGAAGCTGATACGCATTTATCACTCAACGCTCCCCTTTCTGGTTTGGGTGGATCACAGCAGGGAAGGAAGATTCCTGTCAGTCCCAGGAATGCTGACCATGTAGTTACTCCCCTATGCTATCTACATAGAACCTTTTGGCATAAAAATGTGCAGAGCTTTCTCCCACGCATACATGCATAGCATTTGAAGGATGTTCTCATAGCTCTAACGTGGATAGCAAGAGAGTTTAATGTATGGTGTCAGTGCAAGTGCATAAAACACTTCCCCTGGCATTTAATAGACCTCAGGATGGCACTAAGGATCATTTAGATTCACCCTTTCTGTATTTATGTAGAATATTTAACATATAATAGCTGATCCACCCTGATGATAATGATTTATGAATGTTGGTATATGACACTAAGTGAAGTTGGTTTCAGTTGCTCTCATGTACCATATCAGAGAAGCATTCCTCCATGATGAGTTCTTCAAGATTAACTTTCATAAGTGATAAATAGCTGCTTTGGAGAACAGGATTTTTTTTTTTTTTTCCTTTTTAAACAGCCTAAGATTTTGGACTACCAAAAGCCAGGAATGTTTTTGGGTTTTTTTGAGAGAGATTAAAACAATAAGAAACTGTTTGGCTGTAGACCAACACGTTACTTCCACCAGCTGCCTCTCTACTGAAATAAAATCAATCCCAGACTCCTTAACATATATTAAAACCATTTAAATTTCTGACAGTAATAAGCTAGATAAAGTCTAGCGCTACAGATTTTCACAAAACACCAGCAGCTGCTCTAAAGCTGTCTTCTGACCAAGGAGCATTGAAAGCTCCCTCTTAAAGTAAAGTATGACCTTTATGCACCTTTGAATTTTTATCTGCTTAAAAATATATTTAAAATGTAGACGCATCAAAGATACTAGTTCACATGTGTCAATAAAAAATCAGTTTTTATTGTTAATGTTTCCAGTGAGCACAGGGAAGAGTTGAAAAGTAAGTAGGGCCCCAGACTGAAACAAGAATTGAACCTGGTTCCTACCTGTGCCACTCTTACCCTGTGTAAAGTCCTTTGTGCCACAATTCCCTGTCCGTTAGATGGGGATAAGATGCCTATTTGTCAGCACAACACCCATAGATATATGCATGCCCATTTAAGTAAATTACAATATTTCTGTGAACTATGTTGGATCTCAACATGCCGTATCGTAGATGGAAGGGCATTATCAAAAGCTGTTTTAAAGCATTTTGCATATATCACGTGCAAGGCTATCTAGAATTTAAAATCAAATATTCTTCAAGTTAAAGAATGCATGAGAATTTAGCTATTTCAGTTTCAAAGTTACTTCACCTTGTTCTTGTAAATATTTAATACTCATAGTGCATAATCAAAGGGATACTGTCCAGTGGAGACTTAGGCTTACCAGTCAGTCAGCGATCACTTCTCACAGGGATGCCTATGGTATAAATGCAAGTGACTTGCTGCCTTCAATTTTGCTTGTATTGCACAGGATGATCCTATGAAATAAATTGCTTGAATTTTCACCTGTTTTCTTTCCTTATTTCTCTGATAATCTTATATTGCTTATCCACAACTTGTTCCAAGGACATTGGTGGTTGTAAAAAGATGTTAGTGCACATACCTATTGTCTATTTTATGCAGGTAAAGAATGTTAAACCCAGCAATTAGAAAATAGTTGAGCGCTAAGGAAATAACGAGTTTCAGTATTCTTTTACATGTATATGAGTAATAGGTCTTTCATCTTCAGCATGCAATGAAGGAATATAAACTTAAAATTGTACCAGTTGTTGCTGTATTAAAAATGAAGTTCTCTTGTTTAAAACACCTGACAATATTACCTTAATGATATTTCAGCTAATATATAAAGTTTCAGTTATGTGTTTGTGAAATAACAATTGGAAAATACTGCAATACTCTGCAATAACTATCCCTGGATTTCCAACTCTCAAAACATTTAATTATTAAAACCCCAAGAAATTCTTTGAAACTTTAAAATATATGAAGTATTAAACACTTAATAAAAATGTAATCTGATATTCTACTACGTTTCTGAACAGTATTACTTTTTAAATACCATTACCATGCATTTGTGTCTTGGAGGGTTACAAACTATGCTCAAAATACTGTGTTCAGAGGGAACCAAAATGAAACTGTAATAACGCTAGCTTAATGGCATTTTTACAATAATGATTTAAAGAATACACACTAATGTGTATTCATATTTCCACTAATATGAAATAGTTAAACCCTTATTGAATCACCATTAAGATAATCTTTAAATTCTAGTAAAAAAAGGTTTATATGTCATTATAGATTATGTTGTTATGAATGTTAATATCAGGTTATTAATTTCTGGTCATTGCGGAGTTGCACATTCCTGTTTGGAATTAGCAGATTTTTGTCTTTTTCTAGTAAAGAATGAATGTAAGTTTGAAAAGGAATACTGTATATGTCAAATTTTCAGCTGGGCCTGAAGAAACTCGATGAAAATTTTATAAAACTTCTTTCTGGTAGCGCAGGAGAGACTGTGGGGGAAGGCCTGGTCCTACAGCATCCAAGAGCACTCATATTTACTTTATTTTGTGTGAAGGACACTCATCATGTTATATCCTTAAACCCTTTACCATACTTTGTATGCTCACTACTCTGTTTTGATTTAACGATGGATATTTACTGCTAGGGTGGTCAAATTACTTTGGATTACAATTTAAAGGAAAACAACTTAAAAAAAAAAGCATTCCTTATGAAAAAAAAATCTATTTTTTAATTGTACAGAAGTGAATTAATATTTACTGTTAAGTCTCCAACCTTTCATAGCTGGAATGACCAATAACAACATGAAAGGTTAGAACATACCTGACCTCCTTCCCTGCAGGAAGAGACCTATTTTTCCCCTGACGCAGGGTACAATAACCGTATCGGAGCTTTTGAGCTTCCCGCAGTGCCAGTTTCAATGAATTTCTAATGCTGTACTTCTCAAGAATGCTCCGTGTTAAGTATCCTCCTTTAAAGAAGAGCCTGACAGCTTCTCCCACCCATCTGTGGAGCACTTAAGAAAAAAAAATAATTACTGAAGTAGTAGTGAGCAGCTCAGGCTGAAACGATGAACAGCGTGGGTCCTAAGGGCCACTTATTTCTCAGAGTGCATCTTTTCTGGTAACCAGCAGGAACCACAGCTGGCAGCTTTCAGGCTATCACATGGCTCTGCTTCTGCAAAAGCAGGGGAACAGACTTGGATCCCTGTTTTATAGCCACGCCTTACCTTCAGTAACACTCGAGGCAAGAGTTTCAGCAGCGTTCTTGTCCTACGTGAGCACAGTCTTATGTCACAAGCAGCCTTACAGGAAGAATAAAGGTATATTACTGTACAGGATAGAATAACCTTCCTGCTTGGCATTGTGTTCTCCATATTTTACTGCCTTCAAGATCTCACTTTTATGTCTTCAGTTTGTTCCACAGGCTGAGATAAGTATATATGTATATATATATATATACATATAGTTATGTGTTGTTGTTTGTTTGTTTTTTCTCCTTTTCACATGGTTTGTTGCTCTGGATCATGTCACATGAGCAGACATTAATGAATGTGAACAAGTGCCTAAACCCTGTGCATTTCAATGCACCAACACCCCCGGCAGCTTCAAGTGTATCTGTCCACCTGGACAACATTTATTAGGTGATGGGAAATCTTGCGCTGGATTGGAGAGATTGCCAAATTATGGTGCCTATTACAATAGCTATAGCTATGCTCAATTCTCCCCTGTGAGAGACAACTATCAACCTCAACAATATTACAGGCACTCCTCAAATCTCTACAGCTCCTTCTCAGAGTATAGAAACAGCAGAATACCTTTCTCCAGGACTAGAAGGAACATTAGAGAAACTTGTCCTGAAGGCTATGAGGCAAGAAAATACAGATGTGTAGGTAAATGTCAGTCATATCTATGCAATTCTCTTGTTTTGGTCCTTATTCTTAGGTTACTGTTTCATATATACCAGGGGCTGATGATTTGCGGTGCTGTGGTTTTTTTCATATTACCCTGATAAATATTCAGAGAGTTCTGCATGTTCTTGTCTCCTGAGCACGTTGTAGCAAAAATGTTTTCAAACCTCCTCCTTGTAACCTCTTGTTTTAATTGTGTTGCTTATTGTGTGTTTGCAAATTATTTCCCTCTGTTATTCTCTTTCTTCTGATGATGGTAGCTCACCTTTGTGAATTTTCTCACACTTCAAAAAACACCAGTAGACCCAATCTAGTCCTGGGGATGTTGCTTATGCCAGACTCCCACTGATGGTAGTAATAATCTGGTTCAAAAAGGTTTTGAATAAAGATTTTAGAATTGAGCACACTAGGGCCAATGCCAGCACTGCTACAGGACGGTTAGTCACTGCCATACGGGCAATATAAGCAGAAGCTTTTAAATTTTCTGTAGATATGATATATAGTGGGTTGCAATGTAATTCACTGAGTGTGGAGAGATTGATTATAAGTAAACAAATAGGGGGTTTGTCATAAGTTGTGACAATGACAGCACTGCCATTTCTTTTTCTGTGATGAGGAGAGCAGGGTAGTTATAGTAACTGGTAAGCTGTGCCCCAGGTTTTTTTTAAAGAGCCTCAGAGCACACTCTAAGACTGACAGGAAACAAAGGTATTTGGCACCTCTAACTATCAAGCGTTTAGCTCACTTCCTCCCTACCCCGTGAGCTTTTCTGAGGTTTTTCAGTGAAATGGTGCTGGTTTTACAAGTACTGAAAATTTAATTCAGCTCCTCGTGAAAGTCAAAAAGAACAGCAGCCTGTACTGCTCATTGACTGATTTGCACTAAATGTGAAGAAACGAAGAAGTTAAAAACACCCCCACACTATTGCTCAAAAGTTAGAAATGTCAGGTTTTTGTCATGTGGCAGTAGTTGGTGTCTGTGGATCTAGACCCTCTAACTGCTGGTCTAGAGCCAGAAAATGGGTGCTCACACCTAGCCTCCCTTGAGCATGTTCCCCTCCCTGCCCTGGAAAGCTGGACAGACCTGGGCAGGAGAGGGGCCACTGCTGCGCTGTGAGCCAGGGCTCGTCTTGTCTTTCAGGTGGGATCACCAGACTTGATGCTTTACACAAAGGACAGATGGGGATACAAAAAAAGGAGTTCATCTTTTGAAATATGCTTCTCTTAAGCCAGATTTTGCCAACTTAACTCACATTTTGAGTATCTTAAGAAAAAAAAAATTATTCAGTTAAGTTATTTTGTGATAATACTGCTGAATTCAGGACTAAGGGTACTGCAGTCTAGGCCTTACTAGAGCTTGTCCCAGTGTGTTTAACATAGCAGGTTGTGGTGTGTTAGCTATGTGCCTCAACCTAGCATATATGCCAGTGGCACTTCACAGGAGGCACAATATCCTTCCAGGATAAATACAGTGATCTACAGCTAGATTCTAGCAACCAGAATTATTGCTAGAATTATATAGCAATATATAATGTTGAAAAATATGAATATAATTTTATTAATAAAAATTATAGATAGGCCTTGTATTTACATTATAAAGACATTTCAGTAGTCATATATGTGCAGTTTGTTATGGGTATGGCAGTTTAATTGAAAGACCTAGGAATATAGCTACCACTGATGAAAGGGTTAAGCTAAAATGTATGATCTTCACCTCAGCTTCCAGTTTGAACTAATTAATATTCTTGTACTTCTGTTTCATTGGAATTACCATCTAAATTTAAAAATTACTGTTTAATATGAAAAATACACCCAAATGATGCTTTTTTTAAAGAAAGTTCTTTCAATGGACAACCATCAGGATTTGATAACAGCATACTGTAAATGTCTACTGTCACATCTGTTTCCCTTCTGTGTTTGCATTTTTATCTAATGCAACCCCTGTAAATCAGACAAAGAGAGGGGAGGCAAAGACCTTCCTTCCACTGTTTTAATCATGCAAGTCTTAAGTCTTGCATGAGAGTAACTTGAGTAGGATCTCTATTGCTCTCCTGAATTAGGCAGATGTTTCAAAAGAAATTATTATTATTATTATATATGATCTGTGTCTAAATCACACTGGTCTGCTTTGAGAATTTTACATAAAGTAGTCTGGTACTTCTATTTTTGAGAGGGAGATTAAAAAAAACAGTTAAGAGCATTTATTGATAGTCTTCCCAGATACTGAGCTTAATTCATCCCCATGGCATGAGGAAGATCAGTTTGGAAGGAAAACAGCTTTGCCTGAGGAGGGATTAACTGTAAGAACAACTCCCCCACTGTCAAGGCTTCCTCTGACAAGATAACTAATCTGGGCGTTTCCTAACCATATTGCCTAAAACCTTATTATCAGGCAGCTCACCTTGCTTTTTGGGGCAAGACTGTGTTTGTATAACCTTGTCGATGTATACAGATTGCACGTCCCCCTTTCTTCCCAGAACTCTGTATCAGGACTGGTCTCTCCAGCTAGAATACATATTATGGCTGCCATCAAAAGAGGTGAGGACTTTAATTATTAAAAAGTTTTAAGGAATGGCACGGGTAAGGTGTGAAAGGACTTGCTAGTCTTAGACGTTTCAACCCCATGAGAAAACAAGATCCACACAACTTCCACCAACTCTGTCCATATGCTTATATATAAATAGGACAAAAAATACCTCGGTTCAATACCAGGTTCAAATAATGCTGATGTGTACGTGTTCATGTTTCTTTCCACAGACATAGATGAATGTGAAACCAGAGATACCTGTCAGCATGAATGCAGAAACACCCTAGGAAGTTACCAGTGTACTTGTCCATCTGGTTATCGCCTTATGCCCAATGGCAAAACCTGTCAAGGTACGGGGATCCCTTTGAGTGTTCAGAAATATATTTGTAAATAAATAAGATACAAATCATGTTTGATACAAATCATGTTCAATACATGTATAAGCCACCTCTTTGAATTTGCTATATGAGATTCGGCATTCAAAATTTCAAGTCTCAGAAGTTTTTATATTTCACATTTTAATGCTTCATAAAACACCAGCAAATTAGACAATTGCAACTTCTTATTCTCTGAAGTTTCCTCAGGTGACCTTACGTTACACATTTGACTCCAGGCAAGTAGACAGCAGCTCTAGGGTCAAACCCAATATAATGGGTCAAAAAAAAAAAAAAAGGTACTGTCAGATATTCTGATCCACAAAAAAACCCATAAAAAATGAACAAATTAGTCTCTGTTGACAGCTATGGTTTATGGTGGATCGTGGCTGTAGGGCAGCTCTAGCACAATACGCCATCCTGCACAGTAATAAAATGCCAACAATAATAAATGCACGTTATTGAAACTCCTGGCTCCAGTGTCTCAAACAGCAAGACTGGATCCTGAAAGATTTCACTGTGTGCAGAGGTGCAGTCTGCTCAGCCTTTACTGACCCAGCCAGTTTTTAACCCTTAATTTCTTCTACCAGCAATTGATCATTTGCATGTTTTTTACATTCAGATATTGATGAGTGCCTTGAACAGAACATTAATTGTGGATCAAATCAGATGTGTTTCAACATGAGAGGAAGCTACCAATGCATAGACACACCTTGTCCACCAAACTATCAGCGAGAGCCTCTTTCTGGGTACGTTTTATTTTCAGCCCCTTTTCACCCATTCCAAGCTCGGATCCGTAACCTGTATTCGTCAGAAGAAACTTTATCTAAGTTTGACTGACACCAGTAAAGCTCATACTAGCAAAAGGTAAAACATTGACATTTGAGATGATCATCGGTTTTGCGAGCAGCAGTATTCCATGTTTCCCCTGCAGCAGAACCGTAAAGCAGTGGCCACAGGCTGGCTGGCTCTCGGTATCCATGCAGCATTTTACTATTAGTTTAAAAGGAAATAGCACCAGAATGTTCCTTTACTAAATGAACCCTGGCGGGCAGCACGCTGTGCTTCTTTCTGCTGATGCAGTGTCATTCATTTGTCACTTATGGGGCTGCCTTTGCATCTAAGTTTTCTGACTTACTTCTCTAAAGGCCTAACTTGCCATCAATTTCAAAGCAATTAAAATACTCTTTTAGTCATGAAAATAATGCTACAGTTCATGGTAAGTTTTGTTGTTTTTAAGTTACTCTATTTCCCTGTTCTGGAAAAAACACACTAATTTCTTTTAATCTTTTAATATACTCAAGGAAATAGCTTGTTTCATGGTCAGAAACCATCTTTTGTGATCAAACTGAACTGGAATGACAAGTTGAAATGGATAATGTTCTTTGACCTGTGTTAGTACTGACAAGCAGGGCTAACGGATATGTCCTATTTTGACTTTTGATTTGTAGAAGTAAAATTTACTTTGCCTTTCTTCATTCCAAATTCTTTATTTTATGATCTAACACACAGACACCTCAAATGCAGCTGCCTGGTACGCTTTAAACTAACCTTTCCAACTCTAATGTTTAAGAGTAAGGTAACTAAAACATATACCATTGACTTCAATGACAAATATTGTATTCAATATCTTTACATTTCCTCTTGGCATTTTCTGAGATGATCCTGTTGAGGGAAAATGGGACATTAAACTGGGCTGCAACTTTAAAGGAACAATGGATAAAGAGTGCATGAGCATATTATCGTTATAGAGAAATTTAAATTACACAACAGGGTAAACAGGGGAAGAATTTATCCTTTAAGACCTATTGCAGCACTTACGATATCATGCCTTCTCCCTGGGCTAAAGTGCTCTGCTTATTCCTAGGTTCTGTCTGAAAAACTGCCCGGCCAATGACTTGGAGTGTGATCTGAGTACCTACGCCTTGGAATATAAACTCCTTTCCCTCCCTTTCGGCATAGCTGCCGGTCAGGATTTAATCCGGCTGGTTGCTTATACTCATGATCAAGTCATGCACCCGAGGACAACTTTCTTAATGGCAGACGAGGACCCAGCAATCCCATTTGCCCTGAGAGATGAGAACTTGAAAGGAGTCGTGTTCACCACCCGACCGCTGCGAGAGCCAAAGACTTACCGCATGGGAGTCAGAGCCTTATCCTACAGCGTCGATGGAAATATTGAGTATCGGACAACTTTCATTGTTTATATAGCTGTGTCAGCCTACCCCTATTAAACACCCAAACTACTTGACAGTAATCACAGTATTTTAACCACATTTTTAAATGCCAGTGGGTATTACCACTTCCAGACTGACTCTACTGCCTGCCAAACAGTTGTGAATCATGTAACTTGAAAATGGTGCTATGCTCTTTTCTTTTTCCCTCTTTCCCTGAGGCTGCCTATCCAGTCCCATTATTCCAATTCAAGAGGAAAATCCATGGCTCTGAGGACCTGTTACCACTTGCTTTATTTATTACACTGGAGTAGTCATTTTCCACAGTTTGTTCTGAAAACCAGCAGAAAAAGCAAAGTATGAGTTGAAGTATGTGGTCAAAGCAGTAAGCAAGGAGCAGCCTCTGTTGAAAGCAACTAAAGACAAGCCTAACCAGAAGAAAAAAAAATGTAATTTCAAGTGGTCTACATATTTTAAAGGTTGCTAAGTGTTTTACAATTTTATATCTATTAGATTTTTTTTCTTATCAAATACCTGATAGAACTAGGGCTGTAATATACTACATCGTGTGTTAAAAAAACCCAAATACCACTGTACCTAATGCTTGCAAATGCTGAAACAAATGATATTAAAGTTTGTTTTCAGCTAAAGAATCTACAGTAGAATTTGGAACAATTTTATATCTATTAGATTTTTTTTCTTATCAAATACCTGATAGAACTAGGGCTGTAATATACTACATCGTGTGTTAAAAAAACCCAAATACCACTGTACCTAATGCTTGCAAATGCTGAAACAAATGATATTAAAGTTTGTTTTCAGCTAAAGAATCTACAGTAGAATTTGGAACTGGTACATTTGATTAAAATACTCTTTTAGTCATGAAAATAATGCTACAGTTCATGGTAAGTTTTGTTGTTTTTAAGTTACTCTATTTCCCTGTTCTGGAAAAAACACACTAATTTCTTTTAATCTTTTAATATACTCAAGGAAATAGCTTGTTTCATGGTCAGAAACCATCTTTTGTGATCAAACTGAACTGGAATGACAAGTTGAAATGGATAATGTTCTTTGACCTGTGTTAGTACTGACAAGCAGGGCTAACGGATATGTCCTATTTTGACTTTTGATTTGTAGAAGTAAAATTTACTTTGCCTTTCTTCATTCCAAATTCTTTATTTTATGATCTAACACACAGACACCTCAAATGCAGCTGCCTGGTACGCTTTAAACTAACCTTTCCAACTCTAATGTTTAAGAGTAAGGTAACTAAAACATATACCATTGACTTCAATGACAAATATTGTATTCAATATCTTTACATTTCCTCTTGGCATTTTCTGAGATGATCCTGTTGAGGGAAAATGGGACATTAAACTGGGCTGCAACTTTAAAGGAACAATGGATAAAGAGTGCATGAGCATATTATCGTTATAGAGAAATTTAAATTACACAACAGGGTAAACAGGGGAAGAATTTATCCTTTAAGACCTATTGCAGCACTTACGATATCATGCCTTCTCCCTGGGCTAAAGTGCTCTGCTTATTCCTAGGTTCTGTCTGAAAAACTGCCCGGCCAATGACTTGGAGTGTGATCTGAGTACCTACGCCTTGGAATATAAACTCCTTTCCCTCCCTTTCGGCATAGCTGCCGGTCAGGATTTAATCCGGCTGGTTGCTTATACTCATGATCAAGTCATGCACCCGAGGACAACTTTCTTAATGGCAGACGAGGACCCAGCAATCCCATTTGCCCTGAGAGATGAGAACTTGAAAGGAGTCGTGTTCACCACCCGACCGCTGCGAGAGCCAAAGACTTACCGCATGGGAGTCAGAGCCTTATCCTACAGCGTCGATGGAAATATTGAGTATCGGACAACTTTCATTGTTTATATAGCTGTGTCAGCCTACCCCTATTAAACACCCAAACTACTTGACAGTAATCACAGTATTTTAACCACATTTTTAAATGCCAGTGGGTATTACCACTTCCAGACTGACTCTACTGCCTGCCAAACAGTTGTGAATCATGTAACTTGAAAATGGTGCTATGCTCTTTTCTTTTTCCCTCTTTCCCTGAGGCTGCCTATCCAGTCCCAT
Source organism: Aptenodytes forsteri (assembly GCF_000699145.1). Lineage (NCBI taxonomy): Eukaryota > Metazoa > Chordata > Aves > Sphenisciformes > Spheniscidae > Aptenodytes > Aptenodytes forsteri. Next base: position 142,524 of record NW_008795025.1, on the reverse strand, counting down.
TATTCCAATTCAAGAGGAAAATCCATGGCTCTGAGGACCTGTTACCACTTGCTTTATTTATTACACTGGAGTAGTCATTTTCCACAGTTTGTTCTGAAAACCAGCAGAAAAAGCAAAGTATGAGTTGAAGTATGTGGTCAAAGCAGTAAGCAAGGAGCAGCCTCTGTTGAAAGCAACTAAAGACAAGCCTAACCAGAAGAAAAAAAAATGTAATTTCAAGTGGTCTACATATTTTAAAGGTTGCTAAGTGTTTTACAATTTTATATCTATTAGATTTTTTTTCTTATCAAATACCTGATAGAACTAGGGCTGTAATATACTACATCGTGTGTTAAAAAAAACCAAATACCACTGTACCTAATGCTTGCAAATGCTGAAACAAATGATATTAAAGTTTGTTTTCAGCTAAAGAATCTACAGTAGAATTTGGAACTGGTACATTTGATTTCCATGCGAGTTTAGAGATGTCACTATTTTTTGGAAGAAAAAACAACATGGCTACTTCTACTTTATACAGCAGGTATTTTATAACTTTTTTTTTACTCTGACATTCTGGTATAGCCATTTATTTAGCTCAAAACCATATCCATTTCAGTACTCCCAATTCAGTCAGTTGAAATGTTTTGGGGTTTTTTGCAAATGGAACGTTTTTCTCCAAAGATGATGTAAGTTTGGTTCAATAATGTCAATACACTGTACACAAGTAATTTTGCCAAGATGTATTCTATTTTTATGAAAGTGTATATATGTTTTTTCCTATGTGTATTTTCTGTGCAGTATCTCGAGTGTTTGACAGTTAAGTTTGCATAAAAGGACAATGACAATACATTGAAAATAATCAAAATAAAGGTTCCCATTGCCTTTGAGATTGCTGTGAGTTTTATCACTGAAAAAAAATCTTTCCCCTTTGTAAAGCACTTGCCTTTAATGTCAGCGGAGAATGCAGAAGATAGCGTGCCCAGCAAACCGGGGAGCTGTGTGCACAAATGCAGCCAAGTCTCCTGTTTTTTGTGCTACTGGCTTCCCCACATCCTTCAGTTTTTCAAAAAAAGTCAGGGAAACTGGTGCACTTACTGTAAGACCTTTTATTTTATCCAGAGGCTACTGACTAGGAGACTTCTCATTTCCTCAGAGAAAGTGGATTTTGCTAAGAGTTAAATTTTTGTTGCATATAAAGGCAGTGTTTATTCATAAATATGCTTAACTCATTGCCAAACATGAAATAAGCCACTATAATTCCAATGCATACAAAAAAAAGAAAAAAAAAATCATTGAAGGGCATTAAGATTGGAGCCCACGGGAAATTACCAGTGTTCACTGTGAAAGTTTTGCTGTTTTCAGTCAAAGTGAGAAAGAGACGTCAACAGAGCCCCTCCAGTTGAGAACTCCACAGGGGCTGAACTGTAGACTCTCAGGTTTCTGTGCTGCATGATTGGGATGCAAGGAATGGACCAAAAATAACTCATTTCACTCCTTTCAATTAAAGTACATTTTTAGCAACAGGGTCAAATTGCTCTGCAATGGAATTTTGACCCTATGCTTCAATATTATTAACTATCCCTAGTGAAAGCCCCACCAGTTTTCCCCTAACCTTGCTTTTTGTTCAGTTTCCATCACAACAAGAGAGATAGTCCTGCAAAACAAGGATGACTTAAAATCATTTTGCTCTTTATACAAATTTATACAAGTGACAGGCTTCAAACAAAACAGGTTTGTTTCGTGGAAGCCTTACTTGGAAAAATAAAAGCAGTTTACGAAGAAAATGAAGATAACTTTCATGACAAAGACATGAGGGAAGGAAAAATGAGTAAGCTATAAGTAGTATAGGTAGTTACCTCCATTTCTTTTAAGGATGAGAATCACACTGAAAGCGATGTCCTTGAGGGAATTTAACTCCACTGTGAGACAGGAAGAAAAAGAAAGTTTCTATGTTTCATGAAAGGAAAAAAAGCCCAACCAATAACAGAGTTAACAGGCTTTTACTTCTTCTAGGGTTAGGCTCTTACCAGATGGAAGTCACTTAAACACTCCCAGACATATCCACAGCTTTGTTTCCACTATTTGCTTTCTCACCCTGTGCTTTTTCAGGCGCCCAGCTGTAGCTTAAGAGGGAGGAGCTGCTTGCCCCTATGGAAGCTGTTAGTTACACTAAGATGATGCCACAGGGTTGAGTGACCAGCAGGATTTGGATTATTGTGAGCTTTATGGTTTTCACTCATTGACTGGTTGAAGGGAAGTTATGAATAAAGGAGAACTTGTGCCATGCCCTTCTCTTCCTTGGACATCTTGTTCTATGTTACAAATTTCCAATCTCTCTTGCTTTAAGAAAAGAATTGCAAACCTGTTAAATTAAATCTCAGAGCAAATACACCTGCTGCAGCTCTACCTCCACAAACTATCTGACCCTATTTCTAACAGGCTTAAAAGTCTATTGTTTATTATTAGTTTTTCTATTCTAACTTGAGAGGTCAGAAGCAGGTTAGTATGTGTGTACACACCCGCATAAAATTGTGTATTTGTTAAAGATTTAAAATCCTTATTTCATAAATCCAAATTTTAGATTTCATAAAGACAACAAATGTTCTACTGTAACTGTCTCTTTATGGTTAGCATTATATAGCTACAGACACACAACAGGGGCAAAGACCTGACAGTGAAACCACTATGGAAGTAGAACCAAGGATTTGTAGGGAGTGATGAAAGGCACCATGCAAAGAATCAGGAACCCTGTTAAATAGGTAAATTATAGACATGATCTCATTCCCAGAAAGAGTGAAAGTCCCTCTGTAAATATCTGTCTACTTAATTGCAGAGCAAACCATATATGAGAATCTTAAGTTCTTATTAAAAAACACACCACCAGTTTAAAAACAACAAAAAAAAAGAGCTCCCAGCAAAAGCAATTGTTTTGGGGTATTTCAGAGATGTGCTGAATAAACAGTTAATGCTTCAGTGCTACGTGGTGCCTGTGCTACCATCCTTTTGTACAAGCCTACTATTTCCACTGCTCATTTGATTCCCCGGGGAGGTAACGCAGCATTTCCTCGTGACACTGGCTACCTCCTCCCTTCCTGGGCCTTTCCTAGGCACAAACATGACACCATTTAATTAACTACCAAGATTAAATGTACCCTATGAAAGATGGCAAATGTGTTTTATACATTACAGAGATTAATTTATACATACTGGTAGTTTAAGTGTGACATCTTGTGGCATTCCAGCAGCACGCAGTTGGGCACACAAGTCTCCCTGAAGCTCACCTCCAGGTGAAGACACATTAGATACCGGCTACCCACTTGCCACAGCACTGCCCGAGAGCACCCAGCCCACACGTGTATTCCAGGAAAACATCCTGCCATGTCTGAGCCTTTGTCAGGGCACAACTGGATCCACTTTTCCTCCCACAAATGATCCTTCCTTATTAAAGCCTAAAGGAAACTACATGCTAAGATGCAGCACTTTTTGCAAAAAAATTGCGCAACTCCTTCCAAATATAAGTAAGTTCTAGCAGAGGAATAAGGCACGAAAAGGAGTTCAGGGGCAAAACCAGGGCCAATTGCCAGAGAGGATAGAAAATTCACAACCACCACTGGTTTACATGGCAGGCATTCAGGAACTGAAGACAGGTAAGGTATCCGCCATCACACCTTCTGTAGAGCTCCAGCTTGCCAATCCCTTGAGAGAGGAAATCCACTGGGGTTTTGTTTTAATTCGCACACTGGCTGGATTTAAAAGCTACTGAATGGGTAGAGTAATGAATCAATGCAGAATACATAGCACTGTGGGTTAAAGGGAAAACAAGTTATTAGACGAGAACGATGCTCAGAAAAGACAGGAGTAGTAGTGCTTGACAGATAAGCGTCTACTTGCCAAGTAAGATCCAGACAGTTGATGCTAAATGAAGCAGAAGGATAATGAGTAAAGCAATCATCATCGCTCTCACATTGGTGTGGCAATTACAGGCAGGACTCTGCTCTTGGGGTGCAAGTGGGAACTCTGGTACCCTTTGACTTCAGAAGCATTTCCAGTTCTGGCAGCTCAAATCTAAGGCTGCTGCCAATAAAAACTTGGCACGTTATGACCTTTGAAATCCACGGATTAGCTTACGAGGCTGGAATCCAACCGCCCACCCCCCAGTTGCACACACGCAGAGAACAGGACATGCAGCACTGTGTGAGGAGGCACACATGGCCAACACCACGCAGGTTGTGGTTAATCACCCAGGCAAACAGATGCAAAAGAAAGGCATCTGGCACATTTCTGTTTAAACTAATCCCTGCTGAGATGCTGTGACATACAAACGTATAGACGGGTGAGGGCTGCTGGGCGGGTCCCGCGCTTTGTTTCTGCGGAAAGCCTGTGGGCAGATGAAGGCTCCTCCAGCCTTCTGGGCTTCAACCTCTGCTTCAGATGAGATTTTTTGATTCAGCACAAAACCAAATGGGTATCGTCATCTGCAATGATTCAGCACTGCACTGACAAATCAAACACTGAAGTCTGGAAATTTAAAACACCTTCTACCCCCATGTTCATTAACGCTGAAGAGCCTGAACAGTCAATGACTTGCTTAAGTGCAGCTGTATTTCTTGCTGGGAAATCAGAGATGGTTTCAACTCCTGCACATACAGCAATGCTCCGTTCATGTGGAGCTGCTGCTCCATGTGGGCTACGAGATGTCCTTAGTGAATGACTTTATTTGCCCTTTCTTTCCCTGGATGGACTTTGAGGCACAGGGTAGCTCTGGGTGTAAGCTGAAACAGAAAGGAAACACCAGAGAGTGCCAGCCGATTGCCAGAGCTAAATGGGGTGTTACACATCATGCATCCAGCAGCACTGCACTAATAAACTTAACATCCAAGCACAGCATATCCAGCCATGCCCTGTGAATAATGTTAAATGTAATCCCTAACTGGCAAGCAGATTTTTATAAACACATTTGCATGTCTGGACACACTTAACACAACTCAAATCACTTTTCAGATCATCAAGTTCAGCTGTTCAACGTCTTCAGCATACAAATGGTGCCAGACAGCAAGCACAGCTGATTCTTCTGGTTTGATAATTTAGTATTAGAAAGGGAAACAAAGAATACCTGCTTACAGATGAAGGCATACGGATAAAAAGAAGCGTTCTTTAATATGTTACACAAACACAGATTCAAATGATACTTTCTGAATAGCCAAATGATGGGGGCATCAGAAATATGATCAAGCCAAGAAATTGTTCAGATTACAGAGCAAAGGTTAAGAAGTGCTTTTAAGTAATGCTGTGCAATTGCTGCAAGGAGAAGAGAATCTCAGTTAATTTTTCACTGTATGTGAGGATTATAAAACTGTGGCCATTTTGGGACTGAGAACAAGTTGAGATAATTTCTTGGATAAAACATGCATAAGAAGCAAACAAAAAAAAAGGTGTAGCAAATACAGCGCTTGCATTAGAAAGATCTTTCCTAAAATGGGAAGAGGTAGCACACAAGAGTAAGGACTGCACAATTCCTGTTGTTCTTGATAGCTTAACTAAGTGGCTTGAAATGTAGTAAGATGCAGCTGGCTTCCTTATTAATAACTTCTCATCCCACTTGAAGTTATAGACTAGTTTACATACAAGTCAAGAGAAGACATCTTGAGTAGAATCTCTCAAGCAGCTTGAAATGTAGTAAGATGCAGCTGGCTTCCTTATTAATAACTTCTCATCCCACTTGAAGTTATAGACTAGTTTACATACAAGTCAAGAGAAGACATCTTGAGTAGAATCTCTCTCAAGCATGGTGGGTTTTTTTTTTTTAAATCTGTATGCTGGCTATGAAAACACACAGTAAATCTGATGTGCAGAGTTCGCCTGGAATTCAGAGGGGTTCAGCCAGCTAAGGACCAAGACAAGCCCCCCTCTAAACCTTTTAATGGCTTACCGAATAGCAGGCCCAGTCATACAAACCATAGTCTAGCACTTCTTCTACTTGGATCACAAGAAGTGTCTCAAGGAAGCCTCTCATAGAGAATGCCTGAGAGGTATCAAGAGATCTGGACTGGACAAGTATGATCTAGCCCATAATTAAAGCAAGGCCAAACTCTCTTGCTACGTAAAACTGTAGCACAGCCACTGGCAAACGCTTAAAGTTGTATGTAAAAGCTTCAAAAAAAGAACGTATCTAATTTTGGGTCTACAGCTTCAAGGCAAAACCCAGCCAGGATCCCCGAAGAGAAGAATCCTGTAAATGGCCCTAGTTACTGCTGTCCCTAGTAAACACAGTGGTGCATAAAACAGCCAGGTTCCAAGCAACATCAAAGTTCCTCTGTCTAACAGGCTTCACGGCCATCACAGGATTTTAGCCGGGTTGCCTCTAGAATCTGATGCTGTAGATCTAAAAGGTGAGGATGAAAAAGCTGGGAGAAGAATGAATTCTCAGATGCCACAGAAACAACAGAAGCGTGCCCGCTCTTCCCTGAAAGCACGTGAACAAATGGGACTTCTCTGCATCCAAAGAGGAAAATGCAGAGTGCTCTGATGCAACCATGTGAGTGACTGAAATTGAAGAAGCAAAAATATAATGAGAAATCAAAATTAAAAACACATGCTGAAGGGACTACAGGAGCCTTAGTGATAAACTGGGGAGACCAAGGCACTCTTGTACCAGAACAGTACTGTTTCTGCATAAACGTCCGGGCAGTTCACCACCTGTGGACAAATCTTAAATATTAGAGAGCTCATGAGTAGGAGATAGGCTGAAAAGATGTTCAAATCTGTGACAAAACTATCACCTCTTTGATTTCTCTTCTGCTTAAAGGAACTGGACTTTGAATACAAACCTTGTAAATAGCTGATTACATCAAATTTATTCATCCTTCCTCATCATCGTCTACTAACAGAATTACCTCACAAATCTTCACATATTTACCAAGCGCACAGGTCAGATTGCTTTTCTCTGCTCTGGCCTTGTTTGAAAGAAAATATTTGTGGTTTGCTTACTGGTTCCTCTGCAATGCTCTCAGTGATGTGGAGACTGATAGAAAACCTCAAATTGGGTGTAACCCTGCAAAGCCTTTGCCAAAATATTACCGCTAACATTTCACAGCTCATGTTTTGAAAAGATTTTGGATGCATAAACGATGTTGTCCTTTAATAGATGAGGCTGTAGCACAGAAGTGGTTTGTGTTCACCAGCTGAAATGCACAGCAAGGTAGTATCATGGTATTTTTACCATGTGCGGTAGCTTTACTATAGACAAGCAAAGAGCCATCAGTGATTACCAAAAAGAGTCACATCAAATGAAAGCCAGTCACAACCGTGCTAAAAACCCCTGACTGCCTTCAAATTGGACACCTCATCTAATCAAAATATTTCTTAATCATATAAACAGTTCTCAGCAGATATTAAGAACAATAGTAAGTGTTAAGTTTTACTAAAAGCTGATGTAAAATGAATTTTCCTGATGATAGAGATTTGAAAATGATAAACAGGACAAAAAGGATACATTGCAGAATGAATTACCACAGCATGAAAAAGAGCATCTGCAGAGCAGCTAGTAAAAACAGCCTGCATTTTGCTGAGAACTAGCTTTTTTGAGAAGTAAAGTTGTTATTTAAGCAGTCAGGTTCAGCAGTGAAGTTCAGCCTTTGCCAGACTAGCCACTGTTTCTTTGTAAAGCCCTGTTGATTATCTAAATAAATCACATAGCACTGGTTTTGCTCCCACCTTGTGTGCTAGAAAAGAGTTAATAGAAAACAACAATCGCTGGATCTCCAGCCTGAAACTTGAATCTAAACCAGTCATGCTAAAATCTGAGACATTTTCATGATCTAGAGACATGTGAATACATTAACCATCAGTAGATTTTTACAAGTGTTTGTATGAGTGAGAACTGGCTGTGTCTGGGCATATAATTTGCATAACACTGTAATACACGCTGTATTATCTTCAACAAGATAGTACTTTACTTGGAGCCTGTTACACAGCTTGTCACTGTATGTCTCTAAATTGATTTATTCCATGCTTAACATGGCCCCTTAGTGCCATGGTCTGGTACTTAGTCTTCCAGCAAAGACAGTCCTAAAAGTGGAAGATGCAAACATTCATAGCATTTTGACAAAGACCTCTGACCACTTAAAGCTGAGCTGAGAAAAAACCATACCTTTTTCTTCTAGCTAGAATAAATCTCATCCTGACATCCCCTGATGGATGGATGGATGGATGCCTGCTCGCTCAACCTGGCAAAACCAAAACTGTCTCTTCACTGGCTTTTCTGCCAGCCTTTGTTTCTTTCAACAAATGCTTCTGATACTCAGATACACAACCCGGACAACATCTTCAAATTAGACATTTGATCTGATTTACACTGAAGTAAAAATTTTTTTCCTGATACATCATAACAATACGGCCATCCCTATTCTCACCTAAAAAGCTGTAATGGCTATTACAGCACAATCATCATATGCCTGAGCATCAACTTTCCAGTCTCTCTCTCAATAATGGCAATAACCTTTTCTCTGACCACAGCAAATCCTTTTCCCCCCACTCACAATAATTCTGATTGCTGCTACAAAGATCTTTATCTTAGTCTAAAAACATAAGTGGCTACTTCTTTCCTTTGAAGTCCTGTACAGCCTTTCTTTACTGTCAAGAAACAGCCTTGCTCGACTTTCAAATATGTTTGCTCTTCCTCTCAAATTGCCTTTTGTACTTGGCAGAAGTTCCACATGCACAGAAGCACTTCATTTTACTCTTTCAAATCTTTCTCCAGAGTACTCCTCTGTTAGGATGTCATTAGAGATAAAAGAAAACAAAGATAGTGAAATGCGTAACTACAGGAAAACATCTTTTTCTGTAGAAGTTACCTAAAAAATTAGGTTTGGAAGGTATTAAACATCTTCCAGTGTAACATCATGTTGGTAAACAGCACTCTTATAATGATTTCCCTTATGAATGGGTTGGTTATTGCATTGTTTTTCTTTTTTCAGTTTTACAAACTCTGTATTTAAAATCCAGATAAACTTCATTCCATTACAGACAGAAAATGCACAACATGTGCATGCATGGATTTTAAGACCTGTTCTGCAATGTGCACCTAGGGAAAGGGAAGGGGGTTCCTCCGGGTCACAAGCTTAGGTGTAAATGATGCACTGAGACTTGTCCACTGATGCTACACCAAAACCTGTGATGCAGAAGAAGTATTCTTGAAAATATGAACGCTGCTATCAACAAAAACAGAGTTTTAGCTGGCAGGATATGACTAAAACGAGTCCTTGTTGCTGCTAAGTACAAGCATGCAGGAGTGGGCGGTGACAGGCTAGTGGTGCCATAAGGAAGGACCCAGACTGCTACAATAAGCTTTGGGCTGCAGACGGCCCAATTAGACTTTGCCATGTACTGCAAATAACAGCTGCTGCCACCTGCATTTGCAGGTCTCAAATGATGGTCACAGAGAAGAAAAATTCCATAGATCAGTGAACACCAATGAACATGAGTGTCTCTCATCAGTACCAAAAAACCCCAATAATCAAAGACAGACCTTCTCTAGATTTAAATCAGAAAGGGCAGAAGCAAACACTGGATCATGTTTCATATTACCCCATGGATTTACAGATTTAGTCCAAGTGAGAGCTATCACTTATTCCTGACAACGTCCTGAGCAGCTATTTACAGAGTACGTGAGCACTTACAGATGCAACCATACTTCCACAGCACACTGGGACAATTTCAAATCAGAAAACAGAATTTCAGTCCATATTTGCTGAAACAATGGATAGGATTTTTTTTTTTTTAAATATGTTTGGGATTTTGTTCTTTTGTTTTAAATTTTCTGATGAAAGCAGAACATACACAGTATCAAAAAGCTTTGCTAATTACCAAGCACATCGCAGTTACAGGTTTGACCTTAGTTCTGGACTTCTGGGATGAAATTCTAGTCTTTTCAGTGTTGTGCCGAGCATGGAAGGAATATGCATTTTTAGTATTCATAAGATTGTTAACAGAAATAAGCACCTAGCACTTCTTGTATTCAGGCTTCTAATATTGGAGAAAAATAAACAATTACAATACAACATAAGGGAGGCAACCACGGATCACACGTTTTGTAATCTAGTTTACCAGGCCAGACTTCTTTCAATTGCTGATTTGGTTACTATTTAGTTGGAATTTTACATTCAAAAGAATTTTGCAAGGACCAGTTTTGGTACCCGGGTTGTATGTTTTTATTAATGATCAGGGCAGGACAAATATTAGCAGATGACCCAAAAGGTAGAGGGCAAAATTAGGATTAGAGTCGCAAACAAGGTTGATCAATTGAAGATACTTCCCTAAAAACCAGGATGCTGTTCAAAGATCAAAACTGACACATTACACATTAGACAGGAAAATTCAATTGAGCAAACATAACATGCACGATGCCTGGTTATGGCTGCTTTTCAAAAGGAACTGAGGTATTACTGAGGATCACCAGCTAAATGAGAGTTAATGTTCTCACACAGAGGTGGAAAAAGCTTCCTACTGATACCTGAACAAAAGCACTGCATGCAAGACATGCAATGTATTCTTGTTTCATTTTTTATTAGTTATTATACAATTTCATCTGGAGTATCACGTCTGATTTTGGCCCTATGTTCCAAGCAAGCTGTAGATCACCTTTGAGAGACCCTGATGAGAAAAATAATCATTGCTATTGCCTGAAGTATCACAGCATAGATAGATCTTTTCTGTTGCTAGATGTTCTCAGACATTAATTTATATTTTTTAGATTAAATCTGATGTATAGCAACACAAGGAAAAAAAATTAAAATATTCTAAAAATTGTCATTTCTGCTGTCAGTGAAAAAAATGTGAAATTTCTACTCCAGTTTTCCATAGATAGATTTTGTAAGTAAAGAAAATATTTGATTGCATTTACCTATTATGCAGTGGGGTTTTTTTTAAGCTGTTTTGGTCCTATTTAAAATAAGTTTACTTTGTAAGATGAGCAACAGTACTTGTAAATCACAACATCTGGTAAAACCCTGCAATCTGCCAGACAGTCTTGTGAAAGAGTAATCGCTCCAAATAAGTGTTATTTGCAATGCTCTTTAATATTATTCCAGACACAGTGATTATATAAATGTAAAAAGCTTAAAAGGATGGAAGTAACATCATATCCGCGAAATCATCACTAAGCGTCCATATTTTCTGAAGTTCACATATGAATCACAAGTGAACTACCGTCCTGGCAGAAGTCAAAGGTCCCAGAGGGTGAACATTCATGATGTTCACAGGAAAAAACAACAAAAGAAAAGGAAAAAGGGAGCAAAACCTAAAGATATTTAACATGCTCTACAGACATCTTCATTGTCTAAGTGAGTATTCATAGAATAACTGAAACAGCTAAGTTTGAAACTCTTGAATTAAACTGCTTTCCTTGACAAATGTAAGGTTGGAATGGACTTCAAAGAACATAACCTTATTTTACAGTTCGGCCAATACGAGTATTTCCTTTCATTCAACAGTTATAAGGAGGGACTAATGGCAAATATATACACTTTTTCACTCTTCACTATTTAGTGATGTGATTTTGCTACAAAATACATGAACTAGGAAATCTGCATTTAAATTATCTTGTACTAACCTAAACTGGTATTTCAGAGAGATATTTTTCAGAGAGATCATCTCTGTCATTAAGAACATACAAGTTTAAATTTAGCTTTGGTTCCAAAACTGGATTAAGAGACAACCTTGTACTGTGAGCAAGATGCTCTAACAGCATCACCTGCAACAATAATATAATCAACTTAAACATTCCTTCTGATACTAAAACCTGGATGGGAAACTCTGTTGAACAGCAAGAATGAATATTTTATAAAATTTTATATGACACAGAGAGCTGCAGATGCTACATGCCTTACCTTTTACGACTACTGTGGTACCCATGGTTTTTCTTACTCTTATTCTCATCCAAATTTGCTTAAATTTCACAGTTAGCAAGCAAAACCAGTAAGTGAAGCACAGAGTTCACAGAAGTGGAAGGACAAAGTGCAGAGGTACGACTGAGGAGTTCTCCCCTCCTCGCCCCTGGTACCCTAAACCACTGAGAAAGCTGCAACTACCCCCAGCAGGAAAGGGATTGAAGTAAAATATTAGTGCCATCAGCGTTTGCGTTCCAGCATCAGGAAGCTGAGAAATGACTGTTGTCGCCTCTCCATATAATTATGTAATGGCAAAGTTTTACTGGCTGCCAAAATAAGTCTCTTTGACAGATGGCCATGATACATGACTTAGTAAATGGAAATTAATCAGATCCATTTACAGTGAAGTAATGTCTCTAAAATAACTGTCCCCACTCTACCATCTTACAGTAATAGGCTTGCAAAAATCACAACAGGTTAATAATACAACCTCAGTTTCACTATTCTCTTTCAGTGATGCAGACTGAGAGGAGAGCAAGGGAGGGACACCAGCAAGGACCTCCTGCATCACTGAGATCCTTCTCCCACAGCATTTCACCTCATTCAAAAATGTATCCAGCTCTGTCTTAAAACTCATTTGATCAGAAGGCTGTTTCAAAACCTCAGTGATACAATGCTTAATAAACTTATTCTAATTTCCTGCATAATCTTACTTACAAACTGCTTAAAACTACTTGACTTTTGGCTGCTCTTGCTCTTAGCTTAGATAACCCTCTTCCTCTCAGTCCCCCAGATCCTTATCATCTGGAGGTATTTACACACAGAAATCAAAGCCCTTCTTTGCTAGAATTAACAAACTAAACTCTTCCATGGTTTCCTCTTGCATCTTTCCATTACTTTATTTATTATCGCAGCCTCTATTTTCACCTGTCTTAGTTTCAGTAACTTGTACGTCGGCAGCCAAAAATGCTCACAGTATTCCGTATCAGACCATGGGGTTTGGTTAATATTTTTAGACTATTTTCTCTACTTTCACTGAATCCAGGACCCTGGGTTTCTGAAGTGTGCTGGTCTAAATGTCACCAGAAAAATCTCAACAACATATCACAATAACCTCGAAGTTTTATCTGGCCACGTAATTAACTTTGCTGAGTAACCTGAGTCCTCAAGAGAGGAGCACTAGGGCGTTACCATTAAGTAACGCAGAGTCATCAGCCCAAGCCAGAGCCCTGGAACATAATGTTATGAATATAACATCAGCCTAAAATGGTGCCAAACTTCTGCAACCTTTGCAAATTCCACAGCCATCTCACCCAACCCCCATGTGATTCCCAAAGACAAAAACACATAAACCTCTCTGCTGGCAGTGAGGGCTGTTCCTATTTCCTTCATGACTGTATATTCCAGTTAGTCCACACTGCCTACAATTTGGTAGCTGATCACTCACGCCAAATTCTACTTCTCCTCACACATCCTGTGTCTGCAGCCCAACCCATTACCATCAACGCCCTGTTGGCTAAACAAACCAATACATCATCTCCACCAATACTGAGGGATTCATTTATGCTTTCAGTGCCTCTCGGGCTTCAGTTACATCCTCTAAGATCTCCTTGAACTTTACTGCTCCAGGTTCAAGCTTGCCTGTAACACTGCTGCTAAGCTTCTCATTAACATATGATATTTAAAGTTTACCTTAACTGGCCCAATTTGTCACTGGATCTAATAATGCAGCTGGTCAAAACAGAAGGCAACTACCAACACTGTATATCCTCTAGTCACCATGTATTTCAGTAAATTTGAGGTGAAATAAAAAGGGCTCATCCCGTATCTACACCACCTACAAAACAGGATAGTCAGATAACAGTGCAAGTCTGTCCTTCATGTTTTCCTCATCAAAAATACTGGAAAGAAACACCACAATAATCTCAGTAAAGCCTCAAGACAATATTCGGGATTTGTACATATTCTGAAACTCTTTTAGAATGGGAAACTACTTACCTTCTGTATAACTCCTGGGAATTTAAAAGCCTTGTAAGGTTTAAAATTTATTATACACAGAGGAAAAAAAAAGGCTTGAATATTTTGTGGTTTTTCACTACAAGGTAATAGGCTGGAATACATTACAATATCATCTTTTATTTTAGGCATATATTTTACTGATGTAAATAACTAATTTAAGGAATTTTCCTACTTGATGCCTTCCTAGGATCATTTAGTAATTACTTGTAGCAAGGTCCTAAATGAAATATTTATCATCACATTTATAAACTACTGCAAATAACTGAGTTTTCCTGTTTGTTCTTCACTCTGTGCAAATTAGGCACAACATTTACACACTCTTTTTCCATGTACTTTTAGGAATAAGTGTTCAGGCTTCATCAGAGGTTGAATAACGTGCAAATTTGCTCTGTCTTCCTTATAGAAAGCAAACTGAATGAAGCTCAGGTTTGCACTATGCTAATATTTACAGGTTTGAATTTATGCTGGTTCTTTACCAAGCTGCAGAACGATTTACTTTGCTGCCAGCTATACTAAAAGTACCAGCAGTTTCAACTCCTTATTAAAGCGTTTGAGATACTTTCTAATCATGAAACTCTTTTAGTCAAGTAAAAAGGACAAAGCACCAGAAGCTCTGTTGCAGTGCAATGCCTAAATTCTGTATTGCTTATACCTGAGTAATGCTATTTCAGCCCATCTGTCCATTTTCCTGCTCGTCTGCTGTGGCTGATAAAGACAGTTCAAGCCACTGTGTTACTGTTTTGGAATAGTCTTGCACTTGCAGTTTGTGATCTGCACCTCTGATGACATAAGCTTGAAAAAATGTCCTATTTAATATTCTGATTTTTTTCAGAAATATAACCCTTTAACCTGTCCTATTCTCCTAACTCTAGTATTTAGATAGAAAAATCACTTTAATGCATTAAAAGTAAGCATCAAATGGATTTGGAATTTAAATACCTATGCCTGAAACACTTTGCTTATAAAACATTTTTTACTCAAGCCAAAGTCACAAATTTACCCTTCTCTAGGTTTAATAGAGCTAAAAAAAATCTTCATAGAAACAGTTAATAGCACATACACCCAACTGAAAAGGTCACAAACTTATGCCTAAAAAACTAGGAGCAGTATATCTCTATTTATAGTTTAGATCTTGCTGGTTTAAACTCATCTCATAATTTCACGTGAGAACAGGTTTATTTATTTTAAATACACTATCTTTACAGGACTTCTTTCTTTATCTGCAAATTCCAGTTGCATATTGTTGGGCATTCTGAAGTTAATTTCCTAGAATTTGACAGATTGTCTGTAGTCCACCTGCTTTAGCTTCTCTGTTCTTATACCTTTCCTAATAATTCTTCCTATTAGTAGATGTCAACTTTAAGGATCCCAAAGATATTTTTGAAAGTGTGGAGTTCATATCACATTTACATAAAATTACTTTAATCTAAAAGTTAAACTAAACATCTAGAAGGAATTGCTGTTCTCCTGAAAAGACTGGTGAATTTGGGGCATATCCTTAATTGAAACATGCGCTATATTCTTAGATACTTGATATGCCTACTCTTAGCATACTTAAAGAAGAATCAAGAAAAAAAAATTAAAACATCAAGAGATCTGAATTTCCATTGAACTTGGCATGAAAGGCTAAGCAAGCTGCTTCCCTTTTCAACACATTTTCCTTTCAGCAGATTCAGGACAACCAAGAACCAATCATCTGATCCTCAAGAGATGATGAAGATTGTAGCATCTTTCTTTGGGCTGTTCTTCCTCATGTGGCCCCAACATTCATCTCACAGTTTTCACTGTTATTTCACATCATTATATACTCACTAAGCTTACGTAGGAGTTGCTTTTGGCATGCTGTTAGATTGAGCTTTCCCATAAAATTTGTCTGTCCATCCTGTTCACTTCTCATGTTCTGGACTTAATAGCAGCAACTATCGGTTTGAATCATTTACTGAAGTATAGGCAGAGCAGTGACTGTAATGTCCATTGTCAATATTTCAGCACATACACCTACACTTCATGCTCAAGGTTTTCACTCCTCAGCAGAAAAGGAAAGAATTAACAATGTCATTTTATTAATGACATGATTTCTGGAAGGCCATGTTTTTAAGCAGCGTAGTTATTGTATATTATTTAGGTTATGCAAATTCATTGATTTGCAGTCTGATTAAGTTTGTATAGATTTGTTTCTCAGGCATAGCATCCATAAACAAAAGATAAATTATGTTTTCTTATCAGAGTATTCTTATGTCAACACATATTCTTTATCAGCATCCCTGGAATATTCTCTTATTTTCTGAAAACTAACGTTGAGCAAAAGATGTTGACAATTCACTGAGCCTGATCTTTCTGGAATATATCTGTCTTAAGGGTGGTGCATTATTGATAATTTTAATCTTTAAACGAACTGCTTTGCTCACAAAAACATATGACTCTTTCTGAAAAGTAAAAAAGCAAGCTGCCTGTAAGAAGTCCCATCCTCCAGACACATCTCCAATGAGGTACTAAAATCAGATTGTTAGATGCACAGGGTGAGGACTTTTTCTTTTTTGTTCTGAAATGCACCTAATAGATCCTGAATATTATAAAAATATTATTATGAAACAATAGTAATTAAAAAACCTGAGGTACTTGGGAACACTTGCTGACACAGCCACATATAAAAAGAAGATATTGGTTGCCAACTTAAGAGTGCCCAGAAGAGGACAGCCTGCAAGGGAATATGCTAGCAGAGGTATAAAAGCCAAGGATGAGATTTTCTTTGGAAGAACAGAAGCTTATAAGGATTACTTGCTACTTTCCTTAAACATCTTCTCGTGGCATCCCAGTTACAAATGTACCTCCTTCCTGACTTGAGAATCTAACATCCAAAACCTGTTCTAATTCTTTTTTTTTTTGGGGGGGGAGATTCCTTCCCACAGTCTACACTAGAAAGGGAACCTTCACAGTCCAGCCAAGGAAAATAAGTCATTTTTCAAACTAAGCTTTTACTGAAGGCAGGTGTTATCTATAAACCCACCACCCCATTCAGAGAGCAATGCAAACTCCTGAGTTCTCTACCCACTGGAGAGATTTTCTTCTACTTGCAGTCCTCATTACAACCCAGAGGCCCTCAAAAAGTTGAGTTAAAGAGCCATCAGCAAAGAGAATACTGTAACAGAAACAGAGCAGACTATGTTTGGTGACACTAAGCTATTGATTCATTCTCAGATGTTAGTTACAGAAAACATAGGAATCTGTTGCCAGAATTCAGTGTCCTGCCCCTGCCTTTCACAGTGATGCCAACTGAGGTGCAAAAACCTGTCAGATGCACCAAAACTTCAATGCTGTGCCTTAGGAAAGAGAAAGGTATATTTTCCTGTTGCTAACTGGAGATTAATAATGTCCCAGAGCACAGAAATTGTCAGCCCTTATTCTTCTACTGCCTAGATAATGCACCATGTTCATATGGGCGCGAGTTAGTTGGGATGGAAAGATGCTTCTGTTTTCTCTTTCTGAGATCTTTGCAGGGATCTGCTCCCTGGCTGTTATTCAGGCTACACTTTGTGATGTGTTTAGTCTAAGCACCGGGTAGGATAAATAATACCAATAATAGCAATCAATATGAAATGGGTTTCTGACACTGTAGTTTCCTAAATGTTACATCAGAATGTATGTAATTTACCCATCTATACAGTAAAAAAATACTATTAAGCATATACAGCCAATGAATGACATAAGCACAAATTATAGCTCTGTAAAGTACCAGCAAAAAAGCAGGGTCCTGGGACTTCAGACTCCAAACACCAAGGAGATACCCAACTAAAACTAAGGGACAGACATGTCGACAGTCAAAATCTGAAAACTTCATCCCCAGAATCTACACCACAGAGGGAATACCTGCTCCAAATTTCATAATCTTAATTTATAGCCTCTATCCCTGAGTTTAAGTACCAGATTCATCTATTCAGTTAAAGATCTCCATCAATCCTCAGCCCTCCTTTTAACCTTTTCATACACAAGCTTCAAAACCAGAAGCCCTAACTCTGAGCCCAAATATATGCTTAGTAATATCAATGTATTGGTCAATCCCTACAGTACATGGGAGTAAACGGGCCCTGCCAGACACCTTCCTAAAACTGAAAGACACAAAGTTGAATCACTACAGTCTTATAATCTAATTTTAATTCAAACCATAAACTTAATTTGAAGTCTAGAAGGGGGATGAATAATTTAAAATGGAAAAACTCCAATCCTTACTACTGCCAGCCCTCTAACTCTTAGGACTTTTAAAATCCACTGAGTTCTTGAAGACTCATCTTTTCAAAGCTCGACCTTGACCCCAACCTCAAGCATAGTCACACCTGAGGAAGGATATGAGAACTAATTCAGATCCCCAGACCTAACAGTAGCTTTTAATTATGGTAGTCCATGCTGTGAAAGAGGATTGTTTAGGAGAGGTAAAGAACTTAACTCCCTACCAGAAGGGAGCTCCTACCATTCATGCTCCCAGCTACCTGTGCCCTTGAGAAACAGGTAATTAAGTGGACTTTCAGTTTTAGATTTCGAAAACCTAATACTTATTTCAGTTCTAACCTCGGACTTAATTATAGGCAAACAGAGACCAATGCCTAGAAATTTCCTGGTATAGCAGAAAGATATTTGGATGATAAACAACTAAAGCTGGTTATTTTCTTCATTTTGCCTTGTTATTCCCTCAGCAGATCAGGTTAAGAATCCTGCCTTGGCTGCAGATTATTCCTTTTTCAGACTTAGATCAGCACTGCACAACCTGTGATGTACCATAGCCTTGCTGAATAATTTACATTTTTGCAATCATTTTATTTGTTGGAAGAATCTTCCTGTTAAAACTGCAAATGGGCTGCTGTGTTCTCAGTGCCCTGTTTTGAGCTGCTGCAATCATGCTGTGTGTGTGCAACTCTTGCAGGAGGATTGAGAAGAAAACTGATTTCTCAGAGGCAGAGTTCATTTTGAAAGCACTTAAAAGGGCATTTTTAATGCCCTCACAACTATTTCAAAGGTCATTGAAACTGAAGGGAAAATGAGTATTTTTCCATTTTTTTTATATCTTTACCTTTGACAAAAAAAAAGGGATTTATCATGCTGAGACAATCCGCTCTGCCACATACCCAGTCAACTCTTGTTCACTGTAGGTGTCTTTTACACAACAGAATCCTAATAGGCAGAAGCAAAGTACTGAACATTTCACATGAATAATTCAGATTCTTGTAAAACTATGAATGATCAAAACCAGGTGTTTACAACAAGAAGAAAAAAGAGGCAGCTTCCACAAGCCTCTGGCAGCTTTAACTAAAGCTTTCTCTACTAACATTAACATACAGTATTCAATACTGCCAAGAGAGTTTTTTTGTACATGAACTTACTATTTGACCTTCAAGATCTTCCTGTTGAATACACATCAGAAGTGTTACTGTTCATTTCTCACTCTGAAGTCAAGCAACAGCAGAAAAGTTCCAAAAAAGAAACAAATCTTCTCAGAGAAGTACAAATTAACAACCACTTGTTGCTCTTATGTACAATTATGCTGATCCAGCAAGTCTTTCCCCCTTGAATATACACATTTAAACAGATCATTTTTGCTTGAATACATAAGAGGTGAAAGCTTGAGAATGTGTTAAAAGGATTATTTATAGTAGCCTGAGTGTGATGTCTAAGAAAGATGATTCTTCATGTTACAGGAAAATTACTTCATACCAAGCCTGAAAAAAACCCCAACCAACCCCTCACAATACTGTCTGACACCTTTTCACTGCTATTTTGCCAAAGCAAGGGTGTTATTCTTCAGTCATATAAAAAGTGGTGACTGTTTCTGGGAATCTTTATTAACAGTCCTGTAGGTGGTAATGAAATAACTATGGTCTGAAAGAATTTTCTGCGTCTTTCATTCACAAATTAAGCAGGAATCAGTGCTAATTCACCTCCTACTGTTTAATTGGGATTCCCTGATTAACTGTTAAACATAATTTCTTATGTTATAAACAGACATGTATAAGTACTTGCTCTCCTAGTTTTACCTCTTTTTCCTACCTGAAGCACCTTGTCTTTCTCATGTTCATTTTCCTTATTCTTATCATGTGCCATCCTTCATATTAATCAAATCTTGCATGAAAATTTTTTTCCTATAGTTGAATCTCTTATTTTCTTCCTGTTATTATTCAGTAGGAGAATTAGTCTATATACTACATTAATAAAAAAAGAACAAACAATATGGAATATAATTAATTTTGTGTGACATTCTTACAAACCAGTAGTCACTTTCAGGCTACCTGGATCCAAGTCAATAACCATTTCACTAGACCCAAGTTAGGAGTGGGATAATTCATATACTGGGAAAGAAAGAAAAGTTGAATATTTCTGATTTAGTGAAGTTCTGTTCTGCCAGACATTCTCTGAAAGATTTCTCCCTGTCATTAAACGTCTTCCCTGTTGTATGAATCAGAGCATGCATTCCACCCAAAATGAGATTCCAGCCTAGTTCAAGTAAATCCATGCTCTAGCTTGGGGATAAAAACCTGTAAAGAACTTTTAGAGGAAATAGTTAGCACCCACTTAGAAACGTTATGATAGCTATGAAGTGATGGTCTTAGGGTCAAGGCTCCAGAGGAAGTCAAGTTATGTACATCTATAGATGTAAACGGCCAGCAGACCGGCTCCTCCTCCTCCTCTTCAAGATACTCAGTAATGTCTGCAGCTGCGCTGAGTATAAAGCTCTTCTGGAATAAAAAGATTTCTCCTACTGATTTAGGTAGTACTCTAAAAATAACACAAACATGCAGATTCTGTCCTTCATCTTCCACCTATCATTATGGGCTCATCTGTTATCACTGTGTGGACAAATATAATTTCTAAGTCATATTTTTCTCTCTACTTCTTACTTGTAAACAATTCCCTCAACTTTTTAGGAATTGGAAATGCAATAAGTCTATATTTACATCAACTGGATGATGCATGTGACCATCTGACCCTTATTACAGCAGCTTGCTACAGCGGAATTCATTGCAATACTACTGCTACTCATACTACTCAAATCACAGAAAAGCAATGGTATTAATATTCCTCTGTCTTAAAAGTCAGCATATTTAAGTGCTCTTCAAAATTAACATTTTTTTGCTATAGTCAAATAAAATACGCCAATAAAATGTAGCCAGTTCTGACATGGAAGAAGGTGACTGATTGTAGAAGCCAATACAGGGAAGTGTCCTTTGATCAATTATCAGATGTCCCAGAAGAATTAATTGTAATCCCATGCCCTTCCCACATTAGAGCTTCTACTTCCTCTGCATCATTCTCCTTCCTCACCCCTCCAATACTGTTAACCTGGAAGTGTGCCAGTTCTTCCTGCAAGAGCAAAAGTTTTCTGCAATTCTTCATAATTTTTCTTAGTAACTCATTTAAGGAGACTTCCAGCACTCTCACTTAACTTTCAATTAAATTCCTTCTATGATTCCTTCTAAGTTAAAGATTAAAAAGAGGTACACTAATCAGTGAATATTTATCAGACCAACACTACTCTAAATACATGCTCTTTTGTTTTCTTTTGACTTTCTTCACTCTTGCTCAGCTCAGTTTCTCTATATAACTTCTGCTGGGACACCCCAGCTGCTCTTATAGCCAACTGAGTTCTCACAGGGGTTCAGATCACTCCAAACGTAACTTAGTTTTTATATGAAAACTACATGATATTTTGAGGATACTGATGGGTTAACAATGGGGATCAATGGTGGGATCAATGACCATTTTCTTGGATTTCACTGGCTTACATTTTCCATTATCCCAGTGGATATGAACACATCCCAAAACCACTATCATAAATGTGACTGACTGATGAGCTTCTGAAAAATCCAAGGCCTGAAGAGGCATAAGAATACAGCTGAGTCATGGGCATCAATGTAAGGAATCCATTAATCCAGAAATAAAAGACAATAATAATAGTACTGTGACTACGATGATCTCAATATGTAAGCAAAGCAGGGTTTGTAGGGAAAGGCTTTTTTTTTTTCTTCTTTTTTAAAAAACATGCAATCAACTAATGAAGTTAGGAAATACAGGTAAGATTTTGGATACACCTGACAAGATTTAATGAAGGGTTTATGTTGCCTGAAACCCTTGCCAAATTGAATGACTGGTCAGTTGATACTTAACTGAAGCAACCAAGTAGCAGACAAAAAATAACGTTATCTCTTTCCAACTGGAGTGGCTAACCACAATATTAGGTCCCATATGTCGCTCCAAGATGAAGAAGAATGGTGGTGAAGCCACGTATCTTTATTTACTCATCAGGAATGTAATGAGTCCTGTTTCCCTGAATGCAGCAGAAATAAAAATAAGGAAGTGGAACATTTTGTACTTTCCCTTTTTTTACAGCTCCCAGTCCATTTCAGACGGAGCTCAACCCAAAAATAGTTGAGATGTGTCCTCACCTCACCCTCCCCATCCATGCAGTTCCCTGCTTACTGTTTCATTGTTACTCTTACAGCCCCTTTTACTGGCACACAAACCTTTGCAAAACAGTAGCAAGTAAACTTTGTCCATCATGAGTGCCCTGACTGTGTCCATATTTTAGCATATTTCTTACCGCCTCCCAGAAACCATGACAATAATTTAAAGCAGGACTTTGAAGTCCCTCCCTGAAAGTAAAGGGCAGACTGGCAGAAGCTGGTCATGATACAAACCCCACTTTACCATTGCCTGATCACACACTGGGAAATGCCAGCATAAGATACCATTTCAATGGAGCTGTGACACTACAATTTAAAGGTGTCTTTTCACGTCCTGTTAATCCACTTATGGAATTATCCCATACGGCATACATGGAGGTTAGACCTACCTGCAAAAGGAGCTTAATAATGTATATGTTATAAAATAAAAAAAAAAAGAGATTTTTTTGAAAGTATTTAACTGGCACTTCTGAAAATCCTGTTTTACCCTTCAGCATAAATGACTTGACTAAAACTCAGACACCAAGCCTGTAACAGAACTGGAAGTCAATCTGAACTTGTTTCCTACTTGAGTACTTTAATCTCCAGAAAAGCCTTCCTATTTCACCTTCAACCAGTCTTTCAAAAAGTATGTTCTTCTAAATTAATATTTAACTACATAGAGAAAAGTACTATAAGGAAGAGCCATACAAAGATTTTCAAATATATTTTTTTCTGCACAGGTAACAGCAAATTTATGACAACCTCAGTTTTCATGTATCACAAAAGTAAATGAAACCCACAAAGGTTGGTAAAAATCCAGCATATTTTGTCAGATGCTGCTAGCTAAAATTACATTGACCTGAAGGAAAGGAAACACTGTGCAGTATCAGTTTCTATTCAAAGCTTGTATAACTAATGCTAAAGAAACTTTAATGACCACCTAACAGTCATTCAACTGTAACAAACACACACTCCAAATGAAGATAACTGCAATTGAAACCCGGTAACTACAGTTTGGGAACTCATCTCATCACTCAAACTTTGCAACCCCATGTCACCTCTGACGATCCAAAAACTTAGTTCATAAGAGAAATGAAGCAATACAACCCTACCAAAATGAACATATCCATAACACATAATAAATGTAGCAGCCAATCATAACTACCCATATTTTCAAGTTGTGTATGCACTTAATTGTCTTCATATGACTTAACTGAGTACTGACATGTTAACAGAAGCATGATAATAATTTTGAGCTTCTGTTACTTTTTATTTACTACTGTGTATGTATACTTTCACCTCAGGTAGCTAGCCAGTATTAACCGGGACTCACAGCTGTACTGGCTGTCAGATGATGGAAAAGTCAACAGATCTTCTCCGTATCATGGATATCAAAGTAAGGATATACTCAATAATGTATGTAGTCTTAAATGGTTTGCTTGATCAAATTATAAATTATTTAAGGTATGAGGATTTTAGTACTTTTCTAGAAAACCTATCTCATCATGTTGATCCTATTTAGCTACCCTAACAACTTTTTCTCCCCTAGGCTTTAAATATCCATACAGGTACCTTTCTTCTCAAACCACAGATTTTCTTTATTAAGCTTATAGTCAGCTCCACTAAAGACAGCATTGAAGTTCTTGTTATGAGACATGTAATGTATATTTCCTTCTGTGTATTACCTTGAATAAACTCCATAAAATCTCAGAGCCTCAGGTTCCCTTTTCCACAAAGCAGAGAAATAGTTACTTCATAAGCAGGTTAGCAGTGGGCAGAGAACCTTGAACAGCAAATCAACACTATGTAAGTGCTCCCACTTAACACTTGTCTAAATAAGTCTAGAAACTTTTACAAAGATTATATGTGTTCCTAGAGCAACAAAAAAGCACCCTTTTATTACCTGGAATCAATTAATTGAAGTGTGACTGTGATATGAAAGCAATTAGAAGTGTCCACAATGCAGAAAGATGGAATGAAACTGCCTCTATTGTGATAATACAGAAATTAGAAAGAAATTCTAGTATAAAAATACTAAAGATGCACAATCATCAGACCAAGTGAGGAAAACATTCAAGCACATGTCTAAACCCACTCCTTTTCAGAGGAGTCTACATTATTTTCCTAAAGAGACTCAAGTTCATGCTTAAGTGCTTTCCTCAATTGGGATCAATGCACATTATACCATATTTACTATTTTGGGATAACAGAATTACTTTGGGATTCAAGTAATATCATGAGACAGAAGCATCAAAGTTCCCTGGCCTTTAGGATAGTTTCTGAATAAAAAAAATCCCCCCAAACTCCAAGAGTCAGGACCATTAAAAGTTTTGACTTAAACCTCCTTTAGCTCTGAGAGACAGTTGCAAATAACCATTTCCAGTACCCCAAATCTGGAACCAATAAACACAAAGACCTTTGAAACAATTTAAGTCTCTCTCATTCATTTTTGATGCTTTACATATATTATATTTAATAAATTTGAGATTCAGCTAAATTCTTTGCCAGATAAATTCTAGCCAATACCTTGCCAAAATTTCCATTCAGTTCAGGGAAAAGTACTATATATTTAGTGCAGAACTGACGAATTACTTATGACTGCACGAATTAGATCTCAAAACTTTTTGGAGAAGATACACTATCAGTAGCAGATAATACTGCATAATTTTAGGCTACTGTCACCTAAGCTACATTTGACAGGAAAGAAAATATACTCAGCATTTGCCTATAATGATTTTTTATTGCTATGCAATATATCTAATGCCTTCCAGATGCATTCAGGACAATTTGTTCATTTCACTCAGTAATCAAAATGTGTTTTGACTAGTAAGTCCCTGTTTAGTTTTTTCTGTAATCATTTTTCTTAATGGGAGTGTTTTCCAGATGTTGTGTTAGTCTAGTCATCTGGGACATGTTCCAACTCATGTGGAAAGTTTGCTGTCATAAGCTGTCATTGGTGGTTATGTTTAACAAGCTAATTAGTTAACCTCAGCATAGTTACAAAGCAATATATAAGGCATCTGAAACATCACTGAGAGCAGACATCTTCTTTGTTAGGTAAGTGTAATACCTATCTCTACTCTGAGCATTTTGATCAAAGTGCTCTTCTTCAAAAGGAAAATGATGAACTGGAACAGAAAAAACAGACAAGTTTTCCTTTTGAAAGAAGATTTACTTTTATCCTACATTTCTATTTGACATATTGAAACACTAATATTTCAATGATAGATTATGGTTTATAAAATTATGTTGCTTAATAACTAATGTTTTGACAGTATTTTTTTTTACTTTACATTTACATTTATCAGTATTATAACCTTAGAAACTGTTGTAATGAAGTGCATCCATGTTAAAAGGAGAAGACTCTGACTGTAGTTTTCACATAACAGAATTCTGCAAAAAATTACTTCCGTTATTTGTTAATAATGTATTTTCCTAGTCTTACTACAAAATTTAACAGTTAATCAACTAATAACCAAGAAAGGATTTATGGAGTAATTCTAATTTAACAATTTGTACTTGAATAATTTTAGTATTATTTTATGTTGTTATTAAACTAGTATTATGTATAAAGATATGCACTGCAATTTTTTTAAAATTATGAACTGATTAATTGAATTGCATGTAATGATGTGAGATTATTTCTTTTTAGGGATGATGTCGTACCTGAAAGTAATGATCATATGGAACATAGTTTGTGTATCCCTGGTGATCCTTTCACTGTCTTTGATTCAAGAAGTGTCTTCTGAAGGTACTGTAACATACAAAGTTGAGGGGAGGGTGTCTAGGTTATCTGACAAATACTAAGAATGCTTCAAATGCATCTTCATAAAAATACTAAGTTCTAGAACTTTATATTTATTTAGACAGGCATTATGATTCAGTTTTACCATCACTGAATATTTTCATAAATATATTTTGGC
Organism: Aptenodytes forsteri; assembly: GCF_000699145.1. Taxonomy (NCBI): domain Eukaryota; kingdom Metazoa; phylum Chordata; class Aves; order Sphenisciformes; family Spheniscidae; genus Aptenodytes; species Aptenodytes forsteri. The sequence continues at coordinate 116,289 of NW_008795025.1, read as the reverse complement.
ACAGCATGGTCCTCTTTTTTGGAGGAATAACATGTAAATATGAATATCATGCAAAATGTGTATGAACCTGCTTCTTTTTCTGTACAGATCCTGTTGCCCTCAGACTGACATATTTAGCCCAAGTGATTTGCAGTATGATTCAAGGAAGAATCTAAAATTACAATATCCACATAATTTGGTTAGAAATATTTAAATACAATAGGCTCAGGGAAAGGAATGTCTACACTGTGCTAAGTGCTTTGCCATTAAATGCACTTATTACCACAAACAAGGCCAATTTTGGCAATTATTTGTCTAATACTACAGATTTTTATTTACTCTCAAAGCTCTGTAATTGATTTCTAACTCAAGTAGCACCATTATGAAGAAACAGAAGAACTTGCAGCCTGGCAAGTCCTGTGCTGTCACAGTTCTCAAATAGCTATCAAGTTGTTATGGTGATAACATTGTGTATTACTTGCTGGTAGAAAATAATTTATTACTACTTGATAGTAGAAGACATAATATTTGCATATCTGAGCAGCTCATCAGGGCACAGCAGAGGTCAGATCGGACCTGCAGGGCAGAGCAGTCTGACACTGCACCCTCTGTAGTTGATGGGAGCCTTCCCGCTATTTTCAGCAAAAATCAAAACTGTTGCCAATAGCAACTAGAACCATTTAGGCATTTTCCTTAGAAGTAGCTTCATAACTTACAAGTCATAAACTTAAAACAAATCAACAAATGAAAAGGTGTTACTTTTTGGACTTATCTATATTTTCTTCCCATTAGGGAAGAAGGGTGCAATATATTGGGCACATATCCATAAAGAAAGATGCCTAGCTTCTCTTTTCAACTCCCCTGTTAAGAGCCCATTAACTCAAGTCTATTAACTTCATTTATTCCCTAGTCCCGCTTCATTATTTGTAAAGAAGTGTTAACAAACATTATACCTAACTGCTCAAAATCACAATATATATAATTATTTGTTATCCCATAGTCTTCCTTCGTACACACACATGGAGTATGTGCTGTTTGAAGTTGTCTTTGGTGTTGTTTTGTGTTATATGTTATTTCTTGTTATTTTCTTGTTGTTCCTCAATGTTTCAGCTGATTATCTTAACTCTGTTTTAGCTTGCTGATTGTTCAGCTTCTTTGTTTGTATTTAGGGGTGCTTCACTTGTGGTCCTGCATGTTTCACTTCCAGAAGAAGCTGTTAGCGTGTTATGTTAGTAGAGATTTCATGTAGGAAGGGGAGTTGTTGTGGGGTGAATATCTGATCTGGCAGTAGAAGGTAACACACCACTGCCAAGCTTGAATGTGTGCAGTTTGAAAGCAGACCTCCTGACGTTTTGCTTACCACCTGTAACCTGCACCATTTATTGTTATCTAGCATTTTCCAACACTACAGCAGTCTAGCAGTAAAGCCGTTGTGTGATGAGCTTTTATGTTACTCTGCTAATAAGTAATCTCCTAATTAACAAACAGAAAGTACTTTACAGAAGATTGCAGGACTAGATCCCAACTGTTCCTAACCTCAGAGTTGATACCAAATTCCTCTCTGACCTCAGGGAAAAAAAAATATGTAGAGGGCAGGCAGATTTTGAAAACTGTCAATAAAAATGGCTTCAGGGACCTGTATTTATCATGACAGTGCTCATTAGTTTGCAAGCTAAACTGGTTTTATTTGATTCATTATGTAGAACATTACAAGAAGTAAAATGAGTCTTTCAGGTACGGCAGTGTGGGCGCACATCTATAACCATACATAGGGTGAATTAAGATGGAGAATAAGTCTGCAAAACAATATAGTACCTGGCTGATATACTACTTAAGATAAATCTGCATGGGCTAGTTTGGATGCCAGAACTGGTGTGGCCATATTACTGAACCAGTCCTCAGAGATTCATTAATCTTCAGGAGAAACAGGATAAGTTAGGCTCTAACCTGAGCATGCTGCTGCCAGTCCTCAGGCTGGCTCAGAGCAAACCTCTGATCCACATGCATTCAGGAGAGGTTGCACCGGGCCCACAGTTTCTGCAAAACTGAGTGAAGAAATGGCATTCTGTAGAAAAAAAAAGATAAATCTTACTACTTTGCTGTTCAGCATTTCCTTACGTACCATTTCGGTTTGGCAATGTTTACACCAGTGTTGTGTGATTTTAGATTTATCAAGCTGTACAGGGAGATGTGGGGAAGGGTATTCTAGAGAGCATGACTGCCACTGTGATTTTAACTGTCAACACTACATGGAGTGCTGCCCTGACTTCAAGAAAGTCTGCACAGTGGGTAAGTTCCCCAACACAGCCAGTTCCTATCGGCAAGACTTTCCCTCCCGTTTGCTCCAATTCCCTACCACACCAGTGTCTGTCCTCGGCATGCTTAAATGTCTCTTTAGTTCACTGTGTCCTTGTTCTCCTCTCATACATGTATTGTTCTCCCCCTCAAAAACTCAGTGATAACCTCTTGCAACCCATTCAGAGAAAATTGTGTATCCACAGGTTATCACCAAGAAAAGGATTTTGCTTTTCAGAAGAGCAGAGCAGGGCAAGAAGGGGGAAACAGTTTACTTACTGCTTGTTTTCTTCTCCTTAGTGCATTTGTACTATATCTGTTTCTCTTATACAAAAAATTGGTAAAAGCAAATTCAGGGTTTTCCAGGAAGAAATTCTGGGACATTCCAACTCAAATTTAAGAAGTGTGGAGGCTGTAGGGTCTAATCCAAAGTCAGAGGGTGTCCTTCCATGGATATAAATTGACTCTGGATTAGAACCACGTCCAGAGTTTGATGGAAAAGATGGTTGGATGAGTATTATTTTATATGCTTTATTTATACGTAAAACTGTATAGTGTAAATAAATACAGGTGTTTCAAACTGGTTTACTGAGAGTTAAAAAAATTTCTTACGAATCACCAATGTCAAAAGTATCAGTGATTTAGATAACTGCAGCTGTTGTACTACACTGTAGTTCTAGTAAGGTTACAGGTGTAAGATAAGACTCAGATTCAACAACACAGGCCGAGTGTTGTTCAAAATGCAGACGCAGTGCTCCCTAAAATGCTAATTCTGACATGCACACTGGAAATTCACACTTCAGTCTTCCCCATTCTGATTTTGATTTGTGAGGGGATATCAGCACTTTTCATAATTAAAATGCCTCAGTATGTACTTTCAGTTATGTGGGCTATTTATTTATTGTGGGCCAGATTCTAAAGTCATTCTGGCATCTACATAACATTTAACAAAAAGTTTAAGGCTGGAGGAAGCTTTCCCTGTTCTACCCTGAATCACTGAATTCAGGCAAGCACAGTAGGCACCATCCTTAAAGGATGCAGGCAGTCTGACTAAGGACCGTTGCCCAGTTAGTGTGTGATCGATGCTGACTAAATCAGAGAAATGCCAGACATAGTTTATGAATAAAAACTGCCCTAACATCATAAAATAAAAACAATTCTCACCTATGCATGTGGGATGAATCCACTGGCATCAACAGACTCACTCCACATTTACACTGGTCAAAAGGCATTCAGAATCTGCCTATACAGTAATCCCAATTTTGCTAGATAGTGATTTAATTGTAAAATATGATTTTATGCCCTGCGTGCCACAAAGACAATGACTTCAATAGAGACTTATGTACAGAAAAGATACAGGACAAGAATAACAGAGCATATGGTAAATTCTGGAAATACCAAGTGATAGTTAATTGTTGGCTCAATTCTGTGAGATGCTAAGCATCCTCAAAAAATATCCACTTCAGGTCTAACATAATCACTTCAATTTAAGTTAACTTAGTACCTATTAAAGGTACTACTTACAATCTAATATTTATTAACATTAATGTAATGTAAATTTAATGCAATGTAAAATTTAGGGTCAAATTTTGTCCTCAAAAAATACAGCAAGCATGTTTTGCTGAAGTCTGTAATAGCTGTGCACACTTTCCAAAACAATTTGGTCATTATTTGATATGAAACAGAAGTACTGTAGTGACTGAAGTTCTCAGAAGTTAATCAATAATGAAATATTAAAAGCATGTGGTTATTAATCGTGTCAAAACATGGTCGATACTCCTTTAGTACTAATCATTTAATAACTGTATTAAATAGACTAGGATAACTTTTCAAGAATAGTCACTCTGTGTACCTTCATTAACTCATTCACACAATTAAGTTGCAGTATTTGCCCAGAGACACCAGGTACACTTGGTCATGACCTATTTCTGCAAATTATTTTTTAGAAATGCTTATGGTAGACACATCATTCTTGATGCAAAGTGGTACCCTGATGAATATCTTTTTGAAAACCCAACCCAGAATTTAAACACTATTCTTGAGATAACTGCTATTTGATTAGGGAAATGGAAGCCTTCAATGGCGGGACCTAGCTAAAGTGATCTCTGAGGTCACATTTTATCCCACTATAAGTTCTAAGTGGTCTCAATATACTGCAATGGCAAAGTGCAGTTCTGGTTGTACGGCCTGATCCAAAACCCACAGTTACACAAACAAGCTCTGGATCAGACCAGAATAACCACCTGATTTTATGAAGCTGTTCTTTACATGAGCTTAAGCAAATCAACTTCACTGTAGAAAGGTCCCAGCATTAAATGTGAGCTAGCCAAAAATACTAACTCTCTTGTTCTGCCTTATGCAGCAGTCTCCTGCAGAGGACGTTGCTTTGAAGCCTTTGAAAGAGGAAGAGAGTGCGACTGTGATGCAGACTGTGAAAGATACGGCAAATGTTGCCCAGACTACACGAAACACTGTAAAGAGGGTAAGAAATTTCTTTTATCACTGTATTTTCCCTAGATGTATTTAAATATAGATGCTTTGCATTACCATAAAACATTAACTGTGCAGGCTTCTTAGGACACAAGAAGTTAGCTACTGAACAACAAACAAAACAAAAATAACAATACCTAATTTTAAAAATAAATCGGCCATTTTCTCAAGCATGACTACTTTATGGATGCATAAAGGTAGATATACTGGAAGCCATCACCAAGTTACGAATTCCAAGGGTAAATTTTTATTTTGCATTAGCCTCTTTTGGCACTAGCCATACTCTAATTTACTATCAGAACCGTCACCCAGAATAATACATGTTAAGGCCAGGTTTCGCACGTGCACTTCCACTCATGCTGCTTAAGTTACATCAATAATACAATGCAAGGACAGAAGCTGGGAGAAATGAATGACACGTTGCAGTAAAAAGTCTAGTTCACCTTACAAAAAAAGTAATAATGAGGGAAGGTCCAACTCCCTTAAATTCCCCACCCATCCAAAAGTGGAGAATACCTATACCCTGCATTGGGATAGCACTACTTGAACCTCCAGACCACTTGCTTTGGGTTACTGTAGTCACTGGCAAAATATATAAAGAGATCCCCTAGATCCTCCCCACCTCGAATCCAAAATGGGAAGAGCAGCCCAACACAGAAACCCGTCCTCTGGGGCAAGAGGGAGGAACTGTAGGATTTGCCTGTTTAGAAGCAGTTACACATTCACACTGCAGCAAGAGGAATTTTAATGCACGTTTAACCTTTAGGCTGCAAATTCAGTTCAGGGAAGGATTACTCTGACCCACAGTTACTTTTGTTTATTCTGTCCTTCATTGCAGAACCTGATGGGTTTTTGTTAGTTGAGCACTAAGACACAGATCTGGAGGAGGAGCAGTTTCACCTTCATGTAGCTTTAACGACACCAGCAATTAAGTTCTAGTCTAGAAAACACCAACAGAGTATGTTTCATTTCATCATGTCCTTAAACTTTTTGCTACTTATGGACCTAAATTCATGTCTGTGAACACACTTGGCAAATATGGCTTGGCATTGGGTTGCTGCATTCACAGACCAGACTACCTCCAAGGCAGCCAATTTCCAAAGCATGCAGTTTAACAAACAAGATGAGTTACGGCTCATCATTTGGTTCACATTACTAAGCACTCCCAGTCCCCAAGTGCTGGTATAGCGGCTTGGTTTTGCTACTCAGCTGTAGAGTAATTTATACAGAAATAGACTCTGTATTCAGCATTTTTTGACTGGATGTCTAGAAGAGGATAAATGTCTTCCAAGAGTCTTTAGGTGAATTTGCTGCCTTTGAGGTTGCTTAACTCCTCCCTCTTACTGCTGGAGCTTAACACGCATGAACGCCCACAAACTATAGTTAGCTCTTTCACCTGTTCTTCAGTTCAAATATAATGAAAAGTTAACCAACTGCTCCTAATCTTAGAGAGTTTCTTCTAGTATTTTAGTTACTTAGCTTTGCTATTAATTTTTGTCAAAAACCCCAACAAAAAATCCCCGAAACCCAGCCTACAACTGTACTCAGTATTTTGATATTTTTGCTATGTGTGAGTAACTGAGAAACCTGTCAAACCTTTTGGAATAATGCAATAACTTAAGGCCATGCAGTGAACTTTAATTTTGCTGTTTCTGCATCTTCTGAACACTTTATTCTGTACAGTGAAGCTAAGTTTACAATTTATATCTAGAGATCATTTTTATCTTTCCTATCCTCCAGAAGCCCTATACCCCCAGAATACACATGCATACACAGTTAAGAACTGGTTAAACATTCCCCCTCCTGCCACTACTGACTCCTCTGAAAGCTGATTCAGCTTCCAAAGTGTTTTTATGCAACAATTACAATTTCTCTCTCTTTCTCAGTAAAAGCTTCAGGATATAGTCCACCACCCAACCTTATTTGCTTTGAGTACTAGCTTGCTATGAAAGTAAATCCTTTGATACCATGGTCATCACCTTATGAGACAAAACCACTACTCCTTTTGTGAAAAGCTCATTATACATACCTATGGCAGTTACCAACTCCCTTAGTTGGATCTAAAAGATTCCGCAGGTACCCTAAGCTCCATCATGCTTTTTTCACAACTAACAATATCCTTCTACAAGGCTATGCTAGTGGGAAGAGAGGGTCTCACTTCCAATTGTACAATTTGACCCCACAATGAATTAAAAAATATTTTCTGGCTCTTACTGGATGCAAGTGAAATTCCATGCAATCTTTAGAGTTGGAAAATCTGAACACAAACCTTCAGTTTCTCCTAAAACTCAGCCTACTAGAAGTTAACTTAATACTTAGACCTTGCGTTGTTTCTTTGGTCCATACCTACTTTGTAGCTTCTGTCTCTTTCAAGGAAACTATTGTTTTTAAGGTGTTCTCTCTGAAATGACCGCTTATGTGCAGAATTATCATGTCTGAAGAACTACAATATAACTAAATCTTCAGGGGATTATCAAAGTAAATGCTTGGCTAATATGGTAGCTCTCAGAGATACACTACAGTGAGTAAGCCCCAAGACATCTGTAGTCAAAAAAAGAAGCTGACAAAAAAAATTAGACAGGTTTTCAGACTGTAGAGCTCCACTCAGAATTCATCTTTTTCCCACCTCAAAATTCACATTACCAAAGAATGCCTCACCTCAAACTTCCAGGAAAAACATTTCTCCTGTCTGTGATTAAGCACTTCGGGATCCAAAGGGTATTTTTCCTCTTTTTCCCCTGAATAATACTTTAAAGAATCCTATAGATAGGGAGAAACTTAGATTTATATAGGAACTGGTCACTGAAATTTTGTAATCACTTTCTTCTTATACAGTTGACACCAAGCACCTATAAAGAAAAACGCTCCCATTAACAGACTATTTTATTTATTTCAGCACACAGAGAAACGCCATCACCTAAGACTCCTCCAGCAAACAAGTCAACATCTAAAAGGTCATCCAAAAATGAGGAGAAGAAGCCAGAGGAAGTAACACAGCCCCATGAAGTTATGGAAGGTAGGCAAGCATATGAATGAAACAGGATGGGTGTTACCTGAAGGAACATTAAAGACCATTTTCCTGCTCTGGAAATAGAAAGCCGATGCAAGACATTACCAGACAGTTACCAAGCTTGGAACCACTCAGTTTATAAACTAATTACCTCACCTAGACCTCAGGATACTGACTTTGGAGAGTTCACTTAACACAGATGTTGGAGTGTGGTGATGTTTCCTGCGTCTCTATTGGATTTTCACACACATCTTCCAAAAATATGTTACACACCGTTGTCAGTTTTGGACCAAGTCCACGGCTGGAACAGGAAGGGTGTTGTATTTTGGGACAGTGATGAATTGGCAGGCCCAGGGCAGGAAAGTCTCCTAGCAGGTTTCTCTAGCTTTAATCAAGTCAGGCCTCATGCAGCTTCAGAAAACGCATATAATTTATTTTTTCTGAATGGAAAATATGTTGCTTTCCTGTGTTCTTTGATATTCTGTTCCAGCATTTGAAGTGATAACTTGGGAGATCAGTTTGAACTTGAAACCTGAAGTAACAAGTATGAAATGAGACTAAAAGTCAACTTTGGCCAATATTTTAATCCCTACATTTTTTAATTTTTATTTTGAGTACTTAGCTTTCTGCTGTGGCAAGTTCCTATTACAAAAATTAATACAGCGGGTCAAATGAAACAATATTAAGGAAATTCAAATAACCATTAACAGGATCCCACTTTGGCTTACAGTATTTCAGACACATTGGGTGGGAGGAAAACCTATTCTGTAACACTCTGCTCATACTGCACTGTTTCTACAATACATTTACACAGGGATTATTTCTCACACTGCAGTATTATAACTTCTTCCAGTCTGCTGGGAGAGATGCTGCATCAGTGCTGCTAACAGTCATCAGGCTGTGACCATCAGCAACAGCTCAGATCTTTTTAGATTTGTTCAAAAGCTGAACAACATGGCCCCAAACCACATGATGCTGCACTTTTAGTTTTTTCAGGTTTTCAAGAAACAAATGCCAATTCAGTTGTAATGGTAGACAGCAACACAGCAGGAATCATAGAAAAGAACCCTATGTGAAAACAGAACTAAACAGCAAAACATCACAGAGATGACACTTAGTGAAAGATTAAAATGCAGAAACATTTACTGTTAGTTTTTGCTGAATATAGCTATACTAACAATTGTACTTAAGTCAGTGTAACTACATACACAAGTAAAGAGAGTCTTAAAGCTGTAAATGACAAAGAGGAAAAACACCCAAGTTATAAAGATACAGTAGGAGATGCAGTCAGGTGTCTGTACTCTGAAAGTTTGTTTTCCTCCTGTTTCCCTAACTCTCTCCTTCAAGTCCAGGTGATAGTGCAGGCTATGTTTTTATTAAGGCCAGAGGAACAAATAAAAGAACAGACTGAGAAGGGAAGTGTCCCATTAGAAGGACTATATTTTATAGCGTGGTTCCCTTTCCATGAAAAAGGACGGAAACACCAGGTGGCCTCACCTACAAACACTAAACTAAAAACTGCCATGCTGTACTTGGAGTTGCGACAGGTTAGCCAAAAGGATTACTTAAAACTTAGCTAAGCTGCTGCAAAGTCCCATGCAGACAAAATGAATTCACGTTTAACCCAGTCCAGGTTAATTTGGCTCTTCTAAATTATTTATCTTTGGACAGTTACCTAAGTCCATAAACTGGCATTTATCAATTTAACTTAGGTTTCCACGTATCCTTTTTTTTTTTTTGCCAGTTTAAATAAATGTTTCAACCACTTTAAAGCTAATTAAGTGCAATTTTACACAGAAAGCTTTTAGAGCAAAGACAATAAAAACAACTATTGCTAGTCAAAAGATAAGCAAGTATTTCTACTTGATATAATAAATTAATGTGCAATAAGTGCATGCACTGCAATTCCAATGTCTTAACTTAATATATATTTGTTCTCATAGATACTGGCAGTGGACTGGAAAACAAAGTGACCAGTCCTGCTCCAACCACAAAACACCCTGATACAACCACACCTATCAAAGCAACTACATCTACTCCAAAACCCAGTTTACCACCTACTACAAGTACTACCACAAAAGCAACAACTACCAAAGAGACCACCACGGCTCAGAAAGATACCCCTGCGACAACAGTGGCACAAACGACCAAGGCAGACTATCCTACTACCCCCAAAGCTGAAGACACAACCCCTGCAGCCACAGAAGCACCAACAACCAAGGCAGACCCTCCAACCACCCCTAAAGTAGAAGATATGACCCCTGAGGCCACAGAGGAACCAATAACCGAGGCAGATTCTTCCACCACCCCCACACCTGAAGAGTCAACCCCTGAAGCCACAGAGGCACCAACAACCAAGGCAGACTCTCCCACCACCCCCAAAGCTGAAGACACAACCCCTGCAGCCACAGAAGCACCAACAACCAAGGCAGACTCTCCCACCACCCCCAAAGCTGAAGACACAACCCCTGCAGCCACAGAAGCACCAACAACCAAGGCAGACTCTCCTACCACCCCCAAAGCTGATGAGCCGACCCCTGAAGTCACAGAGGAAGCAATGACTGAGGCAGACTCTCACACCAGCCCCCCAGAAGATGAAGAGAAAACTGCTGTGCCCACAGAGGCACCAACGCCCAAGCCAGACTCCCCCCCCCCCCCCAAAGCAGAAGAGACAACCCCTGCAGCCACAGAGGCACCAATGACCAAAGCAGACTCTCCTACCACCCCCAAAGCTGATGAGCCGACCCCTGAAGTCACAGAGGAAGCAATGACCCCGCCACCCCGAAACCTGAAGACACAACCCCAGAGGCCACAGAGGCACCAATGACCAGGGCAGATTCTCCTACCACCCCCAAAGCTGAAGACACAACCCCTGAGGCCACAGAGGCACCAACGCCCAAGGCAGACTCCCCCACCACCCCCAAAGCTGAAGAGACAGCCCCAGAGGCCACAGAGGCACCAACGCCCAAGGCAGACTCCCCCACCACCCCCAAACCTGAAGACACAACCCCTGAGGCACCAACAACCAAGGTAGACTCTCCCACCACCCCCAAACCTGAAGACACAACCCCTGAGGCACCAACAACCAAGGCAGACTCTCCCACCACCCCCAAACCTGAAGACACAACCCCTGAGGCACCAACGACCAAGGCAGACTCTCCCACCTCCCCCAAACCTGAAGAGACAACCCCTGAGGCACCAACAACCAAGGTAGACTCTCCCACCACCCCCAAACCTGAAGACACAACCCCTGAGGCCACAGAGGCACCAACGCCCAAGGCAGACTCCCCCACCACCCCCAAACCTGAAGACACAACCCCAGAGGCAACAGAGGCACCAATGACCAGGGCAGATTCTCCTACCACCCCCAAAGCTGAAGACACAACCCCTGAGGCCACAGAGGCACCAACGCCCAAGGCAGACTCCCCCACCACCCCCAAACCTGAAGACACAACCCCTGAGGCACCAACAACCAAGGTAGACTCTCCCACCACCCCCAAACCTGAAGAGACAACCCCTGAGGCACCAACAACCAAGGCAGACTCTCCCACCCCCCCCAAAGCTGAAGACACAACCCCTGAGGCCACAGAGGCACCAATGACCAGGGCAGATTCTCCTACCACCCCCAAAGCTGAAGAGACAGCCCCAGAGGCCACAGAGGCACCAATGACCAGGGCAGATTCTCCTACCACCCCCAAAGCTGAAGAGACAGCCCCAGAGGCCACAGAGGCACCAACGCCCAAGGCAGACTCTCCCACCCCCCCCAAAGCTGAAGAGACAGCCCCAGAGGCCACAGAGGCACCAACGCCCAAGGCAGACTCCCCCACCACCCCCAAACCTGAAGAGACAACCCCAGAGGCACCAACGACCAAGGCAGACTCTCCCACCCCCCCCAAAGCTGAAGACACAACCCCTGAGGCCACAGAGGCACCAATGACCAGGGCAGATTCTCCTACCACCCCCAAAGCTGAAGACACAACCCCTGAGGCCACAGAGGCACCAACGCCCAAGGCAGACTCTCCCACTACCCCCAAGGCTGAAGAGACAACCCCTGAGGCACCAACAACCAAGGCAGACTCTCCCACCCCCCCCAAAGCTGAAGAGACAACCCCAGAGGCACCAACGACCAAGGCATACTCTCCCACTACCCCCAAGGCTGAAGAGACAACCCCTGAGGCACCAACAACCAAGGTAGACTCTCCCACCACCCCTAAAGTGGAGGAGGCAGACTCTCCCACCACCCCTAAGGTCAAAGGGACTACCCCTGTAGCCACTAAGGCTGACACCACTGCCATACAGAAAACAACACCTATTGAACTGACAACTACTGTCCCTGCATTAGTAACAACTGCTAAAAAAGACACAACCACTCAAAGCAGTGAGGCGGTCACAATAACCAGGAAAGAAACACCCATACCTGAAGCAGACACAACAGTTTCAGAAACAACAGCAGAGAAGAAAATTACAACTCCTGCACCCAAAGTATCAACCAGCACAACTGCAAAAGACACGACTACAGCAGTACAAAGGACAGCGATAACTGCAGCTAGGGCTACTGAGATTGTAACAGTAACTGACAAAAAAGACAAAACAACAGCTGAAACTGTTACTACTCCTGTAACTGAAGAGCTGACAACTACAATAGAAACAACCACAGTGAACAAAGAGATAACAACACCCAAGAAAGACAAAACTACTATGCTTAAAGATGTTTTAACAAGTAGGAAAGACACAATTACTGTAACTATGGTGGTAACAGCTAAACCTGATGACTTTCCTAAAGGTAAGGACGATATTCCAAACACAACTCCTACAGCCAAGCAAGCTGTCACTACAGCAGCTGAATCAGAAGCAAGTACTGCGGATAAAAAGACTGCATCAACGGCTGCAGAAAAAGAAGCAACCCCAGCTAAACAAGACAAGACTCCCATACCAAAAGAGACTGTAACAGCTAAAAAAGAAGAAAGCCCTGGGGGAACAGCAACTGTAACAACAGCAGCTGCAACTCCCATGCTCAAGCCCACTGTGTTAGCAACAACTGCCAAAACAGATTCAACTCCTAAACCCAGGGAGATTGTGACAACAACTAAAAGAGACACAACTATGGAAACTAAGCAGACTGTAACAGCAGCAGCTAAAGAGAGCACAAGTACTACTTGTGTTGTTGTAGAGACAACTGATAAAAAAGAGGTAATGACCATCAAAGAAACTAGCATCACACCTGAAAAAGAAATGGAAGATGCCACTGAAAAGGCCCCTAGTATTGACAAGGGAGAGGAAACTACAGTTACCAAAGAGACCGCTACAAGAGATAAAAAAGACACGATAGAAGAAATGTTTATTGTTTCTAAAGGGACATCCAAGCCAACTATACATTTCCAGGAGGTTACTGACACAAGAGATGAGTCTTATCCATCCGACCCTGAAACTCTGCCAGTAAGAGAACAGCCTGAGATAAACAACAAGCCTTTTATACAAACTGCGGACTTGCCAATTTTAACTGGAGAAACAGAAGGTAATTGCATTCCAGTAGGTACAAAAGCACCCGTAACTCATCCAGAGAGCACAACAAAACACATGAGTAAAGGACATGCAAGACCTTTCTATCTGGTTGCCAGAAGAATGTGGCACTCCTCTCCCAGTGGTCAACCATGACACCGGTGCTACAGCTGCCCACATCTTGAATACTGGTACCTCAGTTTTCAGTCGTGTTGTTACGGAAATTCTCCATGTAGTTTAGAGCATGATCTTGTTTCAGTAATTGGTCCAGCCGAAAAACGTTTGCTGTAAGTACTGTGGAAGATGCAAACACAGAAAGTCAAGGACAAATAAGATACATTTCTAAGTCCCATGAAAACATTGCTAGGGAGTCAGGCTGAATATCCACCATTACTCATGGTACCTAACCTGTCATTTTGTAGTCACATACAAAACATGTCACGTAAGACAGACAAGAAGTCTTTTCCTTGTATTCTCTTTCCTCTGTGCTTTTTGCCACCACATTTTTCATGTCCTCACAGTTTACCTTAATCAGATATAGCCCCTAGGTTCTTGGGCAATTTTTCAATCATATATTGACATATATTTTGGAAAAAAAAAGTTTTTTAGATGGAAAATACTTGGATTTTTTGTCCAAAACAGATTCAACCTTCCTTTATATTTAACTGAAAGTAAATGTAAATGCTTTTTTTAAGAAATAAGGAGGGGGAGGGAAACCCACTAGAGCAGCTTGGAGAAACATTAAGTAAACATCCCGGAGCATGAAGAAATTAAGTGAGGAACATAGCATACAGTACATTTATAGGTCTTTTTCTGAATTACAGGTACTCAGGTAAGCAATAAGTGATGATATCCATACCTAGTCAGGTAAACGGCTGCTCTTGCACTCCTGGGACCAAAACACGAGAGCCAAACTTTCCAAGAATATCTCTCAAATGAGTAATTAAACCCTTTGCATGACAAATGCGAGGCAGAGGCCTGAATGACAGAGAGCCCTGAACATTGGCCCGACACAAGCGATCACATTTAACAGCCGCAGTGCTACTGGCGTTGGGCAGGGGAGGTAACGCGCTTTCTGTTAAATGTTGAACAAACACAAGCCACTGTGTTTTGCAGCGAAGGACGAGAAGGACCTGTGCAGCGGGAAGCCGGCGAACGGCATGGTGGCCCTGCCGAACGGCACCCTGGCCGTCTTCCGAGGTAGGTCGGCGTCGGCCCCGGCCCGCCTCCTCCCTCT
>NW_008795025.1:87121-101759 GCF_000699145.1 Aptenodytes forsteri | reverse complement strand
CGGCCCGCCCGCCTCAGCGCTCTGAGGCCGCACAAAGCGACACCGGAGCCCAGCGGCCTCCCCCACCCGGCCCGTCCGCGCCTCAGGGGTACCGCCCGGGCAGGAGCCGCCTTATCCCCTCAGCCGCGTCCTGAGGGCAGGAGCGAGGAAAGACGGGAGGGGGATCCTCGTTTCCAGTGCCTTTCTCCCTGCGTCTGTCTGTCCGTCGGTCCACACGCGTTTCACCCTGTCTCCTCCCCACACGCCACACGCGTTTCACCCTGTGACCGCGCAGGTCACTACTACTGGCTGCTGAACGGCAGGGGGCCCCCGACAACCCGCCCCCGCCGGCCGGGGCGGCGCCGGATCAGCGACGGCTGGGGCATCCCGTCCCCCATCGACGCCGTCTTCTCCAGGTGCAACTGCGATGGCAAGACCTTCTTCATCAAGGTGGGGAGCCCCCTGCTCCGGGGAGTGAGCGTGACGGGCGCGGGAGGCAGCCGAGGGGCTGTGTGGGGCAGGTCGGCTTAAAAAAAAGGTGCAGGTTTTGAAACGCGACCCCGCCGAAGAGGAGCCTTGTGTTGCTCTGGGGCTGCGTTGCTCATTTTATAGAACAAACGGCGTTTTCAAACAGCGTGGTGGGTTTGAAACTGTGGGTGAAGTTCCCAGCCGCCCCTCGTCTGCCTTGAGGTAGTGCTTGTCAGGAAAAAACTCAATTCAGTGTTTTTTTTCCCCTGTAATTGGCTAGGAGACAAAGCATTGACAGAATAACTGATAATTGAGTAGTATTTACCTATGAGCCACACTTTAAAAAAATCCAACTCTTTAAAATACGGGTATTTTATCGTGTCTTTCCCTTGCCCACACATGGCCTAAATTAGTTCCTAATACATTTCCCTTCCTGAAAGAAGATAATGAAATGCACACACCTCATTAATGACATTATACAGTTAATTCCCAATTAAGCACTCAGTCCTGGAATTCAAGCAGCTTTTTCTACCCACAAAAATTTAGAGATTTAGAAAGCGAACCACTTTGTTCAGTAACCACTCTTGACAGTTCATTTCTAAGATGCTCTATTCCTACTCAAAGGTGGTGTTAAAAGTCTGCAGAAGGTATTTTGTGAAGTTGTAACTTTTTTTTCCTGTTTTTAACAGATGTAGGAGTGGTTCCAGTCAGTTCTGCAATGTAGTTATCAAAATGCTAGTGTTACGATTATTTTTCATGTCTCTGTTGAAGCTCCATTACCAAGACTGAATTTCCTCTAAAGCTCATTTTTTCCTTAAATCATTAGGGTCCCCTATACTGGCGTTTCACTAACGGTGTTATGGATAAAGGCTATCCCAAACCTCTTGCAAATGGATTTGCAGGGCTAAGTGGGAAAATAGTAGCAACCCTCCCTGTGGCAAGATACAACAACAGACCAGAATCTGTTTATTTTATCAAAAAAGGTATGTCTCATATTTCAGAAGTTCACAAATGATCAACAGGTGCTCCAATTGCATTAGTCGAGAATAAAACACCATTTCTCTTGACTGAAAGACATCTTTCCTTCAAAACCAGAAACGTAAGTGATGTCAGAATGTGCTAGGTGGTCAAAAAATAGCCTGACGCTTTAAAAATTTGTATTAGTACTTACAGATCTTTAAGTGTATTTTAAAATGGACAGGACTGTAAGGGACAGAATCCAGCATCTTAGTGGACAAACATTAAAATAAGTTTTATCTGGTGGTAAAACTGTTTTAGTCTCAAGTAAGTTAGAGAAGGGAAGGCTTTAATCTTACTAGTTTGTAACTACGTATGGAAATCTCCATCCCTATTTCTTATTCCGTATTTTAAATTAATGTAATTTCCTTATCTTACATGAATTATGTACTACCAACGTAAGAATTCTTATCTGAATTTAAAAGGCAGAGGTTAAGGAAATGCAAATCTTTTTCTGATCTCAAGCCTTCCTCTCACGCAGCCTAAAATGATGGTCTTACCGTCTCCTTGATAAATAGGAGTGATGGCAGCAAAAGCAGTTCCCCTGGAATTGTACTTACTACAGTAACTGTAATGAGCCTGCAGGAGGTATCGCTACATCCAGAAGCACATGTTGGATTTAGAGAGCAAGGCTTTTATCTCAAAATGTAGGAATGGATATAAAAAGCTGAAGGCTGCAGCAGCTGTAGATGTATTAAAATGATGCTATTGATTTCCTGCATGTGATACGGATATCAATGACATTTTCATATCTGATCTAGCTGGCTGTTTGGTGGGTTTTGTTTTTTTAACCAAATGAAACAAATGTCTATTTTAGATGGCAATATGCAGCAGTATGTGTACAGACAAGAACCAGCCAAGAAGTGTCAAAGAAGAACCCAGGTTACCATAAGATACCCAGCTTATGTCCCAAGACTTGTAGTAAGGAGACGCTTTCAACGTGCAGTAAGAATGCCAACTGTTATTCAGACTGTCAGAATGAATCCATATCCATCTGGTAACTTATGTTTATTAAGTTTCTTTTATACAATCATTTTTATCTTAGTAGTTTCTGAAACACAACATTCTGTTCTGTTTTTTTAAATATAGAACTTTTTAATTTTTTTTAATCCAATAGATCTCACTCACTGTAGATTATACAAGCAAATGATAGCTTACAGCAGCCACACTGCAACACCTCCTAACTTAAGTTTTCTTTTGCTTGCAGGAGTTCTGCGTAAGGAAATCAAAATGACTGCCTACTGGAGAGGGCTCCCGAAAGTAATTCATTCAACTATATCACTACCCAACTACAATAAGCCAGATGGCTATGATTATTATGCCTTCTCTTACAGTAAGTTAAAGCTAATGCAAGTTACTATATATTTCAAAAGACTAAGGGATGGGGAAGAAAGAAGCCCATGTATCTCTGAGATTTCCGAAGTGTTGAGGATACTGCTTGTGATTCTGCAAGACTAATTTTAAGCACTACTAAAAAGTCTTGAGAATTAACATGTTGCCTGTAATCGAGAGATGTTTCTATTAAAAATCAATAGTTACAGGGCAACTAGCAGCAACAAGGTACAATGATTCAAACTAGCCAGTTGTGGAATGCGTTGCCATAAGAGTTCAAGCTTACGAAGTGTCAAAAAACCTGACATATTATATTAGTGATAGAGTGAAATCCTTGCACCGCTACACATCGATAGTTTTTTCACTGGCTTCCATGGAACTATGTTTCTAACGAGACAAAAAAAGGGAGGGACATAAATAATTTTTTCCTGTAAAGCAAAATGGTTCATGATTCTAGATTAGGTAGATCCTTTCCCTCTAGCGAGGATCATGTAAAAGCATTCCTCAGAATTTTCTGGATTATTCAGAAAAAAAAGCTCTAAGAACTAGCCGTATCCAAATACAGGATGCTAAAATAAGTCCCTGCCAGTATGATCTCATTCCTAACCTTAACATAGGCCAATTCACACTTGGGGACCACAGAGTTCCCACTTTTGTAGTCAGTGCAGGATTGTTTTGCTTCTAGTTTGATTTCCAAATTCTTAAGACTACTTCTGTGTTCTAGCAGTATAAGAGCATTCTTCGCTACTCCCTGTTCTTGGGACAGATTTAATTACTAGCAGTACTGTAAAACTTAGCTAAACACAAAGAAGAACATGTAAAAAAATAAAGTTGAGGGCAAAAATTCATTGTTATAGCTTCTCAACTCTATATATGTACGTGGAATGAAAAATGTGTTATTCATGCCTAAATGAAATTAAAAGGAAGGCTTTAACTTCAAGATTCTTTCCATGTACTAAATGTAGTTTCTGGAATTTAATTCTGACATATCTTCATTTCAGATCGGTACTACAGTTTGGATGTTGGCAAAAGAATAGCAAGACCTGTTACCGCTCTCACAGGAAAGACTGTATCCAAAGACTGGTACAACTGTCCTAGCAAGTGATGCACAGCAGAGGATTTTTAAAAAAAAGATGCCGTTTGAATGTTGACATTTTGTCTAATTTTATTAATAAAGACATTGAAATGTGTGCACACAAATCTAAGTATAAAATGCTGCTTTAAGCTCTGGCTTCATTACACTAAAGCAACCACAGGCAAACTGGCACTTTTGTATACACAGCTGTAATTACTTTACAGATCATTTAACTAGTATTTCCTCTGTTTAGGCCTCCTCTGCCTCCCATTGCATGAGTTACACCTGTGTTGGGAAAGAAAACAAATGCATTAATAGAAATCCTTTTCATCCTTTTAAACAACTATTGGTACATGCGATACTTCATCCTTCTGTAAGGAATTGCTACTGCAGTGGAGCACTTCCTTTCTGGTAAAATTCAAGCCCCCCCTTCCTCCCCCAGAGCCTGGTGATATGGATACATTCTACTTCTGTCATTTAAAAGAACACTGTTGACTTCCGATCCTATCTCAGGCCCTGTGCCAAAAGAACAAGTACAGCATTCTCACCATATTTGAAATCAGTTAGTCTCTCCCTTTTGTTATTAAATAAATGGTGATAGACTAGAAAGAAAATCTATCCTAGGTCCACCTCCTCACTTTTTTTTTTTCTTTAAAATACCAGATACCTATATTTCAATGCTACTATCAAGTCTTCTACAATTTGAAAATAATGCCAAACTGAATATAATTCATCTAAGGATTTTTCTTAATACAGAAGTTGCAAACAATAATTTATTGTCATGGTTTAACTCTATACTGCATTACAAAAATCTGTAATACTTCCATAAACTTTTGTTGTTTTTTTTTAAATCAGTGTAAGACATAGTGAGAAAATAACTGGAATCCCTACGTACCAAATGGGAAACTGATATGTAATGTTAAAAACAAAGATTTCTAAACTCAAGTCCTAACATAATTTTAAAAAATCTTCTTTTAAAAATTTATGAAGTTTAAGACTTACTGCACTTTACTTTCTCTCCATTGATAAGAACCAAGTGCCACATAAGAAGAAAGTTTGCCGATCTAAAAAACACTCAGACTAACATACTAAAACGAAACTACAGAGCTCTTAGGATAATATATTGAAAGCTAGGGCAGGGATGCTATATTATTTAATGTCTTACAAGCAAACACAGGTGTATAAAGTAGTACTTCATACATGGTCCCCACAGGAAGAATGTACTAAAAACTTATTTTAAAGAGTCTGAATTTGAGCAACCACGAACACTTACCCCTCTGTCTGTTGAACTGACGACCACGAACACCAGTTCTTAATGTCGGTGGCTGAAGTCTGACACGTCGAAATGGCTTAGGCTGATTACTGCTTGTGTCTGTGAAGACATGAAAATGCAGGAAAGAATGTCTGCGTCTACTACAGTTTCTCACTGTTAATGTTTACATGATTTGATGTGCATTATGCTCTTGAATTTACTTTAAAATCATGAAGGTGCATCCTTATTTCATTGACATCTTCTCTGATATAAATAAAAGCCTCAAAACAAGTAAGTCTGGGACTTCCTTCATCACCTATGCTAGGTGGTATATTGGTAACTCAACAGTGATTTACTTACTGTTGACAATTTAATTGAATGAAAAAATATTTTTAAATCTGACATCAAACATAACAGTGGATAGAATCACCAAAGTATCAATAACTTTTGCTCCTTGAAGCATTATTCTTACTAAGGCCTACTCTAGTTACTGGCCCAAGTAAAGATTGTTTGCCATTAAGACTATAGGCATTAAAATGTGATCTTGCTCTAAGAGTTCTATCTTATTTTGTGTATCTTGGCTATCAGCAGTGCACGATGCTGGTCCAAAAAGTTCCCACACTTAATGAAATGATATGAAACGACTGCTTCCAGCAATTAACCTGTACCTGCAGATGAACTAGAAGGAGGATCTTGACTAGTCGAAGGAAGATCTGACTCATCAGATGCTTGAACAGATTCTTCTTCTTGCTGGCTATCAATTTCTAGGCCTGCTTCTGAAGTAATTCTAGAAGATAAGGAGGGGGAGGAAAAACATGTAAGTGTATTCACACAGTTTCAAAAAGCTCAGGAAAAAAAAAGCATCATCTTGGAGCAGAAAGATTCCTATGCAAATGTCTTTCCCCAGAAATTCCCACTGGTTTTATTCTGTTTTGTTGTGTCCCCCCTGCCCCAACCATGAGAGATTTATCTGGCTTTTAGAAAAGTAACAATGTAATTTCCTTGATATGCAGCCCAACTCCAGATGCATAATCAACATACTAATTGTCTTTCAGAGAAGGTCATGGAAGCTATTTCATAACAATAACTAAAAAACCTAATGTGATGGTGGTGTGTATATTTACATAGGGGAAGAATGAAGTGGAGGGACCACACTGACCAGTTATGCCTAAAGATCACTCATTGGTGCAATACCGAAGTTATTTGGACTCTGTCTTCAAAAGACAAAACCCAAAAAGCATTATAGGGCTGGAAAAATTAAACATTCAATTTAGTTTAAATGCAGCTCACTTTTGGTATACATTTTATTTACCTTGATGAGTATATAAAAACTGTTAGAAGACAATAACTAAAACTCAAACTGTGGGAAATATTTGTTCTCTACCAGCAACAGATTGACTTGCTCTCCTATCAAGCTAAAAGCCTGTTCCGAACTACAGATTGTTCTGGGAACCACTTAGTTCCTCTATGGATATACTTCTCATTCACTAAAGATTAGATGGTTTTGTAAGAAACAAATATGAGATCTTAACAGTAGAATACCCATCCTATGCTCTATCTACTCATAGGCAGATTATTGCAGTCCAAGTTGGTGCTGCATCAAGAAAACTGTGTGGCATTGTTAACTTGCAGCAGTAACATTTCATTTTCTTATGACCAAACCTCCTACCTCCTGCAGTCAGTAGATAAAGTTTAGGTAAATTGTGAACTACACATCTTTTATTATTACACAACCAATACAAATAAAAAGTAAAATATAGCATAAAAAGATAACCTATACCCTTTTAGATTTGTAATGTATTTGATCATAATATAAAATATAGCAATTATTATAAATATTAAAAATTGCACTTGCAAAGTGGAAGACAAAATCATTTGTCTATCAAATTCTTAAGAACTGCTTATTCCCCTCCCTTGTGCTATATCTTTTGTACTTGCACTACCTTAACTGAATGACTTCATTATATATGCTTGCTTTGTAACGAGGAGTGATTTTCTCTATTAACAAACAGGAATGCTTTAGCCTTTACTCTACAAACCCCAGTCCTTCAAACTGGGGCCTTTACCATCAGTATTTGACTACTACAGAACCCTCTGCATTCTGAAAAAATACAGAAATCTTTTTTTTTTTTTGTGACTTTTGTATTAGCTATGTTAAATCAGAAGAAGAAAATCTGAAGAAAATCTTTGGTTTTAGACCAAAAGGTCAGATTGTACTACTTCACAAAATTACTAAATCCTGTTTGAGCTGTCCTTCCTACCAGAACAGGTTAAATTGAAAATGAATCACAGGCACAGTTGCATGAAAACGAGTCATTAAAACTAACATGACATCAAGTCTTAGTGAACCAAACAAGTCATAGTTTACCCTTCAGACTCTGCCTCTGCAAAAACTTCATCCCCATCATCACCCGCTCCAGCCTCTGTAGTGGTGGACAGATTGCCAGTAGATGTCGTAACCATCGGAACAGACTGAGAAGCATGCTCTGAAGCGTCAGCTGATGCACTTTCAGTAAAAACTGTCACTGTACAGGAAAAGTAGTTTAATAAACTTCGATTTAGTTTGAATTTCCTACAGAAAATCTATGGAAATCTTAGGCACGTCAGGAAAAGAGCTACTGAATACTCCTGACATAGCAATAAGCACTTTAACAACAATAATCCAATTCTTTTCTGGAAAGTCAAGGTTTCCAACTTTTACTTCAGCCTGCAAATTTCTTGCCACTTACCTGGTGCTGCTACTTGCAATGGTGTTGTGGGAACGCTACGACCACCTGATTCTTCCTCATGAGCAAGGAATAGTGGGGTTTCATACATTCCTAAACCTGCAACACAAAGTTTTAGTGACAATTAAAATAGCCAGCTAAAAACCAGATTAACTGTCTTCTCTCTGTACACTTGATGAAATCCAGTGATTGTACTTAAATATGGAGATTTTTGTTATTTTAAACTGTTTTGACTTATTGCCAGAGCTAATTATAATTTATTGAAAGGGAAAACCTCGATGAAAATATTTCTATTTGTTTTACTCTCATCCTTTTCTTATGCCACTATTTTGCTGTGAGCTTTCTTCAAAGAACAGCATACTGTTCCATGCTGACAGGGATACAGGGGAAAGGGACTGATTCAGGTTTCCACACTTCAACAAGTACCTGAAGTAGAATTGCATTTTATTGACTGTGTTATTTGTTTTTCATCCTAGCAACCACGGAAAAGAAAGTACAGAAATGGTTTACCTCCTTGTGATGCAAGCTGACCAAGATCAGAGTGACTTGAGCTAGTTTGTGGCATATCTTCAGGGGGTCCAAATCGGAATCTAGGAACTCCAGCTACCTGGGGGGAACTATCAAAATAAAGAAAAATTCCACTAGTTTTCGCGGTGTGGGGGGGGGGGGGGAAGACAACTTTCTGACCAAAACAAGAGAAAAAATTATGCATGAGACAAAATGAATTAATACTGATTTTTATGAATCAGCTAAACTACTGCTAATTAAATAGCAATTAGTTTCTCAGACTTACTTGGACTGCATCCAAAATCAGTAAAACAGTCCTGAAGAGAGTATTCTTTACTTATTCATTCATCCTATGAATTCTCACAATTTTAAGTGGATTGCCGAACATGTCCAGAACCATCCCAAATCCAAAAACGGAGGTAACTTTTCCTACTTTTATTGTACTTTTATTGGTAATATTGGGGGGTGGGGGGAGGAGGGGGAGAGAGCGGGGAAGGAAATGAAATAGAACCACCTATTTTTTTTTCTTAATCTCTTCTTAAGTCAGTAAGTTACAATACATTGGAGATGATCTGCCTCCTAATTTGCTGGTAAGTTTCATGATACACAGTTCAAATAATGATTACTTAGTATGATAGATGACTGCATCTACAAATACTTAGCACATTTTAGCATGTTACTCCAATCACAAGTTCGTTTCATTTGAATTTATTTTCATTCCACTGAAAAATAGGAAGAAATAGATGCCTTTTTTTTTTTTTTTTTTCTTTCTTTACATCTACTTACTGAATGGCTTCTGCAAACCCATCTGTACGATGTGGAACCACAAGAGTTGGTGTGCTTGGAACTGTTCTGTCCTCATCATCAAAGAAGTGTTGCTGCTGGAAAAAAAGAGACTGATATGAGAGCCTACAATGTATTTCCAGGTTCTACCAAGCCAAGTTAAAGATTGGTTTGCTTCTTCCACATTGTCCAGCAAAACAGATTTAGCTCTAACAAAATTCTCGTCTAATTTCAAACATCTAAATCTGAGCTGGTTATCTAGATCGCCCTTACAGGTGATAAAAAAACCTAACCCAACCCAACCCAACCTAAAAACCATACACTTGCAGGGCACCCATCTTTCAAAGAATTTTTAGACATCTACTCCATGATGTCATTGTACCATCGAAGTGCCACATCTTGCTGACTACAAAGGAATCTTAGAGTGACTCATTGTCCTGGTTTTGGCTGGGCTAGAGTTAATTTTCTTCCTAGTAGCTTCCTAGCACAGGTATAGTGCTGTGTTTTGGATTTAGGATGAGAATAATGTTGATAACACACTGATGTTTTAGTTGTTGCTAAGTAGTGCTTACACTAGTCAAGGACTTTTCAGCTTCTCATGCCCGGCCAGCGAGAAGCTGGAGGGGGCCCCAGCCAGGACAGCTGACCTGAACTGGCCAAAGGGATATTCCATACCATCTGACGTCATGCTCACTATATAAACTGGGGGGAGTTAGCTGGGGGGTGGTGGCCACTGCTCGGGAACTGGTTGGGCATCGGTCAGCAGGTGGTAAGCAATTGCATTGTGCATCACTTATTTTGTATATTCTTTTATCATCATTATTATTATTTTACCTTCCTTTTCTGTCCTATTAAACTGTCTTTATCTCAACCCACGAATTTTACTTCCCCCCCCCGCCCCCGATTCTCTCCCCCATCCCACTGGGGGGGGGGAATGAGCAAACGGCTGTGTGGTGTTTAGCTGCCTGCCGGGTTAAACCACAACTCTCATTCATAAATAGATAGGAATCATCTGTCTTAATCTGGATTGCTGTAATGTACCTATCATATGAGATTTTTCACATATCAAATAATCTGTTCCCTATAGACTTGTGTCCTTCATTCCTGCATTGCCTACAAAGCCAGAAACCTCAGCTTCCTTGTCCCTCATCCTTCATAAGGCATTCTCTTCATCTCCCTGTCTTCCTTCCATATCTTTCAAACCTTTCTCTCCAAAATACTCCTAAGCTGCCTCCCATGTGCTCAGTTACTGTCCAGGCAAAAATCAGTAGGTACTGAGGCCAGTTCCAAGCAGAAATTGAATGACAGGTACATGCAAGCCAAGCAGAATCAAAAAATCTGAGCTGATGCCTTTGATCTCAGAAAAGATACTTTTTTAGTCAGTCAGTCTCTCTCCCCTCCCTCACTGAACTTGCATTCGTTCTGTCAAATACAGCTGAAATTTAATAAAGGGTTCAAAATTAGCCGAAGGAGACAGACAGAAATCATAAATTAGCCTTGTTCCTTTAGGATGAGGCTGAAAACATTTTATTATTTTTTCCAGTAACATATCCACTTTAAAAGACTGATTCTAAAACCAAGTAATTAAAACCACCTTAGAGAAAACCAATTCAACATCTTTTGAAGACCTTTAGCTTCCTGGAAGTTTTCTAGTATTTGCCTTCCATTAATACAGAAATTAACAGGACTAAGATATTTTCTGCAAGACTACAGAAACCCATCCCACCCCTGAAGTCAGTAGCTAGGCTTCTTTAAAAAACAAAATAAAACCCAAAAGTTATGAATGTTCCCTCAATGCAGGTTTTTAGCAGTAGACTTTATATACTTACCATCCCACCTATACCAGGAGTTAGCTGAAGTCCACGTCCCACCGACTGTCTTCGAGTCATCTGGATTCTCTTTATAGTAAAGAAAAAAAATGAAGTAGTGTGAATGCTTTCCCAGAATTCTAGTAACATACAATTGTTCAATCAGAGCCAAGGACAGTGGCTAAATGAGTAAGTGTAACAACTATATGTCAGCGTACAACACTGCTCAGTACAGCATCATACCTTCTTAAAGAACAGACCATGGCAGCAGCTACTCCACATCTCTTATCTGCTGCCTGGTCTAACCATGAAAGAGAATCATGTAGGTTTAAATTCTGGGTAAGTGACATTACTATTTTACTCAACTTTCCACTGAGGACAGAAACTTGAATACAGAAATATTGTGGCCCCAAGCCTCAGAACAAGTTAATGGTAAAGGATAATTTCAGTCAGGATATTTTTGCAAAAGTCACGTTGTGACATTTTCATTTACAAAATCTGTAGGTCTACATCAAAGCATAATCATGGGTCAGGCACTGACTGTGAAAAGTTTAACTTAGAAAATGAATGGCAACATTCCTTTGCCCAATCTGCATTGGGGCAGAAACTAATAAAAGCCCTTACCAATCTGCCTGAGTTACAACCTGTTCAAGAACAGCTTTTGTAGTGGAAGTATCAGCAGTCACTGACTGAAACAACACTGGTGTAATAATTTCAAGATACAAATCCATCATGAGTGCTTTATTGCTTTTGATGTTCCCTGTCCAGCCATAAACTGCAGGACAAGACATGTTAAGTCAGTTTGCTCAGCTACCATTTTTAGGATGCTAAATAGATGTAATCCATTTTTACAATAGGCAGAGTACTTAGGTTTTATTTAGAAGAAATCATACAGTAATTTTTTAAGTCTTCTGAAGCGCTAGAGAAAGTTTATACCTGTACTGGGGGACCCAGTTCTTGAGGAGGAGCATGAATAGTTAGTCGTGGGGGCAGGGGATGTGGCGGTCTCCGTGGTGACTGTGGGGGCCGAGGGGCCTGTCTCTCCGAGGCAGATGATGGCTGCTGTTCTCTTGAACTTTCATGAGGAAAAGTGGACTCTGCAGCACTTGTACTCCCTTCTACTAAAACATACAGAAGTATAGAGGAGTAAACCCATGCCCTCCAAACTGAGTTGAAAATGTGAAGGCAGGTCTTCAAATTCTGCTACCACATTAACACAGACATTTTTACCCTTGTAAGAGTGGGACAGCTCAGTGCTCTTGTCTAAAATCACTTAAAAGAGGACTTGTGCCAGCTATGTCAACACCAGCACCGAAACAAACTATTGATTATTCAAGTGCTGATTTAGCGAGAGATTAATCTACTGAGCTATCAACAGCAGTTTCCATAGCAACCAGAGCTTGCAGGGTTTTCAAAGACTGTAGAATAAATTCAGAAAAGAACATTTCAAAAGAATCTACATTTCAGGTTAAAACGGTCTTTAGCATTTCACCTTATATTCTTACTTTTAAGTGCATATTTTAACACATGCAAAACAGCTTCTACATTTTCCCCCCTTACAGACTTTGAAGAAACATGGAATAACCATACCATTGTTTTGAGAATCTGCTGCCCTCTGGTTGCTTTCACCTCCTCCCATGCTTTCCTCAGTTTCTGTTCCAGGATCTGTACCGTCAGCACCCTAGAAAAAACACATAAACATAATACGACTTAGCACTAAACAACTTATAGGCTGTAAAGAGAATATAAAAGCAGCACAAAAGTATTCAGAAAGTAAACAAAGTAAAATATATGAAAATCTTAAAATATTTCTATAAATATCTACAAAATCACGTAAATGTATACAACTGTATGAAATCTCAGAAGTTTTGCATATCTGTACATGCACAAATGTGAACAATGTAGCCATCATCATTCAATAATAACAGACAATGAAATATCCAGCTTTTGAAGAAACTGTCTTACTAGCTCTGCAACTACAGTATTTGTTGCTGGCTCCTGTACTTTGCATTTTCATTCAGCCCCCTTAAACATTCAAAGTTGATTTTTCTTGTGAAAACACCAGCTATAACAGAAATCACTATCACCTACTAGCAGCCTCAATTTTCTAGGATTAATTCATACTAAGATTTGAATACTTGAATGAGAAAATCTGTGCAGATGCATCACATCACCAGTTTATTCCAAGAAATTTAACAGGCTATAAAAAAAAGGTACAAATCTCACCTCAGCATCATCTGCTTCATATCCATCATTACCATCAGCACTACCAGTTCCTTCATTACTGTCATCACCTTCATCTCCCATCCCTGTGTCTTCATCATCATCCTCGTCTTCCTCTTCCTCATCTTCGTAGTCCTGTGATAAGACCATAAAAAAGCCTTCAGGAAGTGCAGAAAGGGTAGTGGAATAATTTCAAATCTTCAAGTGGTACACTTCACTTTGTGGTACACAGATGACCTCTGTCTGTGGATCTCTTTCTGAAGATGTTCAGCATTTATTATCCACAGAATACATGTATGTATTTTTCGATTGCTGCGGTAGGTTGACCTTGGCTGGCTGCCAGACACCCACCTAGCCACTCCCTCACTTCCTCTTCAACAGGACAAGGGTAGAAAATAAGACAGAAAAGTTTGAGGGTCAAGATAAAGGCAGGCAGATCACTTACCAATTACCACTATGGGCAAAAGACTCAACTCTGGGAAAATTAATTTAATTTGTTGCCAATTAAAAATAGAGTTGGATGGTGAGAAACAAAGACAAAAACTAGAACACCTTCTTCCCACCCCCTTCTTCCTAGGCTCAACTTCACTCCCTCATTCCCAACTCCTCTTCCTCCTCCCCTACCCCAAGCAGGGCAGAGGGAACAAGGAATGGGGGGTTGTGGTCAGTCCATAACAGCTTCTCTCAGCTACTCCTTCCTTCTCACACTTTTCCCTCTGCTCCAACATGGGTCCTCTCCACAGACTGCAGTCCTTCAAGAACTACTCCAGCAGTGGGTCCTTCCCACTGAAGGGCTGCCGTCCATCACGATAAACCTGCTCCTGCATTGGCTCCCCTCCACAGGCCATGGTTCCTGGCAGTACAGCCTACTGTTCCATGGGCTGCAGTTTCCTTCAGGGAATATCCTCCTCTCCACAGGCTGCAAGGAAATACCTGCTCCATTGTGGTCTCTTCCATGGGCTACAAGGAATATCTGCTCCGATGCCTGGAGCACCTCCTTCCCCTCATTCTTCTTTGACCTTGATGTTCGCAAGATTGTTTCTCACATTTTTTTCTCCCTCCTCATACTAACACTGCCATGCAGTGTTTTGCCCTTTCTTATAAATGTTTTCACCAGCTGATGGGCTCAGCTGTGTCCTGCAGGGGGGCCACTGCAGAGCCAGCTGGAACAGGCTGTGTCTGTCATGGGGCAGCCCCCAGCCTCTCCTCACAGAGGCCACCCTTGTATGTTGAATAGTCATAGATAATCTAGAGGCACTGTGGAATTTTATGACTTCAAAAAAAAAAAAATCAAGCCACATTAAGAAGTATCTTTAAAACACTAGAAGTTCAGGCTACATAAATACAGACTATTTATACAGTCAAAAAAATATTTTGATTGAATTAGTCCTGCCAGGTGACCTTTACAAAGACAAAATCATAGAATCATTAAGGTTGGAAAAGACCTCTAAGATCATCGAGTCCAACC
>NW_008795025.1:67102-84927 GCF_000699145.1 Aptenodytes forsteri | reverse complement strand
GTCCGGGAAGTTGAAGTCCCCCATGAGAACAAGGGCTAGCGATTGAGAGACTTGTGCCAGCCACTTATAGAACGCTTCATCCGCCCCTTCATCCTGGTTGGGTGGTCTATAACAGACTCCCAGCAGGATATCTGCCTCGTTGGCCTTCCCCCTCATCCTTACCCATAAACACTCAACCGTACCAACATCACAATCGTTGAGCTCTATACAATCGAAACACTCCCTAACATACAGGGCCACCCCACCGCCTCTCCTTCCTCGCCTGTCCCTTCTGAAGAGTCTATAGCCATCCATTGCAGCACTCCAGTCATGAGAGTCACCCCACCATGTTTCTGTGATCATGTTTCTGTGATAAATAAAGTAGCTCATAAACAAAGTAATTCCTTGGTATACATACTTCCTGCTCGCCTTCATTTTCTTCATCATCATCATCTTCATCATCACTATCAATTACAATGACATCATCTCTCTTCGATTGACCATCCTGAGATGAAGAAGTATTTTGTTGATCTGACTGAAGAGGTCCAAGATCTATTGGGATAGACTGGGAAGTTTCTTCACTATCTTCCATGGGAGTGTACTCTCCCTGTGTAACACCCTGTAAAAGATAAAAGTAAATTACCAGAAGAAACAAAATTAAATGCAGCATATACAATTCTTAAAATGTTCTTCAGGAAGGTATCCATTGTATTTCCAAGAGTTTCCTGTTTCCACTCCTAGCTCTCAACCTCGACCAAAAGGAGGAGGCCTGTTCTACAACACAAGTCCTTCACTCCCAAATCTGATCTGGGATGGGTGCCATCATTAGGAATACTGTATTCATATATGATACATTTGAATGTACATCCATAAAAAGCTGCTGTCTAAATGTTTACCTATCTATTTCAGATAACCAAGGAGCTATCACCAACACAATAAGCATTATTTGTACAATAAGCAAATACAGATACACTGAGCATTGTAGACAGCTGAGGAAGCACTCTGCCCTTAGTTCACATCCAGCCAGAACAATTGCCTGGTTACTTAGAGGGGCACCCTCTGAGCACACCACCAACACCGCAGTTACTGTCAGTGCACAAGACTGCTGATGGGACAACGAGAAGAGAAACAGACTCTGATGCTTACAAGAGAAACACTAGTTATCACTGTTTCTTAATAACTAACCAAGATAGGAAAGGACAAAAGAGAATGCTACAGAAGATTGTCAACAATCAACTACTGACAACTAAAAGTCTCCCCAGGATCAAGGAACAACCATCTCTCTTCTAAGCATGAACTCTGAGCTGCTGTTTTAGAGTTCTTTTGGTCTGGAGGAACAGTACTGCAATTCACATGATAGTCAGACACAGAGCTAGCAAATAGTTCTCTTCCCATTCAGCATGCATGCATATTCAAAGCACGTATGTATATTCAAAACACTTGAATGAAATCTGACAAGTATGACTAACATGTTGAGTTCAAAACACTTGAATGAAATCTGACAAGTATGACTAGACATGTTGAGAAAAAAAAAAAAAAAAATGCATCAGGGAGAGTCCCCCACAACCTCTTCAAAAAAAAAAAAAAAAAAAAAATTCAGGACTCTACCACATACATTTTTTAGCATTCAAGACTTTTGGTTTAGGTATGATAACTAGGTTCTGTTATTTTCTGAACAACATGTCACTTTAATGTTGCAAATGATTGTCTAGCAGCAGAATTCAAATAATCACATGGAGTACTAGAACTGTTAATTAAAGAACATTTAAAGATATCTGTGGAATAGAAAGCACACAGCTGGGATTTAATGGGAAGAGAAATGTTTGTCATACCTTTGAAACATATGAAGGATAGGAGGGGAAAAATGCCTGACTAAAGACTCAGTACCCACCACTGCTTAAAGAAAATAGGTTCCACACCTCAACGTAAGGTTTTGCCAAGTTAGGGAATTACCATAACACTTTTGCCTGTTTCTGAGGTAAAAGGAGATTAAATTCATGGTTTTCACTTATATTTGTCTTTCCTAACACAGCTACAATGGACATTTTACAGAACTAGAACAAAACCAACTTTTTTTCCTTTGTTTATCACATCATGACCCATCTAACACTAAGCTTGCTCAAGGATTTGTCAAGTCTTTCTGTAAAAGAAAAGCCAGAAAGCAAAGAGATGTAGCCCAAAGGAGTAAGCGCAGAACTGAAAACTCCAATTCCATTTTAAGACTGTGACTCATTTAACCTCTATATCTGTTTCACTGTATAAAACTGGGGTTAAGGATACTAGGACTTCTAAAACAACACATCGAATTACAATTCAAAATTGCAAAGCTTCATTAACATTCTGAATGTTACTTATATAGGTATGTGTAGAGTACAATAAAAATTGAGTATCTATCCTTGAACATTGCAAGTCTAAACTTTAAAAGGTTATAAGTGGTTTCCACTGGAAACCTGCAGGATCTGATTTGAGGTTTTGCTTCTAAAAATATTGAGAGGTGGTGGTGGGGGGAAGGATAGCTATTTCTGCTGAAATGAAGATTTTCTTCTTTTCAAATATGCTTACTTCTCCAATTGAGTCTTGCGAGTCTTGATTGTATGTTTGAGCTTCTACCTCACCATCAGTGCTCTCTTCTGCTGTCACTTCCTCCTGAAAGAACATATATTTTCCTCGTTTAAAAACATCATTAGCCCTAAAGTTTGGTTCTTTAAAATGTTCGAGATTTTTTTTAACTTTTTCTAAAAAAAAAATCTTTTCCCACAAAGGTCATGGGCAACATTTTGTTCCCCTTTTACTGTTATTCCTTAGCTCTGCTTTTATCTAGCACCCCATTTCCCTGCCCTGGAGAAATACAGTTTCCCCATTCCAGTCCACTGGACCTCAGTGTCTCTAAATCTTTTCAGGACCAAAAAAGAACCCTCAAGGTTTCCCATTCCACCTCCATCCTCTCAGCAAATTAAGTGATAACGTTCTTACACAATCTTGCCCTTTTCTGTTATGCAACATCCCTCTCTACAGAGTTAAAACATCGTTGACTTCCTTAACATTATTCATGAGTTGCCTGCTGTGAGGTTCTGTCTCAAGTTCATTCCTTTTTTGCAGGACATCCCAATTCTCTCACACCAATATTTCACATGCATCTCCTGTAAGCTTTTCCATG
Source organism: Aptenodytes forsteri (assembly GCF_000699145.1). NCBI lineage: Eukaryota > Metazoa > Chordata > Aves > Sphenisciformes > Spheniscidae > Aptenodytes > Aptenodytes forsteri. The sequence continues at coordinate 81,791 of NW_008795025.1, read as the reverse complement.
GAACTCATCTTTGCTTCCCTGGCATCTCCTCAAGTACGCTATTTTACTCCAGAGTAACTGTGGATAATGACCTTCCAGACCACACTGAAAAGTGTTTTAACTTCTTCCTCCTCAACGCTAGGATACATCCCTCTCTCTTCCATCCTACAGTTCACTAAGATTTGCATCATTCATTGCAACTGGTATAACCTCTGCCTTTTACAATACCCAAACATAATTGCTTCCTCCCCAACAGATTAAGAAGTCATGTTAAGAATTAACTGACTTGCTCTGAAGTAATATACTTGCTCTTCCCATCAAAATCTTCCAAAGGGACAGATTAAGCAGTAGCATTTTATGTTCTTGCAAACCTCAGGTCCAACTCTTTGTATGCTTCTCAGTTTTTTTGGAAGAGGTACATCCACTGTTTCCTCTGAAATTTGGTCCGAGTTTTCCACAGTGTTATCCTCCTCTTCCTCTCGTGGACGTTTAGACAGTGAAGAACTTGGGGTAGCTGAAACTTAAAAGAGCCTCTAAGTTATTTTCAGAACAACAAATATACAAAACAGAAAATCAAAAGGTTTGGTATTTTAACTCTGGAAGATCGCCTCTTTTTCTGCATTGAATGATAACAAATAGAATCAGACAGAATCACCTTGTGCCGTTTCCTAGCACATGAAAACATCAGCCCCTTCCTTTGTTACAAGTCTTATGCTCTTGGACCTATATTCACAACCTAATTGACCCCAAATGTAAGCTTCAGGGTACAACTAAAATTTTTTTTCCAACATCTTTGCTTCTGACAAGTACACCTAAAATTTTAAGAGTATCAGCTGGGAAACAAAAAAAGCATTTTCAAAAGCGTATTTTGGGGAATAAACATTCTACACCAAAATCTACACGATGTAGGGCAAACAGATGTGCAACAGTGTATCACACTGAGTAGCTTTAGAGTTCTCTGTATTTTATATTCCAGCTTAAGTAGCTTACTCATGACTCCTAAAATTAACCTTGCTCCAACAGTACCATGGAAACAGAGGCATCAAGGTTTAACATATTAAACCCCAGTGCTGCTCTGAATAGATAAACAAACATGTGAGTTTTTATTTTCTACTTTAAGGAATGCAGTGACAACAGCATTTCAGGGGTACCATTTCTGAAGGTTCAAGAAAGGAACCTAAACTCAGAAGTTTGTAAAATGTGCAACAAATGTTTTCCCTTGGGCGGGGGGGAAGAGCAAATTCTATTGCTGGTTAGGCCTGGTTTGACAAGGGTCTAAATGGAGCTACTTAAAAGGAACTATTCAAAAAGGTAGGCCTATAAAATAAAACCAACCTGTGCCGAACACTGCTGTAGAAGTGGAGGGCCTCTCTATTTGAGAGCTCTGTACAACTTCTACAATGGTAGGGGATGGCTCCTGATTAGCAGGCTCAATCTGAGGATGACTTTGCTGAGTGGGCTGCACAAAAGCAGTCGCTTGCGTCTGCTGCTGAACAGTCAAGATGGGCTGAGAGAGAGATGTCTGAACATTAGGACTGGTGGAACGCACAGACCCACTAGTGCTTCCAAAGACTGGAACATGCTCCACAGGTCCTTCTGATTGCATAGCTGAAAGGCAAACAGTAGCACATTCAACTGTCTTCATATTATCTAGCACAGTTCACACTCTCCATTTCAGAATGCCCTAAATAAGCAGATTCAGTGTTTTGCAGATTGAGTTAACATTGCTTATACCCATCTTCAGTTGGGGAATCATGAACTTTGTTGCAACAGAAGTGGTCATAAAAGTACAATATTGAAAGAGATGCAGGGACAATAAAACTATTTGAGGTACTTTCAAACTAATAATTACCAAGATTTCAAGGCAAAGGTAGCATTTATGATTACTGTAGATCCTTATACTAAAATGCTTACCTTCCTGAGTTTCCACCTGTGTTGTAGGCATAACTGTGGCTGTTGGAGTAGTGGTAGGATTAGTGACTGTAGCAGGAGTAACCATTGGACGGATACTGGCTCTTGGAGTAGACTTATTCCCAGCTATTGCAGCAGCAGTCACTTTACTTGGAGTTGACACAACAGGAGTTGGTTTAATATTTGCTGTTGGTGGATCTGAAGTGCTAGCACTGAAAAACAGGATATTGGTTTCATCATGATAGTGCAGAAAACAGATTTTAAAAATACCAAATGTAAATATATTATCATAGCCAGGAATACTGATTTTTAAAGGTTTAAAATTTAAAAGCCTGACAAGGGCATAATGAATTGTCTTCCAAAATTTGTTTATAGTTAAAAAAGAAAAAAGACAGACACGCTATGCCATGAGTAGCATTATGTCCAGCTTAGAGATCTGACAGGTTTCTTCAAAGGTAATCAACTAGAAATCTGTAAGCAGATCAAAAGCAGTAGTGCGTAGCTCGTACTGCTAGCTGTGCTGGGTCTTTATTTCAGTAATACACCTTCCATTAAAACTAACAGATTCACTCAATACAGAGCAACATCATCTCTTGGTTGAGACAAGGATCAGCCAAATTTTAAGAGGCATTTTTGAAAGCCTTGCTTTCACAAGGATGCCGTCCTAAAAACTGAAAGGGAGTTTGTTATCTAATCCCATTTTAGAGCTTAGTCACTTGACTATTTTATCTGTTGTTAAGAGTTACCATCTATTTAGTCTGTTTCTCATGTTTGAGATTCTTGCACAAGGAAGATCCCCCCCAAAACCAAAAAGGTTAAAGGTAACAATCAAAACTGTACAACTTCAAGAATCTTGAAGTCTGAAAACATTTAAAAAAAATCTTTTGTTTCCCAGATACCACGTTCCTCATGGTTAATATGACAGTTTAACAGCTTAAAAGCTTTGTTGATTAAATGTAGCTGAGAAAACAGGAGGAACATATTATGTCAATCAGTATCTTCAAAGTTGCTTAAGAAAAATTGTGAAAAGCCAGTGGTTTACTAAAAAGAGCAACTAGATAAAGACAAAACCATGGAACGCCAATCACAGAAACTCTGCAAAACCCCCAAACCCTTCAACTCACATTCCTCTTTCACCTGAAGCTGGAGTAGACTTGAGTGAGATTTGCCTCTGCTGTTCTGGGACCTATTAAGAAACAGAAGTATCGTGCCATGTACATAACAAAACAGAGCGAGCAATTTGGTAAAACGCTTCAGCAGTCAGATCTTTACTAACAATCGTTTCTTTAACAGACTTGTTAGCATACCTGGTCAGACTCTATGATTGTTGCAGATTCTCCGGAAAAAAAAAAAAAAATCATACCAGTCATACCAAGTATGCAAACCAATTCAGTAATTTCTCAGGTATTTTCTGAAGCTATTGAGACAATAGCAGCTAGAACCCATTACACTGAATGCATGGATAACAACAGAATAATAGAGAGCACAGTGCAAACAGTTCATTGGCCGATTCACAGTGAATGATATAACTGTATGCTCGTTAGCACTGGGAATTCTGACTATGGCAGGAAATAAGTTTTAAATTAAGTTCTGAATCCTTACTAAAGCCAACTTTTACATTTCCAAAACCAGGGGACAGTGGAACTCGAATAGCGCATTTTGTTGGGCTCATTGATATGTTTTAATTTTCTTTTTTTTTTTTTTTATCCCAAGTGTAGGATTCCTATGACAAGAATTTCCATCCTATTTAGGATGTTTAGAAAAAACACTTTCACGTAAAGTAGTCCTGAGTATTAACTAGTGTATACACAAAACTGAACCAAGTTGGACAATGGTGCTCATACTCACAGCTGTTGCTCTCGTTCAGTCATGAGACATGCAAGCCGTTTATTTCCTCTCACACAACTAGCCAAAAGGATTTTGTACCTTATTTGTAGACTCTGGTGGCTCATCTCGCTGTTCATGGTGTCGTTCTTGCTGCTCTCTAAGCTCTCTTTCCAGACGGCAGATTCGACCTTCATACTGAGATTTGAGTGCACTCATCCGCACCTCCAATTCAGTCTTCTGCTCTTCTAGTGAACTGCTCTTTTGCTTCCACTCTTCATTTTCTTTTGTTAGCTGTTCTTTTGTACCTAATTGAATAGGAAAGAATTCAGTCTTGCTACTGTAAAGCTGCCTACTAAGTCTCTGCATGTGGAATACCTGTCTGTTTTAATAGGTTACTGAAATATTTTGAAATCTTAAAAAAGTTAAGCTCTCAAAGGAGCTCTTAGAGGTAATTTTAACTTTCACGTGCCATTTTTCTATTTAATTGCAATTAAATAAAAATAAGAGTATAAAAATATATAATAAATATATAAAAATAAAAAATTAAATAAAGAAGTAGTCACAAAAGAACAAGATGTTTTCAGCAAGCTCTTACACCATCATTTCTCTCAACATCAATTAAAAATAGAGGAGGCAGTATGTTTTGCACCTGTACGCTTAGGGAAGACAAGAGGGAAGGGGAGAATTACCCGAGTCGTTAGTAGGGTCAATCTGCTCTAATCAACAAGCGGATAAAAAAACCCGGGAGTTATCACATTGGCTGGCCAAAACTAAACAAAACTTTTTTTTACCTCCAGTGTACAGCTAGTTATATACTTTTATCATCTCCTGAAGGAATTAAGTTTTAGAACAATTCCTGTAACATCTAATCTAGAAAAAACTTTTAAGTAAAATAGGAAGTAGGCCATATTTTCCTAAGCATCCTGTCTAAATGCTTTTCCATAGGAATAATCAAAAACCCAAACAGAAGATGACACCTTAAGGACAGAAAAAATATTGTAATACCAGCTAACTGTGCAATTTTCTGCTTGGCCGCAAGCAAAGTCTTCCTAGTTTTCTCCTCCTTCTCAGTGATCTGTTGCCTGAGCTGTTCTTCCTGTGTAGTCTTCTCTTGCAGATCTTGATGAAAACGAGCAAGTTCTGATTGTAGCTGCGTTATCTGCTCCTGAAGATTTCTAACTTCAGTTTCTTTTTCTGCTACAGTCTATAGAGACAAAGAGATTGCAGCTATTGGCCATAACCAGCTACTTTGGCAAATATATAGCCTAACAAGCTCCAACGTCCTAGTATTAGCTGGCCACTGTATTAAGGTTAAAAAGCTTCTAATCAATGATAGAGAAGTCCAGTCCTCTCTGAACGCAATAGTTGAGAGAACAGCATTCTTTTTCCCGCTTATTTATTCCAAGAAACAGCATGAGATACACTACACACAGGATTTAAACCAGGTTTAAGGTCCCTCTTTCCCAACAAGGTAGAGGCACAAATAGGCACGTGTACGCACATGTATTTCTGTGCATACATGTGCACGCGTGCACATACACACAGAAAAACTCCCCCACATTCCTCACAGTTATGTATTTAAGATTGCAGTAGAGTACAATACTCTGAAATTGTTCACTGTTCTTACCTTGTTCACTCTGTTCTTACCTTTTGTAAACTTTCAACCTGAGTCTCCAAAGACTTTGTCTTCACTTCAGCTTGACTGAGAGTGTCTTTCAGCTCTTGTACTTCCTGGACAGAAACTTGTTCTTCTTGTTGTTCTATAAAAGACTGAGTTGATGCTTTGGCAACCATCTGAAATATGTCAAGTGGTATCAGGCTAAAGGGTACTATCTGATTAGAATGTCATTACTTTTACAAGTTGCTTCTGCATGCAAACCGATCATTTAAAAAGTTGTAGGCAAAACTCAGGAATTCTAACGAATGCTAAAGTTCTGCTAAGAATACTCAAAGTATTAAGTGATATGCAGCTCATGCTTTGTGGCAGTTTGAGCTAACAGCAGAATAAATGATGTAATTTTCTGCTTTTTTCTCCACAGATAAGTACTCATACAGTATTATATTAAGGGAACATGAAGATCATCAGCTAGATTATGCATGACTCTAGATGAAAACATACAGGTTTTTTATAGAATTTCTTTGCAAAACAAAGAAAAAGCATATTTACCTTATCATGCTGTGCTTTCAGCTCCTCATACTGAGTCTTGTACCTGCGCCCAATTTTCTTGACCTGTGTTATAGTTTTCACTTTTTCTTGTATGTCGGCCACTTTAGCATCTAGTTCTTTCTGCAAAGTGTCCTTTTCCGTTCTTATTTTAGTTACTTCATCCTTCAGGCTCTGAACAAGATTCTGGCTTGTTGTCAAGGATGCATTAGTTCTACGTAACAAGAGATTGGAGGAAGAAGCAAATAAGATATTTGAAATCGAGCAATACTGAAATGTATTGATTTTTATGTAATATCACAGGCATTATCTGTAATAAATTATGTTTTCTAGGATTTTGCAATACAAATGAGTATTTGTAGAATACAAATTATTCTACAATACGTTAGTTTAGAGTAAGTTCAGCTAAAAGACAGCTTCCAAAACAATTCTCACTTCATTTTATCTGCATATTATCAACCTACAGTAAGAATACCAAAGGTTTCATAGTTACATGGAGACAGTTAAGAAGTTACACTTCCAGATACAGCTTTATTTAAAATATTTTGTTTTGCTCAAAACTTTTTACTAATTGACTTATACCACACCTGGCTATTTCTGCTTTAAGCCTGCCTGTTTCTTCACTCATTTGTTGTATACGCTTGGTGTTTGCCTCCTTCTCTGAAAGCAGCTTCCGATACTCTTCGAGATCAGTGTCCTTCTGTTGACTCAATAAATGCTGAAAGGTTGAGAAAATAGTTGCATTTTCTAAGATGATTATACAGTTATATCCAGAAAATCTCTTTGAATTAGAGCTACTGCTTTCACATTTTGATTTGGAATGCCTATGAATTAGAACAGCCTCTTTTGAAGCTGCATAAACAATGCTTTATAATTAAAATAAATTTCTTAGTTTGTTGTTGTTTTTAAGAAATTGTAGAACTTTTTTTTTTTTTTAGTTCTTTTTTTTTTCCCCCACAACACCTTCTTTGAAAACATGCATTCCTCACCTGGGTCCGGGCTTTCCAGCGTTTAACATCTTCTTCCAACAGCTTTTTCTCTGCCTGCAACATTCCACTTTTCTCACTCAGTTCAGCATTAGACTCTTGTAGAGGTAGAATGTCTGCCTCAAGCTTGCGTACCTGAAAAAGCACAATTGGGGATTAAACTCTCTGGACCTTGCAAGACTGAAGGAAATGGAATATGGTAGGCCTTGAACAATGATGGTTAAGAGGGACAGAGAAAGCAAAACAACACCCTCAAAAAGTCATTATATAGCTTCTTTTCCAACTCTCTGCCTTTCAGTGGCCATCTGGGGGCAGCGAGAAGGACAAGGAGCAAGAGCAGGGGATGATCCTACAGAGAAAAAAAAAATAGGTACAATTTCACAATCTTAGACTCTCACTCTGTACTTTGGTACAGAAAAAGGATTATTGACATGTTAGAAGCCAAGCCACACTGCACTGGATTCCATTAAAATAACTGGCGTGTAGAAATGGGAAGAGGCATATATCTCCCTTCTAAACTCTTAATAAAGCTGTGGACTGCTTTATATGTATTCCTGTGCCATTTTTCATTTATCTGCTGATAATATCCTTGTTACTGGTATATCTCTAGCCAAGGATAAATGCCGATTTACAGTTTCATTTAAATGAAACTGAACTTTTAACTTTTCCAATATTCTAGACGGACCAATGTCTTCTAAAATTCTAAATGGAAAGTTTCGTCATTTGTAAATGACATAAAGGAATAATCACAATCTAAATCATGTATTTATTGTAGTTAGCAATGGTATATCCAGACATTAATTCATCAACTTGAATACCTGAAAAATTTACATGAACCTTGGCACTAACCTTTGCTTGAATTTGCTGTAGCTCTTGTTCTAGCCTCTCCTTCTCTTCTCTTAGCATCTTGTTGGTTTCTATCAGTACGTTCATGGTCTCAGTTTTTTTCATTAATTCTTCATGCTGTGCAATAGTTTTTGCTGTTACCTTTTGAAAAGATTTAACTCAGTCATTTGTTTTGCTTGCACATGCATATATACTTACCTGGATCTGGCATAACACCATCTTGGAAAGCTATCATGGGCATTCATTATGTCACATGTACATTCAAAACAAGTAAATACAGCTTAAGAAATAGGAGATGGGAAAAAATGAGAGAAATTATCTTTATTTTCCCTATTTATGTGATTTTGGAATTGCCACACTGCTTCACAGAACTCAGAACAAGACCCTCCATTTGGCTATATAGCAACCTCAGTTTAAAAGCTCCCGATTCTTCCAAAACTCTTCTTTTTTGGGCACAGGCACTGAAGACAGAGTAGAACATAGAGAACAGCCCTCTCTACTTACTGAAATCATAACCAATAATATCCAACCATACCTGCACCTTCTCTCTCTCAGCATTGAGACTGTCCTGCAGTTCCTGGAGTTCCCTTTCCAGGTGCTCCACTCTCTGCCGGTAACGCAAACTCTCCACCTGGGCCACCTCAAATCTAGTTTCTGCAATCTCCTTTTCTCGACGTATAAATCTGCAACAAGAAAATGAACAAAGCATCATGTCAATGAAAATGCAAGATGCAGCATTTTAAGTTGAAGCATCTTATATCTGAAGGTCTACTGAATATAGAAATTGGTTCAGAAAGATCAGAAAGAAAATCCTAGATAAAAATTTTTGAAAATCTACATAAACCCCCTAAAAACCACAATGAGAAAAAAATCACCTCTATGAAACTTTCTTGCCAATCACATTTGCTAAAATCTGATTTAGCTTCCTGTCATAATTGGCTCACATTTTTTCCTAAGAGTAGAAAGAAATCTCCTCTATTAGGTATTAATGTAGAACCACCACCTCCTACTTAGCAAAAGAGTGCTTAAATTTTATACATTATCCTTCAAATATAAAGTAATACAGAACTATTTAATTTGGCAACTAATTTGTAACCACCGAGAGAAGGAGCCCAGAGCTAAATTTACCTAAGAATTTCTAAGATTTGTTCCTGGGATTTGCCCTCCTCATTGAGAGAAACATTCACTGCAGTTGGCATGGCTTCTTTCATAGAGGTCACCATCTTATCACTCAGACTTTCCAGCTGTTCATGTAATAATCGATTTTGTTTTTCCAAATCTTCACAGCGGGATGCAAGTTTTGAAGCTTCATCCTACAACAAAATTGTTCAATGGCTGTGAATTCTGTGGCTGAATTTCTGTTAACGGAAGAAAACCACTGAAACCATAAAAACAATCATACCTTGATCATTCTCTCTCTCTCTTCCCAGGAGGCTTTGCACTCTAACAATTCAGACTCAGCTTTCTGAGCAGCTTCCTCTAGCTGCTGCCTTACTGCTGCATTCTTGGTAACTTGGTCTTTAATAGCCTGTAATGCTTCAACATCAGCAGCATGAAGCATTAATTCCCGTTCATATTTGTTTTGAGCTTCAGAAGCCATCTTTGCCTGCAGAAGAAAAAAAAAAAAAAATAGATTGTTACCTTTAACGTTATATCTTTGGTATGTACAAAGAGATTCTCAAAATTCTAGACAAAAATCAGTAACCACTAATCAAAAAGAAAATCACTGGCCAAAACCTTTGTCATTCTCAAGAACAAAACAAAACAAAAAGGATAAGCTTAGTATGATCCCCTTAAAGAAATTACTATTTAAAAAAAAAATTAGAATTTGAAATAATTTTCTTTGAGTAGGTAGAAGGAGGGCGCACTCTCTATAGTCGCTCTGCAATCAAACCTCTTGCTGTAGATGCTGCACAGAATATAGGCAGGTATTAGTCTAAGAACATCCACCGGTTACTTCTACATGAGAACGGGCGAAGATATTTACTGCATGAGCTTAAAAAGCTAAAGACAGACTGTGGTCACAGTATCAGCTGAAAACAATGGAAACGCCTGTCTACTAAATTTTGAGTTGGATTAAACAACTGCCAAAAGTTTTTCTACATCCTTTACACCAATCAGTGTTGCTGGAATTATCACCTGCAGAAAAGTAGATTCCCTTTAAATAACAGCTGGTAACAAGACAATCTTATTAGGTGCTGCTAAGTATCATATTGCCCGACAATTTTAAAAGATGACAATTATGTTTCGGGTTAGAAAGGTATTTTCCCCATTGTCTTGTTGCGAGAGTTCAGTTTTCTTTTTTGCTCTCCTGTCAGGAGAGTGAGGTAGCAATTCATTAAAAAGGTAATTACATTCCCCAATCAATTTCTTTTATGTAATGAAACAGACCTTAGAAACAGTAATCCATTGCATCTTCTGTTGTTTTCTTAAACATGACAAAAACTGTGCTTGCAGCACAACTTTGTATTCAAAGTCAGTTTAGTTGGTATTACCACAATGTTTGATCAGGTAGAAAAATGAAGCACTAAATAAGCAGCTGTTCACAAAATAGAGAAAGTGCTCTTACAGCACTTTTCTTGCCTCCACAAATCTCTGATTAGCAGCACTACCTTTAAAAAACATTTTGATTTCAACTGAAAAACAATGAAAAACTAACATTAAGTTTACTACCTCTGGCTAAAATAGGCAAATACTACAAACATACTTGCTCCTGGCAGTCACGTCTGGCTTGTTGTTCATTATTTAGAGCTGTGCTGGCTCTCTGAAGAGCTTCCTGAACTTCTGATTGCACGGTTGACAGACTCTTCTTTAGTTCTGATAGCTATAGTGATGGGGGAGGGGGGGACAACAACAAAAAAAAAAACAAAACAAGAACAAAACCAAGACTAAATGGCAAAGTATTTTACAGAGTATTGAACACAGCAGGGCTTTGAATGTAGACAGTCATGAATAATGTAGAACCAAAGGTGGTTATTTTTTTTTTTTTAAATATTAATTTTAATCTAAAGAGAAATACTTTCAAGATTTTGACTTATTAATATACAGAGCTTTTTCCTGGTAAAAATATATTACTGTTCTTTCAGAGTCAGGCCTGCAGTAATTCTAGTTGAAGTCATCTTGGTTTTTTTCAACCTCAATGAGAGCCCAAATATAAACCAGACAAATAAGGGCACAGACCACTCTGGTTTTAAAATATGTGCATGATACAAATTTGTTTTTGGCTCATGTTCCAAAAAGGGTTTTCTGAAACCTTTCTCAAATGCTTTTACTCATGTTTTTCTGCAAACAGTGCTCAAAGTTCAGGAAGATAGTGACGGCTTTACACAATCACCCTAACGAAGTGATAAGGTTAAAATACTACTCATGTTTCGAAACCTCTCAAATTTAGCTAGCCTTTTGTACATCCTAAAAAATTTCGTTTTGGACGCTACTATACTGCGAAAACAAATTGAAGTTTAGGGAATTATGTAAAAGCACATTCTTGTGGACCCTCTGCAAGGGAGTTTAAGGGAAGGGGCATTCAGTGCATACCTGTTGTTCCATATTCTCCACAGCTTTACGCTTCTCCTCTTGCAGTTCTTGCTTTTCTTTCTCTGACTCCATCAGCTTCTTTTCCAGCTGTGCTTGATACTCTGAAGATTCCTTCAGACGAGCTTCAACTGTTGCACGAACTTCCTCTGTCACCTTCATTAAAATCCATCATAAGAGATCAATTTTTTTTCCCTTTAAATATGGTATTCTGATGTGAAACCAGTATTTTATTAACAATTTAAAGCCAGAGTAGGTATTCTCAGCACCTGATTTAGAACAACACTGAAAATGTGGAAAATCACAAATAGCACTGAATTTTTTTTTTTTTAATGTCCCTTCAAAGCTGCAATACCCCATGAAGTACATCTAAGAACAGTTTTAGGTGACTGCACTCAAGAATGCAGCAGCCAGCATATCTTTTTATTACACACTAAAGTCTGCAATAGTGGTAAAGCGTATCAAGCCACAATGAAGTTTTTACAGTAACAGAACACAGACAGGCAGAGAACTTGGATACTAGACAAACAGCACTCCATCGTCTACTGATGCTGTGTAACTTCAGTAGAAAAAAAATGAGAATTCTGTTTCCCCAATCTATCTTATTTTGATATGATGAACAGCTTGGAAGAACAGGCTTCATTTGCTGTTAACATGGTGGAGTATGAGACAGACTGGAAGGTTGTTCTTAAGCTTTTCCCATGAATACCACATAGAGTGTTTTGCATCAGTGAGAACCTTACTGATGCAGAAGGTGTGAATTTAACTGCTTTTGATTGAGAGCTAAATAATATTTTTAATCATTGATCACAGGGTTATAAGGAAGATTTTTTAAAAGTCAACTCCCCACTTTCGAAGGAAGACATTGGCAGAGTACAACTTTGAGTCAAATTTACAATTCAGCAATTTAAAAAATATGCTGCAAAAAGGTTTAATATTTCCATGATTAAAAGTGTTTTTAATAAAATTGTCTAAAATATGGTCTTACTACATTATATTCTAAACTAACTTCAGTTTTTTTGTAATTCTTCCCATAATCCTACAAACTGTACAGTAGTACAAAAAACCCATCATCTTTCATTTTGTTTCTGTTTTCTCCCTAATAAACAATGGTAACTACTTACTTGTTTTTCCTTATTAAGGGATTCCTCTAGACTAAGAACCATGGCCCTGTACTGTTCCACATTACTGGAACTAGTCTTGAGTCTTTCTCTCAGGTCATTAACTTGTTCGTCAGCTTGTCTTAGTCGACTTACAAGATCATCCACATCTTCATTTGTACTAGGCTGACCTATAATATTACAACACGTTCATTAACTGATGAAGTTTAATTCAGTTTTTTAAACCACTGTTCTGTTGAAAGCGAAAGTCTTTTTAGGATAACAACATGGAAAAAACAATCACCCTCACAAAGCTTCCTTAATGTCAGCCCTAACCAAATTACTGGCTTACAATAAACATTGTTGATTCAGACAAAAAAAATTGGCCATTTAAAAATAAGTAACCTAATAGATTTAAGTTCTTTCAAATAAAAATAAAAGGGACCCTTTAGTAAGTTTTGCTTTATTTTTCCCCTTTGTCAAAGACTGCTTGGACATTAATTTTACTTTAATGAATCATCCTGGTGGTTGTGATTTAACCTGGCAGGCAGCTAAACACCACACAGCTGTTTGCCCACTACCCCCCACAGCAGGATGGGGAAGAGAATCGGGAAGAAAATAAAAAGTAAAATTCGTGGGTTGAGATAGAGACAGTTTAATAGGACAGAAAAGGAAGGGAAAATAATAATAATATTAATGATGATAAAAGAATATACAAAATAAGTGATGCACAATGCAATTGCTCACCACCCACCAAACAATGCCCAGCCAGATCCTGTGCAGTGATCGCTGTTCCCCGGCCAACTCCCCCCAGTTTATATAGTGAGCATGACGTCAGATGGTATGGAATATCCCTTTGGCCAGTTCGGGTCAGCTCTCCTGGCTGTGTCCCCTCCCAGCTTCTTGCTGGCAGGGCATGAGAAGCTGAAAAGTCCTTGACCTAGTGTAAGCACTACTTAGCTGTTGAACGTAAGCAGTGTGTTATCAACATTGTTCTCATCCTAAATCCAAAACACAGCACTATACCAGCTACTGGGAAGAAAATTAACTCTGTCCCAGCCAAAACCAGGACATTGGTTATCACTTGTTTGAATATGTGACTGTAATAATGAAGAGGTTTATTATTTAGCGTACTGTCCTCCTAATTCTAAATTATTACGAATTTTACTATTCTGCAGACAGCAATGTTTAACATAAAGAGAAATTCAATGTAGAAAAACATCTTACCTTTCCCTGGAGCCCTCTGTGATGACTGAGATGCTAGCTGAGCCTCCGTATTGTTAAGCTGCTGTTTCAACATTGCAGTTTCTTTCTGGGCATTCTTTAAAAGTTCCTTTGTGTTAATGTGACGGTTTATCTCAGTCTCGAGTTGCCTCTTAAGATCCAGGATATGAACCTGAAAACACAAGGTTCTTAAACTTGTAATTATTCACAAACGGCACAAAGACCAAATGTTTATAAATTTCACATATGAAAAACAACGCACTGTAAGCTGGCAGAAGCCATGCAACTGTGGCTTTATTTTCACTAAAACAAGTTTAGCGTATTTATAGTTATACTTACCTCTTGATTTTTGGTAAGGGAATGTCTTTGTTCCACCTCACTTTCTAGTTTCTTCTTCAGCTGAGATATCTCACGCTCTAGCTTTTCTATCTGATTATTGAGTCTTTGTTTTGTTTCTGTCTCGGACCTCTCCAGTATTCCCTGATAAAAAAGCACAACGCACTATGCTTACAATACACTTCAACAATTTTCTTCTGAATTACTGCAGCACTTCATATGAAGTTGTCACAACACTTCTCCCACCCATAAAATAATTACTGCAGGGAGCAAGCAATAATAGGTAGATACAGAAAATTATAAAGAGTAACACAATGTATGAATGACTTAGTTTTGACAGGTTTTTTAATACTATTGATATAATAAGTTATCATACTATTGATATAATTATTAGAAGAAAATCTATCATCCATGCAGTCTAAATCCAGGGATTAAAAAAACCCAGAAGATCTACTATAGAAATAGAGTTCAGTCACATGACAAAACGTGCAACCTTAAACATTTATGCTCTATGAGTCACTATACCTTATAATAGAAGATTATAAGGTATAAGCCCTCTGTGGGAGAACATCAGGTTCGAGACCATCTAAGGCACCTGAAGGTGCACAAGTCCATGGGACCTGATGAGATCCATCTGCGGGTCCTGAAGGAACTGGCGGATTAAGTTGCTAAGCCACTATCCATTGTATTTGAGAAGCCGTGGCAGTGCGGTAAAGTTCCCACTGACTGGAAAAGGGGAAACGTAACCCCCATTTTTAAAAAGGGAGAAAAGGAAGACCCAGGGA
>NW_008795025.1:49889-65812 GCF_000699145.1 Aptenodytes forsteri | reverse complement strand
AGGTGACCTTTAAATGTCCCTTCCAACCCAAACTATTCTATGATTCTAAGATATAAAAGTAAATATACCTTAAAACAATAGGAAAATAAACTACCAAGGCAGGCACTGATAAATTTTGCTATCATAAAAATTAACATACAGATTTTTTTCCTTTCACTTTGTTTCATGTGTTTCGTTTCCATTTTATTGTGAAAACCCTTCTCATCAACTCAAAATTCTCAGGACTTTGCCCAGGTAAATAACAGAGTATCATAATTTAGGACAGGAATAACAAACTTGCTTAAACAAATTCCTCATACAGTTTGTTCAAGTATTTTATGTTCAGTGTCAATTTATAATAGGAAAAAAAAAAATTCCACTTTAAGACCCAAACCCATGACTGTTGAAGTTGATTTTGATGGGTATTTATTGAAAACTCTGAAAGACAGACCAGACTTGGACATAAGAATAATACCACATACCTGAATAGTTCGCAAATTAGTAAGCAGCAAGTTCTGTCCTCTTTGTTCAACTAATAAAGACTCACGCTGCTGAGTCAAACGCACATCTGACATCTTCAAGATATCCTTCTCTTTTTTTAAGTTTTCTGCTCTCACCTTTAAGACAGCAAATAATAACAAGAACTTTGTTATCAATCCCAAATCTGTCCATTAATTTTAATTTGCAATATTTTTGTTTTCTGCTCTCACCTTTAAGACAGCAAATAATAACAAGAACTTTGTTATCAATCCCAAATCTGTCCATTAATTTTAATTTGGACAATATTTTTATGATCAGTTAATACTATTTTAAAAAAAAGAGCTTTTAAGATTACAGATTGTACATTAAAATTCATGCAAATTAAACCAAGAACAGGAAGAACACAACCATTTGACTAATCACATTCTGTTTTCTCTGTAAATTGAAACACCTTTGGAACATTTTTCCATCTTCACTCGGTACTTGAGATATTTTGCAGAATGTTACAAATGTACGCACCAAATGTATATGCACACAAGCTTTTACAAATTTAATAGCTGATGCACTCAAAAAGCCACACATTCACGTTCTGACAGCTTTCAAGATAATAATAAGAAAAACTCTTGTGCTAACTTGGCATATCTAGGAGTACAATACACTGTATTACTAACCTCTGCCACTGCCAGTTTTTCATTAGCTCCCCTGAGGTCTTGAGTCATAGTGTTAATTATCTGCTCTTGCTTCTGAGTTGTTGCTGTGAGCTTCTGGGTTCTTTCATGCAGAGATGTTATTTCTCGACGATAGCCTTCAACGTTATCCTGCAGCATTTCGTAACTTCACGTGGAACAACAAAGCAAAGTATGTTTGCCACATTAAATTGTTTAATTGCAAGAGGTGTATGTACACAGCTATACGTTTCATGTTCTTGTGCATCAGTTTTCACATGTGTGGCTCATTCAACTAGAAGGTATATTCTTGATCCCACCTTCACTATTTCCTTTGTGTTCTTTAAACATTAATATTGTTTATTTTGTTAACTGGCAACTCTTCCTGAGCAAATGATAACAAGCAGTCAACATGACTATTGACAGAGAACACATACATAAGGCAATGAAATTAAACAGCTGATTTACCGTTTGGAGGCAAACTCCAGCTGTGTGGATATCTTTGCATTTTGTGACCTCAAGTCTGTGACCTGCTCCTGAAGCTTTTCATTTTGTTCATTCAGCAACTTGTCATTCTCTGCCTTTTCTTTTTTATAGTTCTCAAAAACTTCCTGCAACTACATAAAAGAACAGACATTAAAGTGCTTACAAGAGTAAAAGGAAATAGTGATAGCTTTCTACAGTGTTTATTGAAAAATATACCTGCTTAAGTGCAGCCTTAGCCTCCACAGTCTCCACTGACTCAGCCATTGACACTGGAGCAGGAGTTGACATGGCTTGAGGCAAATTTGGGCGCTTTGGAGTAGATGTAAGAGAAATCTCCTCTGGTAATATACCTGAAGCTAAAAAAATATAAAGGGGATTTTAAAGGCAACAATTGAACGAATGCTTACTAAAGCAGAAGACCATATAAACACATTGAAATATGGCTAAAACAATACTGTATTGCTAGGAAAGTCTTGGGCTCTCCTGAGCAACTCAGTCTTTATACCTACAATATGCTACCAGAACACACGTAGTCACCACTACATGTCAGTCATTATGTAGCAAGTTATTACACTGTAAAAATAAAATCACGTGTCTAAATCCAAATTCATGGGTTTTCCAGTGAGTAAGGGTAAAAGTTGAACACCAGGTTAACAGAAGATACTAGTACCATTACAGCACCATTACTGAAAACTCATAACAAATGACAATTTTATTTTTTTCCAATGGCGCAGAAATGTGAAGCTTACCTTGCAAAGGAATGATAGCTCCTGTGGTCTGTGCCAGCAATATGCGGAACATATCACGCTGACGAACTATAGACTCAACAAGCTGCAACTGATGATGACGTGATTCACGCAGCTTTTCTAGCTCATTGAGAGCTTCCTCAAGCTGACTCTGAAGCTCAGAAATTCTGAAACGAACAACAGTTGTTTTCAGTAACATACACAGTGAAGCATACCAAGATGACACAACCCTTACATTTTGTCACAAGTCCTTCAGTGTACATTTATTGCATCTTTGAACATTAAGCACCACTGAGATTTTTGAGCAAACTTATAGAAAGATTGGCCTTTGGGCTTGCCATTTTGTAGATGACAAAGAAAGTAGGCCTCTTCCATGAAAAACAGAACGGAGGTAATTCTATTCATGTGAATAACTTTAAACAACAGTCAGTAGCATGAACAGAGAATCAGGCTAAGAACTTTTAATACAGAATTCTTATCTGTGGGCTTTACAGCTAGTGCATTAGACATGCACATATTCAACTTTTTTGTTCAGCTAATGGGAATAAAAACTTATCTCTTTTTTTTTTTTTCAGAAAACAGCTCTGTTGTGTGAAATCACATTCACTAAAAGACCAACAATTATTTTTACTCTGGATTTTGATGAGAGGACCTATTACAAGATCTATAGCTATAAAGCCATTTTAATCTAAAACTGAAGACAATGTTTCTTAATAACAATTTGCCTTTATGAATTACATAGCTACTCATGAGCATATGCACACTTACATATGCATATACATACAATTAATAACGATCAGAAGCAAAAAACTGAAGTGTTTGAATAAATCCCTGTTACTACTTAGTATAAACAGTTAACTAGAAGGAACAGATAATTTACTTAGATGATGTTGTTTCTTGCTCCTCTTTTTCTCTAGCCTCTCCCAGCTCCCGAAGAGCCACCAAGAGACGCTGATTCTGCTGCTGAAGTTCTTCAATATTTCTGTAAGAGACTAGATGTTGAGATATCACTTCAGAAGAGCTACTGATGTCAGCAGAGCTCACTTCTTCATCACGAATCACGTGATTGCCTCTAGCTTCCTCAAGTTCCATTAAAAGCACACGAATCTGAAAGAGAACATTCTAGCGTAAGACAGATTCAGAAGTTTGCTCTGAAAAATAATGTTAGAAATAAAGTACTTGGAAATAAAGTAAATTTTTTCCTACAACATACGAACTATTACAATCAACTAATACTTGTAAGATAATTACATTATAGAAAAAACAGTTTGACAAAAGGAAACCACATCAAAATCAGGAGTAGATATTCTGTGTTCAGTTCTGCAAACAGATCACAGGACATTCCAATCAAACAAACAATATATATGAGAGTTTTCCATGTCAGATGTTTATCAATATTATCCTAAAGCAGCATCACTTGTATCCAGCTAAACTTACTCTAATTTTGTAAGCAGAAATGTAAATATCACATTGTCCCAAGGAGAAACCATCACTAAGGCTCTTATGACAACCAAAGTGTACATGACTGTGGCTGAACAAAACTTCCAAGTGAACTCCAGAAATACAGCACCATATTAATAAATAAATTGCAAATAGTACATTTAACCATAGCAACATTTGTTCTACCTGCTGTGAAAGGTCTTTTACTTGTATTCCCAGTCTCTGGTTTTCTCTTTCAAGCAGAGAGGCATGCTTATTGGCTTTATCAGC
This sequence comes from Aptenodytes forsteri, assembly GCF_000699145.1. NCBI lineage: Eukaryota > Metazoa > Chordata > Aves > Sphenisciformes > Spheniscidae > Aptenodytes > Aptenodytes forsteri. The sequence continues at coordinate 61,746 of NW_008795025.1, read as the reverse complement.
ATCCTCCTGCAATCGCTGGATTTCCTGCAAGCATACAAACATTAAGAAACACATAGCAATTAAACTCAGACACATTTCTTTCCAGAGAGACAACATAATTTAGAGAGACATGCCTTGTGAATCAAACTGCACTTTACTTCTTTAAAGTTACACTCCAGAGGTTAAACTCCACATATTTAGGAATCAAAAGCCACGCTCTTTCATGCTGTATTAGTGTATGTATTAAAATTAATGGGAAGTGGGCACCAAAGTCCAGTTTTATTTCTTTGGACAAATACTAATCCTTGTTTATAAAGCATTCTACTCTCTCAGAAAACCAGAGATTGTAAGTCACCACATTTAAGCCTCCACTATAAAAACGCTGTCTCTATAAAATACTGTGTACAGTCCAATAAATTGCAGGCTAGAAAGTTCAATAGATATTTTCCCAAAATAAAAGTTGATGAAAAGATCCATTTTGTATGTTTACTAACAGTAATTAGGATTAAGGAATTAAAAATCCATTTTTTCCATAATTTTATATGTGGTTTTATTTTATACTGACCTTCATAGCTTGTTCAAGCTTTGCAGACAGACTAGCAACAGCTTTTTGGGAACGTTCAAATTCTTCACGCTGACGTTTTAAGATTGGTGCTTTGGCTTCTACTTCCTGCACTATTTCATCCAAATATTTATTGATTCTTTTATTCTCCAGCTTTTCCAAAAGCAACTGATCCTGAGTTTCTACATATGCATTGTACAGCTGCAACAGAAGATTTTTTGGTTTTTGGGGTTTTTTTTTAATATGTCTGTCCTGATGTATCAAAGAACCACTGGTATAATTACATAATTCATACCTTAAGGTGGTACAATCTTATACAACTCTAAACTAATGAATTCAGAGAAACAAGATGGACTTTAAAAAAAAAAAAAAAAAAAGGACTCATACCATGGCAAAGCAGTTATCCCTATCAATTTGAAAATGGCAAACTTCTATAGTGCAACTTTATGCAATAAAAGAATTCTGTGTAAAATGGACAAACCTTAAGCAAGTTTAAGAAAACAGAAATATCAAAACTAGTACCACAAAAGAAAGCAGCAAGCACAGAAGAAAGTAATCTAATGGCTGGACAGAATGACCAGTAACAAACAAAATGAAAATAACAATTGTATAAATAAAAGTGCAAAAAAACCCCTCTAGAATATGTACGACCTATCATTGTTAATTTTTCTGCAAGTATAAGCCAAATGTGCAGCAGTACCAATTAAAAATTTATGTAAATAAGAAAAAAGCTCCTGCCAAAAATAAATACAGAAAATAAGTTTATGTACACAAACAAAAACCATATTTCAGAAAAAGAACCAAAAGACCCTACAAATATTTTCATCTACTGAAGAAAAACTGTAAAGCATGTTGAAAAAAATCCCAATAACTTAGCTAGTAAAGTCTGCCTCAAATGCATGGAAAGATTTCATTTACTTCAGTCAGGCATTACATCAAGTCCAAAACAGCGAATGAAGTCTGCACCCTTATATTATTAACGTATTTCTGTTGGCATTTCAAGGGCCTTGAAATTAAAGAGTTTCTTCTCACCTCAGTTAATTTCATTCCAGGCTTGACTACTTTAGCTACTGCTGCAGCAGTAGGAGACATAGCTGCCAGTTCCTCCTCAGACAATATGGCTCCTGAAGACATAATCCCACCAATTAGCATTAAAAAGCTTCAATAATTCCCATCATAAATACACTTATATTAATATAAGGAATGTCTTCACACACCTTTGTGCTTTACAACTACCATATTTTAAATTACTATTTTAAGTCCTTAAAGTTGCTGATTTAAGAGTTTTCTGTAATCTGTATTATACATATACATGTGCAAGTGACTGGTATTATATACAATATTCCATGTCATACATTATCAAGGTCTCTGACTAGTTTAATTTGAAATGCTGAAAAGCTTTTGCTATTAGACTCTTAAAATCTAGATTCTTTCTGAATGTAAACAATTGAAATAGCTGGAGCAAAGCTTAACATCAGATTTCTTGGCAAACTGCAGATTTACAGTGGCAAAGCACTTGTTTACTTTCATTAAATTAACATAGGCAGATAGCAAATATATATGATGTTTCTCTGTTCCTTCCTGCTCTGCTTTCTCTTTCCTTTAGAAATTACCTATATGTAGCAAACAGACTCTTCTTTAATAAAAAAATGGTAGAACTAGAACAGTGACTATTGAGCAAGATTTCACGTTAAATGGAATTTTAAGGACAGATGTTTGTTTTCCATTGCTTTATTTTTTTTTTTAAGAGGAAAATAAGAATAGTTATCAACCCCGCTCCCCTCTCCAGAAAACCATTAAAAGCATGATGATTCAGCCTTAAGGAAATGTTTCCTCTCCCTTCTCTCTGAAAAGGTAAGTCAGATTAACAAAAGAACTTCAAAAAACATTTTGATAGAAATGCATTTTTTTTTGGTGGTGGTGGTGTGTGGAATATACTTTATATACATAAAAAGTATATTTTCATATATATACACACACACACGAAAAAGCTTCTAAAATTCATGATTAGAAATGACCAAAGATGAATTAAGATTAATGCACTTACCTCCTACAGAAATTCAGTATAGTATTTTCATGCAAGACTACTTACGATAGAAAGCCTGAGGCTTTATGTATTTTAGTTCCCAATGTGACCCCTACCTTTACGCTTTGTAGCAGACAGTAAGTCATTAGCATTCTCCAGCTCCTTTTCCAGTTTACTGATCTTCTCTCTCAGTTCTTTTTCCATTACAGCTTTTGACTCTTCTACCTCAGCCAAATGCTCCTGGGTTGCTTTATTAGCTAAAATTAAATCAGACAAGCAGTTTGTTGTGTTGTGGCTGTTTCTATTTTTTTCTTTTAAAAAGACCAAAATTTGCATATGTACCTTAAATTTTACTTTAACTTTATATGATCTGCAGAAGCTCATGCTGATGAGAAAACTCAGTAGCATGACAAAAGCATGAACTGCTGCCTATCACCTTTGCTTAGAAGAGGGCTAAAATATGAACCGTCCTTTTATCAGTGAAAAGGAATCTATAACGAGAAACTAGAATGAAGACGTATCTTGCAAAATTAGATCTTCTCATCAAAATCCAAAGTAAAATTCCAGCTGTATTTGAAGGTAGTTCCTCCCCCCCCCACCCCCCCCCAAAGTAAACTCAACTAGTCACATAACATTTTTGTTACAAAGTGACTGATGTTTCCACCATCCCAAAAGCCTAATGGAGTTCCTTTCGTAAACGCTCAATACTGATTTTTCAATGCATCAAGGTACTTACAAAGGAGCGTAATTGTTCTGTTCCATTTGCCATTTCTCACTCATAGCTTACCTTCACCTGCTTCCTTCAGGAGCTTGTGCAGCTCTTCTACTGCTCCTGTCAGTTCATTGCTCTTTGCCTCCGAGTCATCAGCAGCACTCTAAATAAAAGCATTTTATTTAACCTTTTATTACACAGTAATAGCAACTATATTTTTATAAGAAAGCTCAAACTGATCAAAAATTATGAACATGCAGTTTTTGAGCAAAATGCTAAGATTCACCTAAACTGGACAGTTCTCTTTCCACTTGGATTAAGTCTCACTTTGATGCAAACTGCCCGTCTGAGAGTAAGAAGTGTCAGACATTGATTTGATATGACAAATCCAAATAAAATGTATGCCCTTTAGCTGCTTTATAGCTGGTGCTGGCTTTGTTCCTTCTCTTCACTAAAGAAAATATGGAGAAATTTTGAGTACTCAATTTTGATCATTCTGAAAAATCTGGTATTTTTAGGGAATCTTATATCAACATTTATGTTTCTTTGCTTCAAGTTAGAGATCTCACAAGTGCAAGACTGTACAATACTTTAGCAATTCTGCAAGTCCATTAGAGATAACTGAAATAAAGTTGATTCAACTTTTGCTAATCAGCGAAGTCTCAGAATAGGCTCCCATGGGAGGGCAGTCAATATCGATGCTTTTAACATCAGGTCAGACAAATACGTCAGCAGTTACAAGTACATAGCAAACCCTATGTTAAGCGGAAGACAAACCTTTAAGCCCCTTCAAATCAATGATTCTATAATAAAAGCATGAATGAATAGGAGTAAAAAAACCCTAAAACAAAACTGAATTAAAAGGTAAATGGTAATGCATTATGCTCCAGAAAAGTTAGCTAATGACTTGCTGTTCAATGAAGGGACATCAGTTTACATCTAATCAGACAAAGTATTAATGTAGAACTCAGAATTAAGCAGGGTAGAATGTTTATGTGGGTATCTACGCAAGAAAACTCAGGAAACAGAACTCATTAACCTGTGAATCTAATATGCGTAAACTAAAGAGCAATCTCTTTAGCTGACTTTGTCTTAGTCAATAGCTACAGGATATTTTTCACTCTTTGAGCTGACAAAACAAAAATTACTTGGAATCATAGAATCATTAAGGTTGGAAAAGACCTCTAAGATCAAGTCCAACCGTCGACCCAACACCACCATGGCCACTAAACCATGTCCCTAAGTGCCTCATCTACATGTCTTTTAAATACTTGTTTAGACGGTGCTTATTTGACACAATACATGACATTCAGCTGCGTCTTAATCAGATCACTAACACTTGCAGTGTTATTTGAAATGAACTTCTACTAACCAAACTCAGAAATATCTCTTGCATAGTCGTATTTTACATACAAACCTTTACCTCTCAATAAAACTTCATTAAGACATAACCACATTCATACAACATGAAGCCTCAAAACAGTGAGCGTAAAATTACTATTTTAACCCCAGTTTTGCTTAATCTACAAAACGATCCAAGCAATGTAACATTTCAAATGCTGCTTAAGACAGCAGCAAAGAAAACAATGTTTTGGATGTTTCACAATGTTTTGCAATGGAAGTTAGTCTTCCCCACATCCACACTTTGTGGGGAAAAAACCCCAAAACTGGCCTGCATTACATTTAATGCTAAGATTTAGCCCCAAGTCATACTAATACACACTTATAACAGAATCAATAAACTCACCTTATACAAATTGGATAATTTTATGTGGGCATTCAGTTCATTGTGGAATCTTTCCTCCATACTAGCTTGCTGTTCTTTTGCCTAGTAAATTAAAGAAGAGACAGGGTGAGGGAGCATTCCACTATTTCTATTTCACACGTTTTGGTTTTTAATTTGTAGAAGCAACTGTAATGCTGTTTCACATATACTTCAAGTTGTCTTACCTCCTTCAGTTTATTCAAAAGGTCTTCCACATGCTTCTGAAGATTTTCATTTGACTGTTTTAAGCTGTTTACCTGTTCCTCCATTCTGGAAACCTGTTCAAAGAATAAATGAGAACACCATGTATAAATCTATCTTTCCAGACCTGTTTATTTTGGAAAATACCCATCTCATTGTTTTTTACTTTAAAGCACCCTGAAAAGTTCCAGAAAGAGCATAAATGGTTACATTTTCTAACAGTCTTCACTCCCACGCATTCAGCTAAATGAAAAAGTGAGAGTCCCCATATTGCTCTAATTATGCATAACCAAATAAACCCAAAAGCCTCAGTAGAGCTAACTGCCACAGAAAACCTGACCAATTGTCACAATTGTTAAAGAAACTGCTCAGATAACCAAACAGAAGCTCACTGAAGCTGAGTATTTTCAAAATACGGCCATTGATTCTGCCATGTATTTTGTTGCAGGAAAACAAAAATATCATCACCCCACTCCACAAAGAATGTTAAGTCAGATCCTTCTGCCCCTTCCCCTTATTAAGAACTGTATTCCCATACATTTTAATAGCATTATACCACTATATAGCTTTGTTATCAGAGACTCCAAAATTTCCAGCTTATAATTAAAATCTTTGACTTTTCTATTCTAGATAACGGTAACTATACGTATTCCTTAAAAGTCACAAGTTAAAAGAAAGAACACCTCCTTATTAATTGCAAAACATACTTCTTTTTTTCCACTCGAATACAGTTATTAAAGTACTTGATTTTGTTTAATACAGTTAATCAGAAGGTATAATTTTTAAGAAATGGCAAAAACACTCAGTAATTACACTACCTCCTCCTTCTTGTTCTCCAGATTACACTTAAGCTCCAAGATTTCATTGCCTTTCTCTCTGGCAGTATGTAGAAGTTCATCTGTTTTGGCTTTCAACTCAGCGTTCAGCCACGTGTTTTGATTCTGTAGTAGTTCTTTTTCTTGCTCCAACCTTTTCTCACGGTACTAAAAAGAAAATTGCATAGTGTAATTGTACTGGTTCCACAGAAAATAAAGAAGCTAATCAAAGTACTATGATCAGAGTAGGAGTAGCAAAAATGTACTGTAATTTGGTAAATAGCACCAAATGATAGCCAGTGTTCCTTATTACATTGGTAATACTAACTTACCAGTCTCAAACTACAAGAACTTCTTGAAACTTGAGTTAGCTTCCTCAAAGCTTACGTTAGTTGGGAACATTAAATAGAGTAATATCTAGTTAAAGGAAATAAATTAAGGTATCAAAGTTTTCCTCCTCTTTTCTCCTTTCCTCCTCTATTTCAGGTCTTTATGGAGTTTATTCTGCCCACAGAGAAATGGTGGAGGTTCACAAATAATTATTTTTCTCCTTTCTACCTGCCTTCATGGACCTGGAGTCCTTTTTCCTGGTGGGTAGGAGCAGCCACAATTGCCACCAATGAGGCTTGGACATGCTTGCCCAACTTGATGCCCCCTTGCCTTCCATAAATATGTCTCACTTCCAGTCACAGCCAGCGATTTTATAATAAAATAATTTGTTATAAATAACAGGAGTACACTCGACCTACTTTCAAAGTCAATAATGACAAAATGATGATTACATCACGTGTAAACAACTACTTACTAGAACATTAACACGTAGTATGCATATAAAGTACTACTCACCTTCATGGAAACATCTGATGTTTGAAGTTCATCCAACTTTAACTGAAGCTTCACCTTTTCTGTGTTTGCTTCTGTAAGCTTTTCATTTAAGCGTTTAACATCCTCTGGAGGAGGGAAATCAGTGTTAAAAAAAGCTAACTGTATAAGTTTTAATTACTCAGCTTAACTAAATTGTAAAGAATGAGAACAGGCAAGATATAATGTATGTAATTGTATTTTGTGCAATAAGGTATTGTATAATGTATGTTTTTATATCTGCAAAACCAACCATCAAACTGCTGTTTTTCTGCAATTAGCATGTAATTTCCTGCCTTGTTTCCTTTTCTCTAAATACTGTTTCCTGCTAATCAATTATTTGCTGCTGCCTATACAAACTGCATACTCCATACCAGTTCAATTGTTCAAGCATGTTTTTTGTTTAGCAAAAACATGTGAAGTATTTTTTTAATACGTTCTTGGCTATACCGTTTAAATGTTCAACTTCCTGAGATCGTCTTTCACTTGTTCGAACCAAATCTCTCTTTTCAGCTTCCAATTCTTCTTTTTCTCTACTTAAATGGCTCTGAAAAAAATTGCAAGAGAGCAATAAAGAAATGTGATCAGCTTTCTATAACAGTTTATAGTCACTATTTACACTTACCGTCACAAGAGAAGCATGCTAAACCATAGTAAGTTACCCCAGTCAACTGAAAACTGCGACAAGAAGCTTTTATAGCGGGCAGTTGAATCAGTCTAAATTATATAGCATGAAAGCATGGCTGCTTCCATTTTTTCTATCACATTGGGGTATAGAATTCAAACAAATGCAGGTTAACGTACCTCTTTCTTCTAGTGCCTAATAACCAACACATTTCAATTAATTTTTTTTTCCCCCATAAATCACTCTGATACTAATGTCCAGCTGGCCCTTTGTGTTTAAATGTGAAATGCCACTATCACATAAGATTAGACAGCAAAGATGAGAGAAGTATCACACAGCTTTCAAGACCAGCATACTGAATAGGTAGTTTTCATGCCTTTGCTTTTCAATTGGCATAGAGAGGTCCAGACTGCCACAAGACTCCCTCTGGTTCTAGCTGTATTTGAATGAAGATTAGAATGAAAATTGTTGAACTTAGAGCAGATGAAACAAACTGAAGGCCTAATGGAAATCCAAAACAAACAACAGAACTGTTCAAAACTGCATCTAATTTTAATGTTCTTTGAAAGATAGCTTTGATAATTAAGACTTCACTGAAACAGTTTTATTTGGTTAAATAAAAGAGATAACAGAGTAACCAAGGAATGAACACATGCAAAAAATCAGTATCAAAATCAAATAAACGTCAATAGTCTTGGTTCATTTATAGGCTATAGTACTGCCTCTGCCTTCTAAGGTGTCAATACAAACCACTTCAATTAGGCCCAGGTAAGCCCCTCTGGGGAAACAATCAGATCCGTCTTCTCATTGTGGACAAATCAATCTAATAATAATGTTTTTGCTTCCTGCTCCAAAATTAGCGTTCTGCTGGATCAGTCAGCTAAAGTGACTCATCCTGCAACCCATGACTTGAGCATAATGCAAGAAAAACCGTGCTAGAGTGTGGGAAAGGATGGGGGGAAAAACAGAACTCTTCTTTATACCTTTGTCCGATTTTTGAGGTTCGGCTTAAAGTCACTTCACAACAGGTTTCAGCTAGAATGAAACAATCTATCCAAACTGAAATTAAAGCATCTGCTCCAACATATGTTCACCTGTAATTCAGTTTGCTAAAATACCAGCATTTACTTAAAAAACCTGCACAATTTTCCTGTACACACAGCCATACGGACATGTAAATATGTACATCAGTACATATTTGTACTGATACTGATACAGTCGAGTTTGGAAATTGCATTCTTTGCTGCAATGAGACAGGTGAACCAAAGTCTTTCAACTTATCGTCAAGTTCTTCCAGTACCTGAATGGCTGCATTACGATCCTGAGCAGCTTCAAGTTCTTTATTTTTCTCATTCAGTGACTTCAACTGTTCATCTGTTGGATAAGAAGAAATAGTAGTGAGGGATATCCACTGTAACATAATGACAGAATTCACTCTCCAAATGTAATTAAGCCAAAATTTCCCTTAAAAACATTAAAAAAAAAAAAGGAGAAAGAGAAGAATTCAAGACCACTATGGACGGACTAGGTAGTATTGTGACAAACTAATGCAATCCTTAGAGCAGAGGCATTTATTGTGAAGATCAATACATAACCCACTGTACTACTATTGCTATAAAAATCAGAAAGCAAGCGGTTTTTTCCCATTAGAACAAAAATCCCATTTAAAAAAAACCAACTTGAACACAAAAGCAAAACATCTCTCTACTTGCAGAAATAACAAATGTAGTTGATGGATGGATTTTCAACTCCTATTTAAAACTTAAAGCATTTCAGCATAACATGGGACTAAAGAATGAATATCCTGTCCAATCTTAAGAATGTGCAAAAAACTTACGAAGTTTTTTAAGTTCCTCACGGAGAGTTTGACCTTCTTGTGTCTCATTTACAAGTCTCTCCTGACTTTGAGCCAGACGCTTTTCTACTTCAAAGTATTGTTGTTCTGCAAAATAACAATGTTATCTCAATTTCACTTAATAAGCATTTCTTTTTCTTTCTCACCTTTATCAAGGATCCTTATTAATGGACATCTTTATGAAAGAACAGTATTTATAAAGAAAATATCTAAAAACAATAAGACTACAGTAGAATTTGAAGAAAAGAAGATTTTTGAAGGCAAAAACATGCATTTCCACATTGAATTAACATTGTTTAAAATATTTTGTTCGCATGGAAAGTGATAGGTTTCCAGAAATAATCCATAAAATAACAGCCTAATTAATTTAATAGTTCTTTAAAATTTTTGATGTAGCTAGAGAACATTGTGTCAGCACAATTATGCAGTGTGGTCTCATCAACTTAAAACTTCTTTTACCTGTAGCTTATTTCTATACACAGACAATAAAATCCACATAACCTTAGGTATCAAGAGATTTGATTTAGAAAATTTTTAATGAACACTTCTTAAATTGAACTGTTCTGCTCCATGGTGCATATCCCATAGCACTGAAAAAAATAATTAGATCTAAGTTTTGGTTATCTGACCCAGTAACTGTGTCATAGAGCTTAACTGTAAAATGCTTAGTAAAAGCAGAACTAATCTTACTCTCGGGTACAGTGGGCTTCTAAGAAAGTACTGAGGGACTTTTATTTATCTTATGCTTCCTATCATATCTTACAATTTCAAATAATGCTGCCCCTCCAGCCACACGAGAAAAACAGACCTGAAAGAGACTAACCTGCTAAAAGCTGTGGGTTGCCTTAATTTCCACTACACTTTCCTTTAGCAAGATTTTTATCATGAAAGAGACAGAAAGGTTGAAGTAAAGCTCACATCAGAAGTATGTCACCTACCCGATAAATTAACTCATACTCACAACCTTGCCCAGCACTTACACTCATCTACACTCTTTTCATTTCTACTCCAGTTCTCTACTGGAGATCACATTTTCTGTGATCAAGCAACCTCCAAATCAATATAAAAACGTTGATTCTATCAGGAGCATTTTATAGAAAGGTTATGGTCTTCAACGTGGAATTAAACAGAAAAAGGCTAAGGCTGTTTGCAAGTTGGGTAAACAAATCATTACTTCTCTTCCACAACAAGGATCAAAACAGACTGAAGCATATCAATGCTCGTTAAAAATCTGATGAAAAGCTGTTCTTTAAGCCCATTTTGAATGCAATTTTAACCCTGAATAGTCCTTTGCAAAAGTAAAAATAAATCAGACTCCTCTTGCCAAGCAAAAGTGAGAGAAAAAACCCTATCAGGTCTCAACTGAAGGGCCCCTTCCCAGCCAACGGACACGCCCCCCGCCTCAGGGCCCCGTCCCAGGCAGAGGACGCACACACCCACCTCACAGGCCCCAGGTCACCCCCTGAAAGCGTTTCGAAGACGACAGCGACCCGTCAGGCCCAGCCCTACCTCCCTCACTCCTCTCATCAGAGGGGACCACGACATTACTACTCGCTAAAAGCGTGTCGGAGGAGGGGGCACCCGGCCCGACCCCAGCCCACCTGTTCGCAGCCGAGCTGCCGGCCCGCTGCCTCTGCCCGAGCACCGGGACGAACGGATAACCCTCAGCCCTTGGGCAGCGCAGCCCCCTCCGCAAGGAGCAGCCCAGGGCCTGCCCCGTTCCCGCTGCCCCCTCACCTCCATCCCCGTTCTCCCAGCTTCCCCCTCCCCGGACTCACCGCTGTCCACCTTAAAGCGCTCATGCCTGGCTCGGAGCCCGTCGATCTCGCTCTGCTGATCGGCCAGGAAGCGCTCCAGCTTCCCCTGCACCGGCTTGGGCAGCTTGGAGAGCTCGGCCCGCTCCAGAACCTGCTGCAGCACGGCCGCCATCTTGTAAGCAGCCCAGAGCGCCGCTGCGCTTTCCGGCCTAACCGCCACGGCCGCGACGCGCCCAACGGCGCAGGCGCCACAATGCCGCATGCGCAAGCGGGTGGACCGGGCCCCGCGGAATCATGGGAAGTGTAGTTTTCCAGGAAGGCAGCAGTGCGCCTACAAGCACTTCCGTTTCCGGTAGGGCAACTCTTTCCGCCACGTTGAGTGAGGCTATAGTTGCTGGCTGAGGTGTGATAGCTGCTGAAATCGAGACAGGAGTCCCGAAGGCTTCGTTTTGAAGCTCGCCGCGACCCGCTCGCCCTTCCAAGGCGTCCTGTGCGCCCGGGACGCGCAGGAGGAGGCGTTACCGCTTCCGCCACTCAAAGCATGGCGGCGCTGGCGCGGAGCTCTCCGTCTGCGCGCCCTTTTCCCGCGCTCGGGTCTGGGTTGGAGTCCGTCATCCCCTGTGCCGGGGCGCGAGCGGCGCCTGCCGGTGACGCGGGCATTGGCCACTTCAGTGCTCAGCTGAGGCGGCGGTGGCCGTG
>NW_008795025.1:0-49469 GCF_000699145.1 Aptenodytes forsteri | reverse complement strand
GCCCCGGCGGTGGCCGCGCCCGTCAGGCTAGTGCGGGGGGCGCTGAGGGTGGCTCGCGTCCCGAGGCGGTGGGGAAGCTGTGCGGGACCGACCGCAGAGCTGTGGGCCGGGCTCAAGTGCGGGTACAGGCGGGTGCAGAGGTGATTTTGGCCTGGCCGTGTGGGCTGAGGTGAGGTGCGTGACAGCCTTCCTCCTCGCCCCGGTCCGGAGCTTCAGCTCCGCCATCTCTGTGCCGCTTTCTCCAGCAGACCCTTTGCGGGGATTCGGAATGCCCTTTGCTTCCTCACCATGTGCTCTTTGGCTTCAGCGTTTTCATAGTTAATTTTTGTGAAAGTCTTCAATGCATGAAGCCGTTTTCAGAATAGGTCTGCATGGAAGGGAGGAGTGTCTGGCAGTCCCCCTGTCCTGGATTCATAAGGCAACCCTTGGGAGCTGTAGACATGGCCTTTTGGATAGTCCACAGATGCTGTACTTTTAATGCCTTAGGAATTGGAATGGAAATTGTACATGGCACGTTTAAGTACAAGTGTGGAATTTAGCAAGTCCCTCAAAGAGGAATGTAAATACAAAAATGCACACTTTACCTTCTGGCCTCCAATGAAACATGATGCAGCAAGAAACTCTTGCTTGGAGATGTGTTTTTCCTAGCATTTGCTTGCACGACTTGCCATGTCATTTCAGTGACAGGTATTTAAAATAGTTTTCTTTCAAATAAGGGTCACATACTTCTTCCTCCAGTAGAGAGAGTTATGTTTTTCATTTAAAAAAAACAAACTGGCAGATTGTAAAGCTACTTAACTAACCTTTGTTGACAGATAAAGTATTAATGTATTGAGGATCTTTGTATGAGCCTGTTCTTGTCGGTAACCGGTGTAGTATATATACTTTCTTTGACTATACTTTGACTATATTTGTTTTGTAGGTTGAAACTACAAAAGGTTAAACCTGCAGCAATGGGTAGAACTTACTTTGCTGAGGAAGCTGTTGGGCAGTATCTTTCAGACCTCAGCACAAAATTAAAGCCTTATGTCACTGGCCTGTTAATAGGGCAGGTAAGTGTGAAATATTTGAAGTCTCTTCCATTCATTTATGTTAATAGGGGAAAACTGCCTTGGCCTTAATTGTCTGGGATAAGTCCATTAACATAACATTGAGCTTGTATTGTGCAGGAGGGTGGTAATATGACCAGAAGAGACTTCTGTAAAGGGTTCGCAGTGTCGACCAACTACTTAAGTATTTTAAAATCGTTTTGTGAAAGATATGACACACAGAAAAGAAATTAAAATCTTGAAGATAAAACTTATCACTAAACAAGGTTTTAAGGGAAAGGCAAATTCATGAAGGAATTAATTTTGTAACAGATTACTATAGAGTTTAATGATACCTACTGTAAAGCAGACCTCACAGTTATTATATTACACAGTATATTTTCAGACTTGATATCAACCTCATGGTGTATTTGCTTATATTGATGTTTTTGAAAGTGTTCCCTGCAAAGAGACTATGTAATTTGGGCTGTTCGAACACCTCCAAAGGAAGAGCAGAAAGAAGACGGCATCAGTCCTTCAAAACTGGCATCCATTGATGAAGAATGGATAACTACACATGCCAGTCAGGTAGCACAGTATGAGTTAATGAAGGGGGTGGGAGGAACAGAAGGGAAATAAGACTTACAAAAACTATGTCATCGCTTGTGTAATCTCAAGCTTTTTTCTCAAAGTAAAAGAACCTTCCTAACCATGCTAGGCACAGATATTTTAAACCAAAATATCTGTATTGTTTTCAAAGTTTATGATGAAACAGAGACTTGATAGGACTGAAGTGAGAAAATTTGCAAGGTGCTGTGTTCCTACATTTCAGAGGAACCTATAAGTGCAAAACAGTCTTGCTTATTTCATTTCTGCTCTTGATGCATACTTGTCTCATTAGAAATTTTTGATATATCAAGTTAGGTGGTTGCTAGATCTCTGATTCCTATTAATACGTGTTCATTTCTATTTTTAAGGTTTCTAGAATGCTTCCTGGAGGCTTATTAGTTCTTGGTGTATTTATTATTGCAACTCCAGAATTGTCAAAAGATAGTCAAAATGCTTTGCGCAAGGTAAGTATGCTTCCTGGTGGAAAGACAGGTATAGCTTTAGGTGTGTAGCTGAATAATTTTCTATCATTTTTTTGAGTATATATGATTGTTTTGTTGTTTTATTTCTAAAAGCACAAATGTTCTGCTTTGATGTATGGTTTTGAGACTGAAACCTCAGAAATCACTGTCCTGTGGGACTGTACTACAGCTTGTATTTGCTAACTTTCTGTTTTTTGTGATGTTTGCTACTGCAATGGCCAATCTTACTGTATTTACTGAAAGTGGACATTCTAGCTTAAGGAAAACGTCTTCAGGGTTTATATTGAGCTAAATCCTTGTGGCACAGTTGTTAGTAGTGGTAGCATGTTAGCTTTTTTTATCTGAATGAATTGATCAGATTAGAGATGTTTACAATAGTGAAAGTTCTATAGTTCTGATTCCTTTAAAAGGAATATCTTGTATAGAACTAGTGGTATTTGACTTAGGTGTGTGGGGTTATATTTAAAAACTACTTAGAACGTGCTACTGTCTGATAGACTTAAAATGCATTTTTATTACAGTATTGGGGCATCTACTGCCACATTCAGTTTCTGTTCTGTAGATGTAGGTTCATTTTACCGTTTTCATAAGGTAGGCATGATAAGCGATTTAAACATGACTAGGTTTTGAAGCCTAAGGTCCAAGGTTCAATTTTGGCAGTGCAATGCAACCGCATCTCAGTTGTGATTACTGAAACTAGTAGCCAACAAAAAAAGGTGAGTTATGTCCAGGTGATCAGTGATTCCTGAATTAAAATTTGTTTTTTTTAATTAGTAGCTATTTTGCACAGCTGTTTTTCTGGATCCTCAACTGATAGGCATAAAGCTGTAATATTTTTGTAGGGAGGCAAGCGTACAGGTTGAATATGTGAACGTTGCTTGGTTCAGTTTATAAGGAAGCTGAATTAAGATTTCACAAGCAACTCTTGCTTTGGAGTAGTTGCCCATGAATCTTTGTTGAATGTTCTTTTAACATGACATTTTGGTGACATGTAAGCTGCATTTCCTGTTTATACATAATTATGATATCAATCGGCCTTAGAACTTTAGTGCAAGACTATTTTCCAGAAATTATAATGCATTATTTTTGTGGAAAAATCCATTACACTTTTTTCATCTTTAGTTAATCTTCTCAGTGGAGAAGTCCTTGACTAAAAGAAGGCTCTGGAAACCTGCTGAGGAGGAGGTCTCAGACAGAGCAGCTCTTCAAATTTGTTCTGCTACAAAGAAGTATCCTTTATGAGCAAGCTTTATTGCTTGAGACTGCTACCCTCAACCTTGTTTCTGTAGTTATTTCTGAATAAATGATAATTTGGGAGGGGAAAGTTGTTTGAGATCAGATAGACATAGATCAGTAAGTTGAAATCATGAAGTTTTCTGATTAGCCATGAGTAAGACTATTGACCCTCTTATCCTTGCAAAATTTCCATCATTTCTTACTGTTAGGTTTGTGTGTGTGGTGGCATCAAATTATGCCTTCCCCAGTCAGTTTTGGTTTGCATAAATTGAGGAAAACGTCTAAAATACTGTATAGCTTCTTTAGCTTGCTGTTACCAATGATACTTACATGGAAGTGGGGACGTAGTGGGCACGTGGGATCTGTACTAGCGCTGCAGAGGAATGCTGGGTCTGTTGATAATGAGATAATACAAGGAGAGAAAGCACTTTTCCTTTAGAGAGGTGAGAGAGACGAGGGCAAATTGCAAATTGGTGCATTGGTGGTTCTCCCTGTGAATACCTATTGATCGTAATATATTTGTAAGAGATGGGACAGCATCACTATGATAGTTGGAGTTTACAGTTAAATATTTTTCCACTTTTTTACACTAATGAAAGGTGAGAACTTTCTTCAGAGCATAAATTAGCTCAACAAAGAAGTTAAGTAAAGGACAAAGTAATTGCGAATTATTCTTACTTGGTTTTTTGCTGTCCGCTGGATCTTTTTCTTTAAATAGCAAAGAGTAATTTGCCGAACCTATGATGTACAAGATCCAAAGGTAAGCTCATCATCCTGTGTGTCATATACAGCTTTTAATGCATGACATGTAATGTTTCAAAAAAAAAAAATCTCTGAATTATACAGTGTTTTGTATAGATGCTTTATTGCTTATTTCTGCTCTCAGAGTTCAGCTAAACCAGCAGATTGGAAATATCAGAGTGCTCTGTCTGCTTCCTGGTTAGCTTTGGACTGCACAGTAAATGTTAATATTCACATTCCGCTTCTTGCTACGTCACCGAACCATGACTTGGAGAAGAATACCAAGGTAACTAGCCAGCTGCACCAGTTTTGTAGTTGGTCTCTACACTACTTTTTTTGCTGAAAATTAAATGAGAGAGAAGGATTTGAGTAGTGTGAGTAGAGGAGTAGGACTAATCACCAGAGAATGTTTGGCAGTTACTCCTCTTTTAAATGTAACTTGAAGTTACTATGAAACATTCATAGTATAAAAAATGCAGATAGCTTTTCTTCTGCTGTGCTTTGAGTTGGCTTTGGAAAAACATATAGACAGATTTTTCAGAGACTTTAAAACTCTCTTGGAGTCACTGTTGAAACATGTATTTCTATAATTTTCAGCATGATACTGTCCACCTCCTTTAGTGAAATTCTCTTTCCTCTTACGAGATTTTTGTGGTTTCACTTTTTTTAAAGACTGGATTAAATAGATGGTCAAAACAGATAGAAGACAGTGTTTTTCTGATCAATGGACAAGTTAAAGATGATGAAACAGAACTACTGGAAGGGCAGGTGAGTACCGAACAACAAGGAATTGAACTCTAATAGATGTGTAGATAGAACCTCCAGTGTGATAAAGCATTGACTGAGGTGTCTTCCGTACAACATTTGTTGATCTAATTGGCCTATTTCAAGTAACTAATAATGCAGGACTGCTTGTGTTCCCATCTTTATTGCTGCAAATTGCCTCTTCTTCCTCTGGCAATGCGACTGCAATAATTATATGTGAAGTCTGACTAAAAAATTTTCTGTATGCTGTCTCCTCATTAAAGAACATGAGTAAGGTGTGAATGTAGATGATGAGATTTCTAAGACCTACGTCTTAGTGTTTAACAAAGAGTGGAAACACATTGTTTGACTGATGCATTCATCTCTTCTTTTAGCTTTGTAATTATATTCTCATGGCTGTTTTCTATGTGCCATTTTTCTCTCTTAAAAACTATAAACTACGGCACATTTTATGCCATAGTGAGGAGATTTTGATTCAGGGAGATTTTTTTTCCTGTTTCATGACACACAGAATTTTTTTTCCCTCAGAAAAAGTTAAGAGGAAATACTCAATCCAGCACTCAGTTTTCTGACGTCAAGGTTCTGACACAGCTGGTAAGTATTTTGTGGTTTGTAAAGTATAACCTCTCTGCTATCTTATAAAATAGAATAAAAAATAAAAGAACATTCTGAATTACTGTCTAGAAATCCACCTTACTTTGTCCTAAGACTTTTTATTCCCCCATGGATACTGACTGTGGACAGATCTGCGTATTTCATGTCCCTGGAAATTCTCATGCTGTGATAACCATGTTGTCTAAGAATTGCACGGTACAGCTTCAAGGAGAATTTGAAAAACTGGTTATAGAGATGAAGTCCCGCAAACTAATTCATTTGATAGTAGGATCCCTGTATGTACCTGTGTACATTTATTTCAAGGTGACTTTGCATCATTCTGAAGTTCAGAATCACCCCCATGCTTCAACTTGCCATGGCTAGCTATGGACATTTGTTTGAATGCTTTTGTCAGAAGCTTAGTCACTAGTTTTGGATTAAGGTACAGATTCTGTGAGCTGAATCATAATCTGGAGCTGTCGGGTCTGTGTCAGGAGTTTCCTCTCTACCAGAGGTTATGCTGACTTGAACCCTGAATTAGGTGCCCCAGTCTAGGTCCTAAGATCCAAATGTGTCCAGGCATTGTTTTGTAGGCTTCTTGCACAGCACAGGCCATCCTGTTTTGTCAGGTAGTTTGTGGTTTCTCTAAAGTTATGTTTAGCAATGGCATAAAATGCCATTTTAAAGACTTCATGAGTATCTCATTGTTCCAATGGTTAATTGCTCAGAGAAAGGAAAGCTTTTTATTTTGGCAGAAGTAGTTTATGCAGTTCATGTGGAAGTTACGCATCCCTGTGTTTCCAGGTGTTGTCTTAAGAGTGCTTTATGCAGCACACTCATTGTTTTGGTAATTAGGGTGAATATTTCTAGGCAACAGTTTGATATAGTTTTAAATGTGACCGCATTTATAATTTAGTACTGACTGATGGGATGACTCAGGATACCGTAGGTTATGCTTAGTATACAGTAAACATACAAACTTCATCGTTTAAAAAAATAATCTTAAAAGGTTTCTAGATTGCAGTACCAATATTAGCCACAAGCCACTTGCCTGAAAAGTTTTAGGAGTCTTATAGACACAAATATTTAAATCACAAGAAATGGAATGTCTGGAAAAGTAAATACATTTTACGTAATGGAAAAGGAGAGAGATTTTCAGTCTTAACTAACAAAACTAAAAAAAAACCACCTTAGAGATAGAAATTATGAGGGAAAGCAGGTTATATGTAAACATCTTAAGATACGCTGTTAATTTCCTAGTTCTGTTTTTGTTACTCATGCTGCAAGCGCCTTGGTAACAGGATAAAACTGAAACGTGTTTATTTTTAAGTCCCAGGGTTCAAGTCCTAGATCAACAGCAACAGTCCAGGTCTGCAGTGCTTCCATAAATCTCAAAGGTGCTGTGAAATGCAGAGCCTACATACATAACAACAAGCCAAAAGTTAAAGAAGCTATTCAGGTAGTGAAAAGGTTGTTAGTTCATCAGAAATGTTTTTTCTGAAATAGATGAAATTTGTCATACTGACTTTTCTTTGCCAAAATGAGATGGTCTAAACTGGGGTCAAAATGTTCATCCCCTTGAACATATGGATTGTTTTAGAAACCATCTGTGTGTATGTGTGATGGATTCAGTTCCTTTTTCACTTTTAGCAGATTATGTCTTCTGTTGCTAAGGCTGGTCTCTGATGAATCTTTGCACAAATTGTCAAAGTGATTAGGCTGTGACAAATTTTCTTAAAATTAATAAAAAGTAACAGACTATTTTTGTATGTGTAGTGGGAAAATACAGATTTATTTGTTCAGTGACTATTTTTTTTTTTCCTTACTGAGGCAATGTCTTGTGATTATTTTTGTTTGTTTTTAATAGTAATGTCTGGAAGTTGTCCGTTCTTACTCCAACAATACTAAAATTTTCCTCAGCCTTTCATTTTTGTTTTGTTGTTTTCTTTTTTTTATTTTAATTCTTTTGACTTTAGCTCCTCTTTATTGGACTTTTTAAAATTCTCTTTAGAGTTTTTATTTTCTGGAAAAACTATTCTTTCAACATGGGTTAAACCTATGAAGGACTTCTTTTGTTGTTTCTTACTAGTCAAAAGCTTTGCAAATGGCTTTTATATTACTGATGTTTTTGCTTTGTCCTTGCAGGCTTTGAAAAGAGACATAATAAACACATTGAGTGATCGTTGTGAAATACTATTTGAAGATCTCATTATAAATGAAGGACCTCACAGAAAAAGTAGGAATTCAGAGAATAAACAGCTTATATTTGCAGTGAATTTTGGTTCTCGTAGAAAATTGTGCTGGTGTACTGAAGTTCCGGTATGGTTAGAGCAGAACAAAAAGCAGATGGCACAGTTTCTATTTGGCAGCCTTGACTTTTTCTTGAATCGTGAGAATTTTTGTCAAGTTCAGATATGTTATTTGGCATCACAGCTCTCACACAAAGTTTGTGTTCAGTTCTCGTGACCACAAAATGCAATTTCAGCTTCTTTGTCACTGATCGGAAACTTTGGATTTTTAAGAAATTCTGTAGTTGAAACTTCTGTCACTGAAGTTCTAACTGTAACTTCCACATTTTTAATTTTCTTTTTTGTTTTTAAATCACTCTATGGTATTCCTATTAATATTGAAGTATGCTAAAACTTAGTAGGATTCAAAGAACCAGCTGGACATGGCCTTCCCTGTTCTTCTATCACCTATCTTACAAATGCTAGTGGACATGAGCTCTGAAGTTCAATAGTTCATCTCCATTAAATTAAATGTGGCATTGTCTGTGGTGATTATGATGTGAAGAAGTATCCTGACTTTTTTTTCCTAACTATACAATTATATCATCTGTGTTGTCTCTGCCCCCTGAACTTACTTCTCTTCATGAAATACCATTTTACAAGCTTTGTGTCATTTAAAGAAGTAGATCTTATTTCAACACCATGAATAATTGCATTAGCTTGAACTTAACAGAGCACCATGCAGAGGCCAGAACACGCTTCAAATTGATCTAACGAAAATAAAACTTCCTATCGTGATTATATTAAAAACTAAGGGGGTATACGCTGAGACCAGATCTCCTAGCTCATGCTGGGAGATTCTTTAAACTTCTTTGGGTCAGTGCAGTGGTATCAACTTATCCTCTTGTTGTGTTGTTTTTGGTTTTTTTTAAACCAAATATTATTAGTTAATTGAAATACCAATCTGAAGATCTTATATAAAGGGAAACCTTTTAAAAGATACTATCTTTGGGAGTGATTTTAGGGGAAAAAAAAAAAAAGAAACGGAAACAGGTTGATTGTGTAAGGAAAAACGATTCATGTTCAGGATTACCATTTACTTTAGGATAACGTGGTTTGTTTTGGTGTTAGCCAACTTTATCCAACCTGCGTGATTTAAACTTGATGTTTTAAATAGCATGCAGTTTTCAGTTTCCTCTTTAGGTGGCACCGATACTTTGTGGCTTTAAGTATGGCATAAAGCAGCCAAGTGTTTGGTATCCTTTGTGGTGTTGAAATCATATGCTGTTCTGTGTACGCTCTTATCTGCAGTCTTTCCCAGAGTTCTTTTGCTAGTCATTCTAAACATGAAAAAAGGTCTGTTTAACATTTTATGGTCTGTTTTGGAGGTCTCTCGGGTATTTCTGGAGAGACTAATGTAAGAACATAAATCAGTATAATAGCAGCCAAAACTTTCATAAAACAGTAACAGTTAAACAAGCTGTGCCTGAAAATGGGATTTTTTACATGGAAACCTTGAGCAGTTCTTTTGCAGTAGCTTTATCTTACGGTCAGAGATTAATGAGGAATCTTATCATAACTTGCAAGGCTTTTATTTGGATAGCATTTTTCCCCCCTTTTCCTTTAGATTTTGAGAGGGAATATCATGTCTTACCTCAAAGA
Organism: Aptenodytes forsteri; assembly: GCF_000699145.1. Classification (NCBI taxonomy): domain Eukaryota; kingdom Metazoa; phylum Chordata; class Aves; order Sphenisciformes; family Spheniscidae; genus Aptenodytes; species Aptenodytes forsteri. The sequence goes on along the minus strand of NW_008795025.1, from coordinate 40,124 downwards.
CTGTTTGTCCCTGTTGCTGGATCCAGTGTGATGCTCAGTGATTATAAGTTTGGTGATGAGACCGCTGGAGAAATTCAGGAACGTTTTGTTGAGATGTTGGATCAGTCTGTGCAAGCTGAAGATATCCATATAGGAGAGGAAATTAACACAGGTAAATACAGTGTCTGAGAACCAGGATAGACTGCATCATGGATTATGAAAATGTTGACTAATGGCACAGGCCAGTTTTATCCAGATATGGATGTGCTTAAAGTTGACTTACTTCATACCAAGCTCTAAGGGTTTATATCAATCTAATTACAGTTTAAATGTATTTGTGGAAAGTCATAAGGGTTCTTTGCAGTTTTTGTATTTGACTTGTAACAGACCTCTCTCTCTTCTCTCAAATATTTTGCTCTTTCACTGTATTATCTGTGCAAGCATGGTTGCAGCTCATGAATTATGGTTCAGCTGAACAAGGTTTGCATACATTACTCTGCACATGAATTAAGGATGATCCTGTATTAGCAAATAAACTGCAAGAAAAACCTGTAAAGCTTTATATTCTGGTTACTTTTTCAGTAGGTCAACTTTGCTGGTTTAAGAGCTGAATAGTTCTGCTACTGCTTAGAATAAGTTAGAATAAGAAGTTGAGAGCTTTAGTCAAATCTACTGTTTTTTTGCTAAATATTAAAAAATACATATATAGTCTAATATGTCTTTCAGGAAGTTCTCATGCTAGAACCTGACTCTTTCAAAAATACAAAGTACCTTTCTTTCTTCTGAGTGTTTTAAATTATGTATCAAATGCAGTGCCCAAAACTGAAGTTTTGTGTTTTACCCGAAATGGAAAGAAAATTGAGAGAGCTTTTCATTTCCTACCGAATGTCTTATAAGTTTATGATCTGATTATGAGACTGTTATATTCCTTTTAATACAGATATTCTGCTATAATCTAGTTACTGACTTTCTTTTTCTGAATATTTCTGGTTTATATAATTTCCTGTTGTTTGATTGTTTGTTTGTCCCCGCCCCATATGGCTTTGATTCAATGTAGGACTCAAATTTGTAGTTGAAATGCATTTAATAATACTTCCTGTGATCTTATGGAAGAGATTTCTTTTCTTCCCTTTTTTCCCCCACCAATGTGAATATGAGCTACAGGTTACAGTTTTATAATTTATTTAAAAAAAAAAAAATAACACTAATTCTTGGATAAGAACTTTGGACACTTTTTGATGTTGGTATTTAGGGACAAAAAATGGAAAACGTAGGCATGAGCTTGCTGTGTAGGGTGAACTGTGACTACTGATATTCTGCTTGACCTACTTGTTTACTTGGAGGGTTTTTTGAGTTTCTTAATTTCAGAGCTAACCGTAAATTCTTACGTCTTTCTAAATTAATCAGTTTTCCCAGGTTTTAACTAAACCTGACTCATTATCTCGAGAAGTAAAAGATGTACACAGCTCAAGAACCTCAACAAAGCCAGTAAAAAAATCTCTCTTGCATTATAAGAGTAACTTTCATAGTCTTAAAGCTAATTATTACTGAGCTTTAAGGAATTAGTATAACTTAGGGAAGCAAATTGTTGTAGCAGTGGAGATAGGCGTGGGAGGGAGAGAGAGAAGATTATTCAGTTTAGCTTTATTGCTTATGTAAGGATGTATGATCTGGAGGTAGGAAGAAAGCACGATTAGACTAACAGCAATGTATCACAAAGATTTGATGCCATTAATACGGATTTGATGCCATTAATACGTGTAAAATGATGTCCAGGTAGCTCACAAAATGAGTTTGTGTGTTCTTCTAGCTTGCTGGTTATAGAGTTAGGTGTGTGGGATCTATCCTTTTTAAGAGCTTTTCATTTCCTACCGAATGTCTTATAAGTTTATGATCTGATTATGAGACTGTTATATTCCTTTTAATACAGATATTCTGCTATAATCTAGTTACTGACTTTCTTTTTCTGAATATTTCTGGTTTATATAATTTCCTGTTGTTTGATTGTTTGTTTGTCCCCGCCCCATATGGCTTTGATTTCAATGTAGGAGCCAAATTTGTAGTTGAAATGCATTTAATAATACTTCCTGTGATCTTATGGAAGAGATTTCTTTTCTTCCCTTTTTTCCCCCACCAATGTGAATATGAGCTACAGGTTACAGTTTTATAATTTATTTAAAAAAAAAAAAAAACACTAATTCTTGGATAAGAACTTTGGACACTTTTTGATGTTGGTATTTAGGGACAAAAAATGGAAAACGTAGGCATGAGCTTGCTGTGTAGGGTGAACTGTGACTACTGATATTCTGCTTGACCTACTTGTTTACTTGGAGGGTTTTTTGAGTTTCTTAATTTCAGAGCTAACCGTAAATTCTTACGTCTTTCTAAATTAATCAGTTTTCCCAGGTTTTAACTAAACCTGACTCATTATCTCGAGAAGTAAAAGATGTACACAGCTCAAGAACCTCAACAAAGCCAGTAAAAAAATCTCTCTTGCATTATAAGAGTAACTTTCATAGTCTTAAAGCTAATTATTACTGAGCTTTAAGGAATTAGTATAACTTAGGGAAGCAAATTGTTGTAGCAGTGGAGATAGGCGTGGGAGGGAGAGAGAGAAGATTATTCAGTTTAGCTTTATTGCTTATGTAAGGATGTATGATCTGGAGGTAGGAAGAAAGCACGATTAGACTAACAGCAATGTATCACAAAGATTTGATGCCATTAATACGGATTTGATGCCATTAATACGTGTAAAATGATGTCCAGGTAGCTCACAAAATGAGTTTGTGTGTTCTTCTAGCTTGCTGGTTATAGAGTTAGGTGTGTGGGATTTATTTCCTTTTTTAAAAAAAAAAAAAAAGTAAAGTAAGTGCATAGCAGAGGAGAGGGGAAAACATACAAAGAGGATTTCGGGAAAAACCTGAGACTGGCCTTGTCCCAGTGAACACCATAAAGTTTGTCCGTAGAATGGGTTCTGTTAATAGCGATGATAGTAACAATGCTATATCAGCACAAGGCTGTTTGATTCTGATAATTATTGTTATGGCATTATTAACTTGTGGTTTATTAAAATCACAAGTTATTTATACATTTTTATTAATGCCAGGAAGGCCATTTTAGAAATTAGACCTGTTAACTGTGTAAGAAAAGTTTTCTGCGTTGTAAGAAAAAGCATTAATTTTGCAATTTGATTTTTATTGGTACTTTGGTATGAAGTGTCTAAGTATTACTGTAAACATGTTTTTGTGACATAATGAGAGTTTGAGGCTTCCCCTGTGTAAAGGCTTTTTTCAATGCATCATTCCAATTTGGATAGCATTTGTTGTTTCTCAAAGCTTAGCACTACCTTTATTAATAATAGTCAATATTCAGTAACGGTATAAAAATTGGTTTGTAGTGAATTTTAACATTAGCCTTTCTGTTTGTATCAAAATTCCTGTGGTCTTAGGCACCAACCTTGAATTAACTGGAAATGCTATCCATAGTGAAGTTCTGGGGAAAGTTTGCTGATAAAAAGAATTGTTTAAAATTCAGGAACATGAGCAGGCTTTTCAAATAATTTCTTTTTTTGTTGCTCTTTAAAATATGCTCTTGAGAAGAAGAGGATCTAATCAGTATAGCCAAAAGATTTATTTTTAAGCAGCTTCTAGTCAAAACATATGAAATAAAGGTATTTTGAGAAGGTCGGTTGTACGTGCTTACTTAGTACGGCCCCTGCTGCTGTATCCTCCAGTTTTATTCTCTTGATTCCTTGTACAACTCTCCAGTGAGGTCACTACTGGGTCATGCTTTAAAATTGTTACATGGAAAATAGAAAGTAAAAACTGACCTATTTATAATTGAAAGATATAAATAGCTCTAATACTGTAGTTTCAAGGTATTTAGTGCTTTAATACAAGCAATTGAAAGCTCTGCATTTATGATTGGCTTTACTAAATCCCTGCTCCTCCTTGGTGCAGGGGGTGGTGGTGGTGTGTTAAATACCCTGAGTGGATAAACATAAATAAGACTTTAGTAGTGGTAATCACTTCCCCATCTTTGTTAGCAAATTGAAGAATTAATGAGGAATTAAGGATTCATATATTTGGTACTAGAAAGCATCTGCTTTTGAAAACTCTGTGTGATTTATACTACAGCTGCTTCAAATGCAAGTCTGGCATAAATGCCTTCAGTAAGTAAATAGCTCAAGAGTGCTTCTTTCTTTTTTCTTTTTTCCTTTCTTTGCCCCGCCTCCCCCCAAGCAAGGAGCATCGCTGCCTTGATGTGCAGCTTCAAAAGTTACCTTCAGAAAAGTGCAACAGTTCTTATGAAGGTGCAAAGAAACATAAAGTTAGAGGGCACAAACTATCCTACTTGCTCATCAAAACTAAAGCAGAAAGAAACCTGCTGGATCTAGACTTCAAAGGTGACCCAAGAAATGTGGTCAACTTCTCTAAAAGTTATATGTTTTTTTAGGGAATTGAAAACTCTATGAAGTAGTTTGGAGAGAATGTGTTGCTCTTACTGTGCTAGTTAAGGTACTTATTTAAAAAGCTATCTTGCAACAATTAATAATTCATTTAAACTAGTTGAAGATTTCTGCTCATATTTTAGGCAGATGAGGGTGTGTTTTCCTTTGCACAGAAAAAATAATGATGAAACTACAGCCTCATTGTGGACCAGTGGGCTTCAGAGATATGTGATAATTCCTCCTCAAAAAAGCACCCGTTGGACTGAAATGTTGTGTCCTTATTTTTATTTTACATGTATGTGCAGCTTGCAGAGAGATCTTAAAGCAACGTTTGTGCTTGATGTATGCATATGTATGTGTGTGTCTATATATCTTGCATTCCTGTTAAGTTTCATATTGGACAGTTATTAATTGCTCTGCTGTAGTACATCCTATGCAAAATCAGTGGGTTCAGGGATAAAAATGGCTAGAGAGGTCCTAAATGTCTAGTTTGAGTGCTTTTGTGTAACAACAGATCTTGTGCAAGTTTGACTTAAGATTTTGAAGACAATCGTGCACATGACTCATCTTAGATGACAGAAACCACCTTTCTGATTACACATCTAGATTATACATTTCCCCCATAGCTAATGGTATGATAGAGAAAGTACTTTTCCATGAATCATTTTCATATGAATCATACAAGGGATGTGCCTTATTACTCAACTATATAATTTGTAGTTTATAGGTGATTGACAACCCCACGCTGGAAATGGGAGATCTGTTTTTATTTAGATCAGTATTTCATGGACTGCTAAAACTGCTGTGGGTTTTTGTTCTTCATCTTCTGAACAAGAACAATCTGTTAGTCTTTTTTTCTTATCTCAGCATGCCCATTCTGTTCTTTCCAAAGACGTCCAGGTCTCACTGCAATAGCACAAACACTTTCTCTTACTGTTTACTTGTCCAGAAGATGTCTGCAATAGTAGCTACTGAATTGTAGTCAGAACTTTTGACAAGCGATGCCTTAGCAAACTATCCTGGGAACAGGAATGCAAACTGAAAACCTCTGGCCCACCACCATCAAGTATCCTTATCACTGAACTGCGTAGTGCAAAGCATGCTCACCCTGTATGGGACAAATTAACAAGTTCAGCTACAGGACTCAAGATTAAGCCCCTTCTTTCTCTCATCCCCCTCTCTAACAAGCTGGATATAGCCAAGTGATTAGGGAAATCTTTGGAAAGGAAATAGATACGAGTTTGAATCCCACCAGTCTGGAAATAGTCAAGCTCTCTCACATCCTGGCTGAGCAGTCTAAGGATTTAGTAATTGTTCCAAAGAGGAATGTGTCCTCTATGCCTGCTCTGAAAGTGTATTTTTAGGGGATCTTCAAAAAGGAATTTCTGTGCTTCGAAAAAAAGCATTTATAGCTCTTGGGTAAGGAAACGGTGCTGGCCTCACTCTCTTAGTGGCAGTGGGTTTTGCATGTAGCCTGAACTCTAGACAAATGGCTTTGAAGGGAAAACTTTGGTCTTGGAAGGTGGTTAATGGTTCATTTTGGTGGTTTTCTCTTAGAGTAGTCAAGTTCTCCCCAGGTTATGTAAAGGGGGTTGGGTATGTTACTCTGGAAGCAGGGTGTGGAAAATGAGTTTTGGAAGAGGAACTCCTTGCCAAATGTATTTTTTTCCTCTTTATTTTTACTCTTCCAGCCATATAGAATAGTTTAGTACTATGCTGTTGCTACTGTACCATTTCTACTGCAATAAACTTTTTTTTCCTACCATAAATGTACTTTATAAAGTTTATATGAAGTTCTTGCCCTTTTGCATTAATTCAACTGTAAAACACAACTGTTAGCTTTTCACCTGGTATTTACTTCTGCACTTGATTTCCATGCAGTTAATATTTGTCCAGTTAGTGACAACATGGATGACACGCAACAGAAACAACTGACAAAAGGAACATTGCTGTTGAAACTTCAACAAAATATGGGTACGTTACTTCCCTGATTTTGCTATGGCAATCCAGAAACTATAATGGGCCCTTTCAGTACTGTTAGCTTCCACAGCATTATTAATAAACTGGTGAGACTAATAGAATACTTTCAAAATGAGTCCCCATTTCAGTGTTGTAGGTTCAGGGTGTTTCTGGGGAAGAAAGAACCACAGCTTGCTATTGGAACACCACCAGTGTTTGCATTTGTTCAGCCTATAAGTCAATACAAAAGGCTCGTGTAGCTTTAATTTTTTTTTTTTTTTTTGGAGAGCCACCACTTCTATAATTCTGTACTTTAAAAAAAAATAACACAGTTGAATGGCTTTGTCAAGTAGGCATCCATAAATTGGCTAGTGACTCGCTAATCTTCTTCTGAAGCTGACAAATACCTACAGGCTTGGGTGCTAATTGTCAGCCTCAATAATTCAGGGAATACCAGCCACAGAACTCTTCTTTCAAATACAACTTCCGCATGATACTCCTTCATCCAGCTCTTGTACATCTGTCTACACTTAGTACAGTCCTCTTTGCTGTGAGTTTTGACTGTCTTTTCGTATTAAAATACAGTTACACTTTAGTCAACAAAACAATAACTTTTGTTTTCTATTAATTCTTAGAAGTAGAACATGGTAACTGGAAGATTAAAGGGTAGTAGCAGTAAATATGTGTTTACTTTGGATGTAAAAATGTTTTCCCTTGAATCATCACTCAGATGTTTTGGTTTTTTTGTGTGTTGTCTTCTCAACTGCATCAGTAACAAGCATGTTAATAGGAAAATGGCGGTTGTGCTACAAAGAGACTTACAGAGTAGATATAGTGCCACGCAGAAAAGAAAAAACTTAATAGCTTTAGTTTCTTAAAGCGTAAAATTTTTGTTATTTTTCCTAGTCTGATTCCTAGAATTAAGCAGTAGTGCAGAGTCAGTGCATTATTTTATGGGCCAGGACATGGCTAAGGTACTACAGAATTATGCAGTCAGCTGGATTTCTGGAAGGATCCTGCTCTGATTAGAAATGTCATGTGGAGCTTTTATAATTTAATTATCTGACATCGTAGCTTTAGATTTAGGTTTAGCAGTGGTAGATAGTTTTTGGGGTGGCTCTTACTGTTTCTCCTCCTGTTTGTCATTCATCTTGACCCTGCCCTCCACACCCTAGCTGCTGATGACGGTGCTGCCCTTGCCACTCACTGAATGCATTTCCTTTGTTATTTTAGGTGTGGTAATAGCAGCTGCTGTTGCAGTCTTTGCATCGATCTTCTCTTTCAATTACTTCAGTGATTAAACTCAAGCAACTGGAGCTTCATGGAAGTTTTGGCCAGTTACAAGATGGAAACATCTGGGTTTAATATATTAGTAATTAAAAATTGTTGTCTAAATATCACCAGTTAGATGTGCAATATAAATTGTAATGATAGGTTCAGCTACCTTGTTCCAGCATGCACTTACTATATCCAGTAGAATCATGCAGTTACAATATCAAGTAGAAGGTGAATCAAGTTTACAAGAAACTAACCCTGTCACTCTGTTTAAATGAACGATAGTAGTATTTTTTAGAAGGATCCTTTAAACAAATGTAGAACCTTCATTTTCTTCCTACTTGCTGTTTTAATGCAAAATGTTACTACTGGTGTTTTTCAGGCTATTGGTAAGACTAGCATAGTTATCTGGTATGGCAATTCTTGCTTTAAGGTTCCTTTGCTAAGAGAAATCTCATTTCGTTAGTTAGTTGGGGAAAAATTAGATTTAATGAAGCCAGTATTTCACCATATGCATTGTTTTAGGTAATATTGGTTAACTATCATAATAGGTATACAAATAGTTTCTAGTAGTTTCAAGACTAGACCAATTCAGCATGTAAATACCTTAGTTCAAGACCTGGAGAACTCAGAAATCAATAAAATGCATAGAAATTTTGAGATGTGTATATGCCACCTTTTACTCAGTGACTCTTGAGGATTTCTCTGTCCAGCTCCGATTCAGTCATCATTCTCTTGGAATATCAACTATTTCAACAACAGCTACATCTAGGTAGCCTTTGTGGTTTATCTTGTAGATACATGCAAGTTGTCAAAATTGTTTGCTAATCAGGAGTTTTAGACTGTAAACAGATAGCTTTCCATTATGAGATGGGCAGGGGCATTATTATCAGGACCTGTTGTGACAGGACAAGGGGGAATGGCTTTAAACTAAAGGGGGGTAGATTTAGACTAGATATAAGGAAGAAAGTTTTTACGCTGAGGGTGGTGAAACAGTGGCACAGGTTGCCCAGAGAAGTGATGGATGCCCCATCCCTGGAAGTGTTCAAGGTCAGATTGGAGGGGGCTCTGAGCAACCTGAGGGGGGGGCTCTGAGCAACCTGTCTTATTTAAAGATGTCCCTCCCCACGCCGGGGGGGTGGGAGGTGACCTTTAAAGGTCCCTTCCAACCCAAACTATTCTATGATTCTATGAGAGATTCTCCTGGATATGTTAGGCAATAACATCACTGTTTACTTGCCATGAGGAGAGCGGAAGGAGGGAGGAATTCTAGTAAGGTTAATAAAGATAATTCATATATGAAATGTGACGTTTACTTGGATCTGAACTACAATAGAAAAGAATTCCAGATTTTGGGGCATTTTAATACCACTCCAAATTTCTTTTTTGCATAAAGGCACTGGAACACTACGAAAAAATATAAACGCTTCGGTTCTAAAGCATAATCAGGGATGTACTGGGATACTTCTAATAAAAGGCAACTATGAGAAAGATGTCTTAAATACTATTGCCTCATCTGTGTATTCTGTTTTTACATGTTTGGCAAAAGATCTGCTTTTAGTATTGTAACTATATTTTGGAACACAGTGTTGATCTTTTGTGCTCAGTGTTGCTGAAGTAGGGCCTCTTAGAGGAAAAGTGAATGTTGTAATGGAGGCACTGTTTTCAGCTGCTGCATGTTTTATTGATGCATTATTCTGTGCAGATGGGTGGAATCAATAGGCAACATGGCATTATGCAGAAGCAGTTGATTCCAGGGGAGGTTGAGTGCTATCCAGAAAATGAGATGAATTTTGTAACGTGCTTTAAAACCTGGTTGGTTTAAAAATTGCTCTGCTAAAGTCTCTATTAGAAGAAGGAGCAGCGGAGTAATGAGAAGAAAGAAGTTTGTCTTTTGTCTCTTTTTTGCCTCTCATTTTTTTCTTTTTTTTTTGTGTGGGGGGGGGGGGGGTTATGCTTTTGGAGGTAAAATACAAAACGGTTATTCTGTAGTTGCCTGTTACTTGAAACTCAGCCACAGAAGTACAGTACAACATTTGAGATGCTAAATATCTTACACCAGAGAAGAAAATTGTCATGAAACACTCTTCCAATAGTTATTCTAGTTTAGCACCTGTGGTGTAAAAAGTAGAGCTTCTTTGGATATATTATTCCATGGAACCCCCCGCAAGCTTATTCAATGTTTAGTAAATAATCCTTTTCTCTATGGTGTTATTACAGACTGTCAAATTAATCCTTCAGCTTATAACTAACTAGGTATCAAGGATCTGTGGAAGTCTAATTTTCCAATTTGATGTTGGAAGAAGGCAAAGAAAGAAGTTGCTTTGGATGAGATTTCGGATTTAATTCAGGAGACTGCATTTAAACCACCATATGTGCAATAAGAAAATAATTTAACCCTGTCAAAGAAAAAATGAGTAATTTGACTTGTATCTACAGATTGAGCCTTCCAGTCATCCTGCCATGAGGAAATAGTGGATGTAGAAGAAAGCAGGTTCTCACTTGTTGAAGAATTACAGAACTAACCAAGAGGGGATTTCACTGTCGTCTTGCTTCCCATCCTTTTTGTACTGCTAGCCACTGATAATGTAAGAAAATGAGTTCTTAAAGAAAAACAAAAAGATGTGTGTAAGAAAAAAGGAAAACAACCTTTTAAAAGTCTATTTCTTGACTGCTGCTTAACTTTTGCTCAGGTTTCATACAGGTATATCCTTTTCCTGCTACCTATATAATCTTCGGAGGCTTTCAGTTTGTGAAAACTCCATTGTGACTGAAATTGAGCTTTGTTAGCTCATATCCGTGACTGCAGATATATTTTTATTTTAATATGTAAGAGTCTAGAGGAATGGTTTGGACTTCCACATCTGAAAATCTGGCTCTTCTAAGTGTAGTTCTAAAATTGATGTTATGGAATAATTTTACAGAAACCATATTTTCTGTGCTGTGTAGTTTTAAAATGTAGTTTTAAAAAGCCTCGGTGGTCTTGTACAATGAGGATTATAATTCCTCGCATCTGAGGGGTAGCATTCGGCATGCCAAAACAGACATGCATCTACTAGCGCTTCTGTTCTTAGTTTGATTAGCAGTGACACCACTGATAATTAGATCCGCCCCTCCTCCATTTTTGTCTGCATCAGAATATTTGAGGACACTCAGGGTCTCTGTGACTTTGAGTCAAAAGGAAGAGTAATCATAGCTGAGGGTAGCAGGAAGGCTGTTCCCATCTGCTTACTGAAGCATTTACTTTTTGTTATTCAAGAACCTTCATACAGTAGTACGATGTTTGAGTCAAGTTTTGCTTTTTGTTTTTAAGTGCTTTTTTCCCTGCAGAAATATGGATGGCTGCTGTGATCAGAGCTTCATTTGCAGCTTCATTAGTCATGAGCTTCTGTTGGGGCTTGACATCACATATGCGTTTTTCTTTTTCTTTGTTTTTTTTAAATTACAGGTTGAAGGAAATCCTGCTTAAGCATGCTTAATCTGTCTCTTAAATTGGAGTGTCAGCTTATTTCTCACAACTAGCTGTAAATGTAGTTTCTGTGCTGGTTATTGTTTGTTAGGGGTTTTTTTGCTTTCAGCCTCGTTTCTCAAAGAAATGAAGCTTATGTGATCAGGCTGCTGATGTGCAGCCTAATAACTTTTGAACCAAGTTTGACAAAGAGAGAAAGTTCTCAAAAATCTTAAGTTCCCACCAGATACGTGGAGATTTTCTGGTGTGTAGAGGACAGAAATTTTTCATGCCTCTTCTTTAAAACATATCATCAAAAAATACAAGACAAATATTGTCCAGCTACTCAAGGAGCTGGTTATTTTTGTGATACAAGATAATTCATTATTTTCTACGTAACCTCTTATAAGATAATGAGATTTTCATGATGTTATATCTGAAAATGGTAGCTTTCTGAAGAGTCGACCTACTGATGCAAATGAAATGTTAAGATGAAGGTGATTTTAGCTGAGGGGTAAATGTCATGTAAGGGGAAAAAGGGCAGCTCTAAGGGAAAGCCTTTATTCCACCTGGAGTTCCATCAGAAAAACTTAAGACAGTCTTGCATTCAGAAATTTACAAAACAGAAATCATAACATTTTGGGAAGATGCTATTTGAATTTTTGGTGGAATAAAATCATTAGTTGTTTTACAGGTTGAAGAAGATTGTACATTGTTAAGAGATGATAGGAAACGTCATTCATATTGCTTAGGGTACACGAGACGAGGTTTCTAGTGCTCTGTTAAAATATTAATCCATGGCAAAACAATATTAAAAGTAGAAATTCAGTAGCATTTTGATCGTCCCTAAAATTGGAAAAAAAGGATAGATTTTTTTTTTTGGCCATTATTTAAACAAGGCGTAAGTTGTGTTTAAATCGTTTTGTTTGAAAGGGTATCTCATGACTCCTTCAGTAAAGTTTTGCAGGGTTGTATTTCCCAAATCTTTTTGAGTAGAATTATTTTGTTGTGCAGATCTGTTGGAAAGTAGTGTAACTTTCAGCCCCCCCTGTGGATTTCCCATGTGAAGGAAAAGTGGAGAAAAAAATGTGTTTAAAACAGTGATAAGAATCTGCTTTTAATGTGTGGGTTATATCACTGCAGCAATGGTTGCTTGATACCAGTCACTCAATTCTGAATTCTTACTGATCCATGTGCAGAATTTTGCAGGGTGACATTTCCATGGTGGGATCCTGACCCGAAGCAAAACTGAAAGCTCCCACTCAGAAACTATCAAATCAAATAAAAACTGGTGAGTCATATGAGTACTGAAAATAATCTTTAACATTTTGATAATCTCAAATGTTGTCAGCAAAATTGTGTGCGGTTAAGATACAGATATTTCTGTCCTCAGAGTAAGATACAGATATTTCTGTCCTCTGAGTAAAATTAGCTTTCAGCTTTGCCAGTGTGCAAAAGAAGTCATTGAAATGTTTCTAATGTTTTGTTGTATTGTATCAGAACTGGAGGATGTGGATTTTTTTACACCTACAGAGAGAGAGAGGAAAATTTATAGTGAGTTTACCCTGTGTCGTCTTCTCAGATGGATTGTTAAATTGTAGTTCTCAGCAGCACCCCTTTAGCAAAACTTAAAACTTTGAGCTTAGTAAATGCCTAATGAGTGCTTACTAATATTTCACATGTTTTTAAGGTTAAGGTCTTATACTACCAATATATTTCACACTTCCAATGGCAGGTTTTGAGAGCTGTTAAGCTTTATTCAGAGTTACTACATAAGCACAATATACTCTTTCATTTTTATACATTTTGAATATTGCTGTCCAAAATATGGAGCAACAATGAATTGAAATTAGCTGATAATGTGTCTGTGTTAGCTGTTTGGATGACAAACTTATAGAAGCACTGAGCTAACTTCTGTATTTTCGTGAGTATTGAAAGTTAAATGCAGAAGCGTAAAATAATATCCTAGATACCTAAGCCATTTAGGAATGCAAGGACATTGGGCTATTTGTTTGTCCTTAAAACTGCGGGATGAAATCTTGTTCCTACTGAAGTTGGTAGAAGTGGATCTGAGGAGCCAGGACTCGCTGTAATTCCAGAGCGTGGAGATGGCTTTTTGTGTATGCAGGGGGATGGGTCAGTCCTGTTCCCATTGAAATTAAGTTGTTCTTGTGCTTAATGGAGACACGCATGGGCCCTCAATTTTTAATTTTTTTTTTTTTCCTTAATTTCTTAGAGATCACCAGTATCGTCTCCTGTTCTTCCTATTACTTGTGGCTGGCATAGAAATAATTATGTACAGGACTGCCAGTTGTATGTGTTTTAAGTAAAATTCACATACTAACAGTTAAGCAGTGTTTATATATGTGTATCTTACAAATAAGTTAGCAAAGACAGCCTTCTCTAAATGTGATGGATGTTACTAAGATTGATTTACAACATATTGGAGAGGAAAGGGAGACAGTGAGGACTGTGGCTCTAATTATTCAACATCTTGCTCATCCATGTTGCCATTTCCCAGTGCTGGAAGCTCCCTTTCAGGTAGCAGCCCATACTCATTTAGGAAAGACTCCACATCCACAGCAAAAAAATCCTCATTGAATTGTTCAGAAATGCTAATGAAATTGCTCAGAAGCTCCCCACCCTTATAGACAAGTAGAGTGGGAAGCACTTCGTTTGAGAAGCGGTCTCCAGCCCCCGTGTTGGAGGCCTTGATCTTGCAGAACTTCACGGTGGCGTACGTGGCCGCCAGGCAGGTCAAGCTGTTGTTGAGAGCATCGCAGCCCTTGATGCCATCTTCGTAAATGTGGACGATGACGGTGGTAGTTTTACGTTCTTTCTCAATGGCTTCCAGGAACTGTTCCCCATTCTGCAGCTCACACAGATAACCGTATTTCGGCCCAAAACTCAGCTTCTGGTGCATATCCTGCATGCAGCGTTTGCGGTATTTTTGTAGGCAACTTTCATCTTCTTGCTCCTCATGAATTAATTCATACTCCTGCATGCTCATCTGTGAATATTGAGAGAATGTTATATTAATAAGTAGTCGTCTGTTGGTGCTGAAACAGGAAGAGACTAAGTTGTTGTCTAAAGAACATTGCATTGAAAGCTTAGCCAGAAGAGCAGTCACTTCCTACAGTGACTCTGGAAGGTCTCTTCAAGAGGCAGGTGAAGATCCTGTCTTAATACTTGCATGTCAACTTGATGGTATAGAAGGCAGTTGCCATATTTGGCAAAAACTTCTGGATCTTCCAGAGTTGGTGGGAATTTTGCCAGTGACTGTAGTGGGGTCAAAGTTCAATTCCTGTGTTTTTTTGGGTTTTGGGTCCCCCTCTTTCAGAATGGGTAAATGGTAATGAGTGACGTTCAGGCTCAGAGCTCTATCCTGACTAGCAGGGGTTTAAGCATGTTAAAAATTTTCAGTTGCCTTAACCAAGGATAGAGCATCAAGGTAGGGAATGGAGGAAGAAAGGTCAAACTCTGTGTTGTGTGGTATGTTGTTGTGAAATATACTGCTTATTTTACTGAAGCTATACTTTGCTTGAGAGAGGACTAGATAGATGGTGCATTTGTTCTGTCCATATTGTGTGAGCTCTGCTAAGCTGCAAAGGAATTGAGTCTGGCAAATTCAGGGTTTTCAAGCTTATAACTGGTATGTTTTATATGGAATCAAAATGAAATTTTGCTTTTCTTCTCTTACCTTACGGCAGAATCTCTCTCTGGTGTCTTTATCATCTTTACTGAAAGATCTGTGTGGTGAAGACATTTGTCTAAGAATTTCTTTCTTGCTCAAGGATAAGGAGTCTCTGTCTTCGCTTTCTAACTTAAACTTCCTCCAGTCATTGATCACGCCTTTAGGACCTAAGAGAGATGAAGTTAGGTGAGAAGCTGTCTTAAGAAGTTTCTGCCCTTTGCTCGTTTGTCCTTCTGTGCTGCAGTTTATCCATCTACACCTCTTCCTTCCAGAGCACTTTCCAGGAGAGCTGAAAACCAGAGCTGTGGGACCAATGTGTTACATTAGCCTCCAACAGAAAGAAAGAGTTTTATTTCTAACCTGGATCACTTTGGTGGTCTGGTTCATATGAACCAGGAGCCTGTAAAAGGATTTTGGTGAACTATGTGAATAGTTAACAAGGATGAGGATGTCAAAACCTGTTAAAACTGATGTTTTGGCCAAAGCCAGTGTTTCTTACAAGTACATTTGCATTTCTTTGTAGACAGTGTCTTTGAATACATAACATGCATAAGGACTATTTTAATATATTGACAGTAAAACTAAGAATACAGGACACAAGGTTTTTTGTTTTGGGTTTTTTTGTGGTTTTTTGGTGGTTTGTTTTTTTTTTTAAACCCATACCTGTTCCACTGGAAGAGTAACCTGTAAGGCAATGCTATGATAATTCTGATTGTAATGCAGATCTTGCTCTTTAAATGCTTTAATCAAACAGCTCCAAATTTTGAAATGATCGGGGGGGGGAGGTCTTTTCAATTCAAAATTCCAGTCGTGCTTTTCAAAATCAAACATTTTAATCCGCATCTTAGATTATAAAGCAAAGCCAAGGAATTTTTCAGTGTTTTCAGAGGTGAAGTTTAGGAAATTTAAAAGGCTAGGTAAGCAGCTCTCCCTCTCGTGAGAGACATGTGGTGTTGCCAGCTGCCAAGAGTCTGTTTTGGATTAAATTTCAACATCTTGAAGTGGTGGCTCAAGGCACTACACCCCTCGGTGGAAAGGGAAGGTGAACCGATCTTTTGCAAACAAGATTCCGAAGCAGGAATTAGCCTGAACTTCTTGGCATAGTGATAGCAATTAAGTGTGCAGTAGCCTGATTTCCGGAACTATTTCGAAGCCCAGGTGTGAATGTAGCGCCCTACGTTTGGGTCCCTAAAAAATATATATATAAAATAATCTTGGCCAACAGCAGCAAGGCTGGTTGGGAAAGAACCCCAAAAAGAGTTATTACAAGAGCTATGTTTATTATAGCACAAAGAAAAAGAAGCCCTGGAGCACAGAAAGGGAATGATAGTGGAATGAAGTGATACCTGTCTGTAGAGCTGAATGCAATGTCAATCCTCATAAAAATCATGGTGATTGAGTGCTGGATTAAAAAGAATTGTGATTCTGAGCAAGGATGCTTTTAAAACTTTTAAATGATATGCTGTGTTTGCCGAAAGGATTTATAGGTACACTTCTAGCACTGAATGTTCCTTCTATAAGAAGGAAAAAATAATTCAGCCTTTATAGTGAAACCTTGTAACCTTATTCTAGCATGTGGGTGTGTGTTTTGTTGCTGTTTTGTTTTCTTCTCTTTTCCCCAGAAGAAGAAACGCCATTGTTCATGACTGAAGCAATAAACCAACACGAGCTGCACTGGGCCATTGTTGTTGGTGGCTTCTTCAGGTGTCTTCTGCATTTGCCATTTGCTTCAGGTATGAGGAGTATTGGCACAAAGATCAGTTTGGTGTTACATGCCCTTCCATGAGGGGTGTCACTTACTCCAAAATACGTTCTCATTGGCTTTGGAGCCTACGTTTCTGTGCAAGGGGTTTGGCAAACCAATTGGATCTGCTTGAATTCTGGGCTTCCCCAGTGAACAGGGACGGTTTAGATTATTTTTAAGGAAAAAAAAAAATGCAGTTAATTTCCTTGCCTGTGTGTGTCGCCTGTCCTTCAAAATCTTCTTCGAAGCTGGTGTTGGCATTTTCTTCCATTTTGATGGCTGGAGTAGGAGACGCTGCAAGTTCAAAAAGGAGAACAGTTAATAACAGGATAGAAAAGGGATAAGCTTACAGTAGGTACAGCGCAGTGTGTAATTTCCTGCAGCTGTTAGGTATCAGCGAAGATCAAAATACACATGATAATTGTAGAGTTTCTCATTGTCTCATAAAAAGCAATTAGAATATATGTCCGTCTCTAAAAAGATGTCTGGCCAGATTCTTACTGAAAGTGCCTGGGCAAGGGTTTCTTCATTATACTGTTCCTTCTCAGTCATCAGAGAATATTGGGAACATGGTGTGAAATAGTGGTTGTAAAACTTTCTGCAATGAGAATTTGTAGTGAGTATTTTCTTCTTTTTTTTTTCTTTAATCCCCCTTGGAATCAGGAACCTATTAATTTCCCAAGTCTTGTAAGTATTTATTTTTAAGGGTTGCCTGAATGGCTCATTTTTCAAACAGAAGATGGAGCCAAGTATTTGAACCTGTTGGGCAAGAGACCTCTGAACATCCTGGAGATAGACTGCTTGTACTGGCTGGGCCTTGTTTGTTACAAAACAGAAAAAAATACGGGGGTTATAAATCAAAATCACTTTCTTATTCCACCCGTTCTATACATAAGGCAACCCAAGGAGCCAGACGGCAATCACAGGGCACTGTGGTACAGAAGTACTCAAGCAACACCCTTTTTATCTTTTACAGTGGACTTTTTGAGGGATAAGATAGAACCACTGTTCTTTGAGGGAAGAGGAGACGTTTCCCTTCATGTATTCCCATCGACAAGATGAGCCCAGTTGGGTGGTCTCAGAGCATTACAGAGCAGCAGGGTTTGGCCAAAGCATCGAGCTCTCAAGGTCAGGCTGATGTTCTGCTGGTTCCCAAAAGTCACAGTAAATATTCTTGGGGTCCTGCAGCTTTCTTGAGAAGATCAATTATCTGTTTCAGGAGGATATACTGGGGGAGAAAAGTACCAATTCTTCACATGCATTTTTACTACACTGCTGATAGACATCTACATAGCCCTCTGCACGAGCTCTGCCACCACATAGTGCTGAGTCTTTTCTCATGTTGCACGTCAGTCACAAGTTTCCTTTTTAGTCAAAAATTGTAATTCTAATGTGAAAAAGTGTCCACAGGAGTCTTAAGGCAGATGATTTGAGTGCTCCCATTTAGTCTAGACTAGTTTTAGCTGTTCAGATGTTAAAGTAAGCTTTATTTGACTTCACATCTTCAAGCAAATGCCAAGATGTTATAGTGCCATGAATGCTGTATTTAATAGCTACTGGTGAGTTAGACTAGAGTGACGTTAGTGCTGTAGCATGTACGCACAAGAGGAAATGCACCTTCATTTTTACCTGCCAGCATCACGGGATAAAGTGGAATAACAGCTGAGCAAGACACAAGGAATCTGATTCCTGTGTGTATTGGGACTAAAGCTAATTAGTAAATGTGAGAATAAATTATTCCATACATGTACTCGTGGCAATCAAAACTTGTGGGATGCATTGCAGATAAGTTTGGAAGAAAAGCAGGTAATGAATTATACTTTATTAATATAAAATCTTTCTGTAGATAGAACTGTAAATAGATTGTTGTCAGTACATAGATCCAGATTACCGGATCAATTGCTATTCAGTCAATTCTGAAATAGAAATATGAAGCTAATCCCTTCTCACATAGGCAAAAGTAAAAATTTTTGTTATATCGGTGATGGATTGCTATGTGGATATGCTGGGTCAAAGCCTTGTAAGTCATTCCTGTGACTTACATAGATATCTACAAAAAGTTCTTCTCTCTGCTGATGCTGAGGATTTTCTTTGTTCCGTGAAGAAAGAGAGGGTTTGATTCTCTGTATGCTTTGCTGTTTCATAGCTTTTAGCCCTGAAAGGCACTAAAAATACAGGATAGGAAACTTAAGCAGTCTTTTGCAGAAAGAAACTGCAGGTTTCTCTCGAACCAGAAAACTGACCACGCTTTTGGTGAAACATTAGAGATGGGAACTGATTGCTTAACAAATGAAAGTTCTCCATAAAGTTTCTGTTACTGATCTGTTGTACCTAATAAATCTGAAAAGATTAGGTGAATCTTAACAGCATGGAAAGCTGCGTTTCACCATTCTTCTGCAGCATGGCATGAGGTAACGATCCTGACGATGTACGGGCTGGTAAGCTGACCATAGACCTGGGAGTGGGGAATTCCTAAAACTTAATCCTGGCCCTGTGACTGAGTCAGGCTGTGAGCCTGGAGCAAGTCACGCAAACCATTCTCCTTTCCGCTCAGTGGAGTTATGAATATTTATCGTTCTTATCTTGGCGCTGTGAGAATTAGGCCATCCAAGCCAGGTGTTTCCCAATTAGGCACCTGAAGACAAGGGCATATGAACATGTAACTGCAAGGTGATCCGTGGGAAGCTCGCTTATAGGGCGAGCTGGCTCTCCAGTAGTACATACTCTTCCTTTCAAGAAAAGTGCAGTGGAAAAAGGTGTAAGCTATTGCGTTTAGCGTGTGGGCAAAAATGGGCAATCACCAGGGTAGGAAATTCTCCCACATCCTTGTGAAGGGTTTAGACAGGGTTTTTTTTTTTGTTGCTGGTTGGAGGTTTTTTGGGTGGTGGGGTAGTGTTCTTTTATATGCTGGGCATGCAGCAATTTCCAAAGAAAAAATTAGGTTCCTAGTATTTGGAGAAATGTGGGTGCTACAAGCTCTGGAGCATGTTGTGGAAGTACCTCCATGAGGAAATGTCAGTGCATAGTGCTGAGACAGTAAAGCAGATAGCGTAACAGAGCAGTTTGTAATGACCCCTCACAAGGTGTCTCAGATCTAAAGTTGCCACCTCCCTGGCTTTACAGGTGCACTGAAATCCGGTGTGCCTGGCAGTGGGGACAGCTAGAGCCGTCCTCTGTGCCAGACAGCAGCTCTCGTAAGAGCAGCTGCACTTTGCAACCATGCGGACAGACTGCAGTGCTCATGTTTGCGCACCCAGCTGCAAGTTGGTCCTAATTAGTTGACTGACAGTGCTGTCTTTCAGAAATTCATTAAGGTCATCTGTTAATACAACCCCCTTAAACCTGAGTCAGCCTGAGAGCCTTGTGGAGCACAGTGATCAGAGGCAGCAGTTAGCTGTGTGGGGATGGTTGCATTCGATAGGGATGGGCTTGCATGCTGGAGAATGTATATCCCTGGCCATTGCAACCGTCTCTTGTAAAATCCTTACTGCTTTAAACCTAATTTATTTTTTTCATGTAAATGTGCAGTCTTACCTCTCCTGGTGAGAGCAGAATATCCTGGGAGGGTTGTCAAGTCAAACAGCAACATAGGATGATGTGCAGTGATGGGAAAGTGATAATACATATCATCACTAAAGCTATTTGTGTCCGTTAGTTCTAAGGAAGTACCGACAGACCTTTCAGGACACCAGCAGCTTTGCTACTGATCTCAAGTTTTCCCTTTGCACCATTTTAACAGCATGTGACATGCCAGTTGAACAGCGATCTCTGTCGGGGGAAAACATTGCTGACTTAGAAGATGTGTTGCATCTTCGTTAGCTTTTGTCATTGTTTTTGACAACTGAAAGCTGTTCCTTACATTTTTATTTGAAAAATACTAATGGGGTGAAAAAAATTTTCCTGGTTAGTTCTGACCATCAGTTTATTAGACTTTATTTTGTAATGCATATGGTGACTTCAGATACGTTTTTTAAGAGACTGATCATTCTGTAACCCCTTTACTTTCCTGTCTCTATGTCAGACTTTCTGAGTGAAGAAAGTAAAAATTACAATTTCTTCATAGATGAGATTTGAGTCCTTTCTGTGTCCCAAAAGTCACTTCTTCAGTAAGAAAAAAGCCAGAAAAAAGCCCAAACCCTAAGTATATGCCTGAAGCTACCATTTAATTTCCATGAGCTTTGGAACTGTTGTAGCTCAAGAACAGCAATCCCTATTACTGATGCTCATCCTTCCGTTGTCATTAGACCAGATGGGCCAGCCTTACTACAGGACAGAAATGACATTTTATAAAGTGTTTCCTTTTTATCCAATATGAAAGAATGCTTTCTACTTAGTAACAAATATTTTGTGCCTTTGGCCTTCACAGAGAGTTTTCTGTTTACCCGAAATTACAAATTTTTTACTATTTTCTCTTACGCATATTGAATTTCTGAGGTAGCTCAGGAAGAAAGCACTGTGCCTGTGTATTTGTAATGAAGTCTTATTTAATCCTTGTAATATATTGCAGCTGTAAATACAAAAATAATGTCTTCTAGTGGTAAATTATAGTTACAGAAGAGAGGGAAATTTAAAAAAAAAAAATCTCTAAAACTGTAAAAGGCAAGATGCATTCTGTAAAGGACAAAGCCAATAAATAAAACTTGCTTTCTAAAGTAAGAGTTCTTGCTACTAGTCCAAAAAGTAAACATGAGAAATATTTTTCTCAAAACATAAACATGCTCTAGGCACAAATTTACTGCGCTCCATATGTGCAAATCTCACTGAAAATGCTGTTCTGTGTCTGGGTTTACATAAGGCAGCATGCTGCTAATCCCCAGTGATTGGTGGGACATTGCCTATGAACTGGGAAGTATGAAATTTTGGGAACTCATGGAAGTGGAAGAATGAAAAGGATCTTCGTCAGCGAGATGTGATTGCACATTTATGTTTCAAGCTACGTGTGGGTGGTTGGTCAGCCGGTACATGTGCCTGGAGTGTCCCCTTGGCTCTTGCCTCTTGGAAAAAGCATCTGAATTTTAACAGCATTTCCCTCTACCCAAGCGCTAATTTGAATCTTGCTTCTCTGCCTGTTTTTCCTGGTTTCCATTTGCAGAATTTCTTCCCTGTTTATCCTTGTCCCCTCTGTCAGATGATAATGGCCACCAAACTTACCCGGCAGATGGGCAGCTTCTTAAGCAAGCAAGCCAAGAGAAGGAGCAGCTATGGATTTAAATGTTCAGGTTGCTGGAATTTGGGGGAATCAGGTAAAATAACATGGAACTGGAACAAAGCATCGTTCACCCTACTTAGGCAGTGGAAATGTGCCACTGTAGCAGAATCAAGCGAGTCCTCTGTGTGTGAGGCTCTGCACCTACTCTTGGGAGGGTAGGCATCCTCCTGTGCTAGCAACAGTGACGGATTTCCAAGGACCCTAACCCAGAGCTCATCAATATCATTGAAACTTTCTCAGTAACTTCAGTGTGCTGCAAACTGATCTGCAGCACTGAGCAGAAATGGTTGAATGTGGATTTGCATGATTTGCATGGTTAGGATGCGCGTGCTTCAGCCCTGGCCGTGATCTCTTTCGTAGCTACTTACAAAGCGCTACATTTCCAACAGACTTCATTTTTCATGCCATGTTCTGTATCTTGTGTAGTTCTTGTTAGTCAAAATGCATGTTTTCTGAATAAGAGACTGGGCAGGGCATTGGGGCACATCAGTATCGTATGAACCAAGTGCTTTTCAGGTGGTCCCTTTAAAAAAAAAAAAAAGTGGGGGGAAGCGAGAGTGTTATCCATCCTTGGTCATGTATGCATTTAGATTTGCAAGAGGCATTAGCATCATTACGTAAGCAAAATCAATGTCAAGGTCGCAGGTCCAAATTTCAGACCCGTTGCCCGAGTGTTGCAAAGGGAGCCGAAAGCCGTAAGCACCTTTAGTGATCTGCTCCTGATGACGACTGTCAGGCACTGAGCCAGATAGCTGCTAGTCGAAAACATGGAGTACCTGCAGCTCCCTTTACACTCGGAGGCAATCAGGTCCCTTACATTAAGGTGGGTAAATACAGATTTAAGAGTCAGCCTTCAGAGCCGCAGTTGCCTGCTTTGACTGCTTGCACCGGTGGTGTGTAACCCAGATGTGCAAAGACAGGCTTATTATATGGATAAATGGAAATTTCCTGGGCTTACCTAAAGGAAAAACATGGTGTATCATGTAGTGATTAGATCACTGTGTTTGGGGAAAAAGCATAATTTCAAAACACTGGAACGGGACTTTATTTGCTTAAAGAAGAGGTCATGCGATAGGAAGAAAATATAAACCAGGATGGGTTGACGTAGAAAGCCGTCAAGCTTCTCTGCAGGTCACTATGACTGATTAGAGGGTTATGGGATTGGATTATTTGCTCTATCCGCTTTAGGAGAGTTATGCTGTTCTTTATTTGTGAGATGGAAACACTTTAAATAGATGCAGTCCAATGTTTCATTTATCCTTAAAGCTTTGCCAATTAGGAAATTCCCTATGTGACTACCCCTGGCTTCAGCATTGTGTTAGGTTAAAAATCATAGGATTTTAAAAAAATCCCTTTCTCTTCCTCTTTTTTCTTTTTTTTTTTTTTGTCTTTCAAAATTTGGCCTATAATTATGCACCAGAAATAATTTGTCTTTTATGGATTGCACATTTATTTCTGGATTTCACTCTGAAACGGGAAATTAGCTCAACGTCTTTCACATCAATCAGCTTCGCTTCTACCACAGTACCACTATGTTTTGTATGGAAAGGCAGAATGCAGATATTTTAAAACAGGACTTGTTTTATTATTTCAGAAAAAATATCATTTGACATTAATAATGTCAAATTTCAATTATCATTAACCACAATTTTTTATTTGAAAAAGCTTGATTTTGTATATTAAATGGTGACTGTCTTTTGAAACTCAGAATTTGAATTTTTGGAGCATGTTACATATTTGTTGGAGTGGTTACATAGTTGTTACTATTGTGATGAATTCAACCTTTTTTTTTTATTATTCTGTCAGGAAACCTATTATTCATTTATTTTCTTTTTAAAAAAACTTGGATATATCAAGTGGGGTGGAAGAAGAGGAGGGCTGGACACAAAGAACATGTCTATTTGAAGCGAAAGCAGAACAGCCGATGTTTTCAAACACAGATATTTAAGGGCATGAACCTCAATCCATGTTTAACCTCAATGCCTGGCCCGATTTGTCAGATGGATTGAGCATTTCACCACGGTACTCTGAAAGTCAGGACAGAGCTTTCAGGTGATGTCTAAGTACATATTTAATTTCTAAACTCTAAGTAAACATCTGTATGCTTGCTAGAAGTGACATGTCCGTCAGAGTTTTAGTTGGAGTTTATTGCTGTGTAATTAGCAAAGGCCCACCCCCCCCAGCTCAACAGATGTTTGGCAGTGCATATTTTCCCTATAATTTGTCAAAAATCACTTATGTCAGAGCTGTAACTCTAGCAGTGACTCCAGACAGGCATTTAGAGAGGTTGATGGCCAGCATTTTATGGAAAAGGGAAGAAACTTAGATTTGTTGTGAGGTTACGTAAAGATCTAGAAGAAGTAGTACCCTGTAGGGACTTTGAACAGACTCTTACTGTGCCTTTCCATCAAAAGAAAAAAACAAAAAAGGGTGCCTGCAGGGGAGGGCTGGGAGGAGTCAAAACTTGTGAAGTTGGGAGAACATCCACCAACTGTTTTGGGGTAGGACTTGACCAAGAATGCCTCCTGAGGCTCTGGATATGCAAAAAATTGCTCACAGAAAACAGTTAGGAAAATAGGTTTTGCTCAGAAATGATAATATTTTATTCTGGTGTAGGTTGGTTTTTTTTTTTCCTTAGCTTGGTTGAAGTTTTTTTCAAATGTTTATTTGTAACCGTAAATCAGTAGGAATTCTTGCTTTTGCTTTCTTCATATCTACACTTTGTTATCATTATCTGCAAAAGGCAGGCTTGACCTAGGCAACAGGCTCCCTATAAATGCAGGGTCTACCTAAGCAGTCTTCGTCTCAAATTTGAGAGAATTAAGCAATTAAAAAAAAAAGTTGTTCATGACAGCTTTCAAATTCATGTATTCTTCATTCCTGGCTTTCTCTGAGCATTAACATGCATCCTCAGAGATGTGTGAAGATTTTGTTTGCTGCTTTCCCATCATTTGAAAAGTTCTATTTTCTTCCAATTCTGATGCTCTTAACACTGAATTAGTACCTTTCTCTGCAGCTGGACCTACTCACCCCCATTGGACAGAGTGCAGCATCTAATGCTTTGGGCAAACTAGGGCAGTAGCTCTTGACAGGGAGTATTTATTAACTTCTTGGCAGTTTAATTAGATTTACGTATGTCTTGCGGTGATGATTCAAGAGTAAAGTAAGTCAAAGCAGACCAAGTAAGACTGTGCTACGGTAAGGAAAGGGACATCGATGAAGGAGCTATCTTTAACCTGTGCTCTCAAGAATTTCTTGTCTTCCAGCCTGCTGCCTTGGAGCTGTTCCTGTAGGACTCGCTTGTGACTGCCAGGTGCTTGCTGTTCTTCCATTTCCTTTCTTACCTTTCTGGTAAAGTGTCCTGAGGCTCCACCGAGCACATCTCCATGTTTTAGAAGAGTTGACAGAGTCAGTTGTTCACATCATCTTGTTACAGGCATTTAACTTAAGGCACCAGCAATGGGAAGTTAGTTTTTCTCAACTTTATCTAGTCAATATGTGGGGGTAAGCCCTCCAGGTGGCTTTGCAGAAAATGAGTCTGTATTGCCTTTTTCAGCTGGAGAGACTAGCTGTGTAACATAGGTGATTTGGGTTAGGCTGGTGTGAATCTCCCATCCTCCTGGCTGTTACATTATCAAGTGGATATTCATTCTGTATTAATAGCTTTCAGCCACTCTATTAATATGGGAAGAGCCACTACCTAAAGGTGGGATGGTTCTACAGTTCTGTGATCTCTCCTCCCAACCATCCACTAATGTTTCTTACGCGTGCAGAAATATGAATAAAAAAATGTTTTTCTTCTCTCCTGACAATTACACTGACACATGTATAGCTATCTACATGTGCAGCTATTGGATGCAAAATTGTCTTCCCGTTACAGAGCAGAAAGTGAAACTTGCTAGTTTGGGGGATAAATTTCCATATTTATCTTAAATGGGAAGATCCACATGTGGAAGTGGTATATCTGTATTTGTCAAAAGGTAGCAAAGACACTGTGAGGAGGCCGCAGGCAATCTTGAGTTGGGTCAGTATATCCAAATTAGAAGAAAAAAATTTCCTCTGTTGAACTGTAAAGCTCTTGCCAGCTGGATGTGTTACAACAGAATGCTTTTTTTTTTTTTTACGTGACCATTTACCAAAAAATGCAGTAACCTTTTATAAAGTAATTGATTAGATGATGGACGTCCAAGTCCTGTTCCAGCCAGCTGCCAACTTCACAGTGTGTGCTATAGGGTTGCCTGGCCCCCTTGCTTGCAATATCAGAAATAACGTCGTCTCCACTGTGTGATCTTGACATCCCTGTGGCAACTACATCTGCATGAAGTAAAAGCAATAGTTGGAATGTATTCCTCATGTTACCTTTATTAATCAGAAGATGAAAGCCAAAGCCAACAATATCGTGTGGCCACAGAGAGCCCTAGAGAGCTCTAACTCCTGCAGCGGTTACATCAGGTCCATGGCTTCCTGGTTTATCCCTTTCCTGCACAGAACTGTTATACCACTGGTGTCATTCCAGAGGCTTCATGTTTTTCTTTGGATCCTGTGATTGACTCTTAATTATAAATGGTGAACTTTCACCAGCTAAATTGTAAATAGCTTTACATGTGGCTTGTAAAACTGCATAAAATTAGAATTAATGTTTTTGCTTCCTTTGCAGACCAGAACAAAGCAAACTGGGGTTGCAGTTATGCAGCAACTAAGGCATTTACACAAGTTTCTCTGAACATGTAAATAAATGTCACAATTTGGAGAAAAGGCCGATGGCTTAAAACACATGCTTCTCCTATCCTGCTCCAAAACATAGCTCAGATAAACAGCATAGTAAATCCTTTCCCTGGGACTTGCTTTTATTTATGTAGCAACCGGAGTGCAAATTCTGGGCCAGTTTTTCTGTGTACAGTTAGTTGTTTCTAAGACTCCCTTCACAGGGTCTGCCATGGCTCTATCCTGAAATTAATTCCGAATATTTTAGCCTTCCCCATGGTCATGCTACAGTTGTATTACCTCATAAGAAGCCAGTCTGGCTGCAGCCATCTAACAGTGATCTTTTCTTGAAGGCTTCTAACATTCATCTGAGCACAAGAAAAGAGCATCAGCAGAAAAGGGCTTGTAGTAACAAGCAGCAGGAGGTACCAGGAAGCTTGTTTGCTTAGGGGAGAGTCGGGGAAAAGAAGGGAAAAGGAAAAAGGAAAATGAAGGGAACAAAATTATCTTATCGGAAAAGATCTTACTGTAAATGCCTCTGATTCATTTCATCCCCTTCGTATGTGCACACCAGCATGATGCACACACCAATACAGTGCTCAAATGCCAATTTACCTCCTAGGAACAGAATCTGGAGCAAAGCCCAGGTGAAGCATTACTGGCACCTGCATGATGTGAAAATGCAAAACCCAAGAAATAACAGTATCACAGATACTGTAGTCCTAGGTATGGGCAAAGATGCCTGAATTCCTTTGGTTCCTCAGTGCTAATCTTAAGGGTAAATGGAAAATATACTCAACAGCACAAGTTTCTTCTGAATAAAATAGGAAATGAGTGGTAAGTGTCTGAACGCAATATTCCTTGCATTGTAGGAAGTTGCTGCAGGATTTAAGTACCTTCTGCAAAGTGTCAGAGCAGCCCCATGTCTTTGCCATTGTGGCTGACATGATAAGATAAGCCAGGTCCTGACCTCTTCTGTTTGCAGCAGCTGGTCATAGGATCAAGAGAAGTAAGAACAAGAGATACCGAAGGAGTTCTGATGGTGGTTTTTCTCCTCCCTCTGGATTTGTTTCTGCAGCAGAGGGTAACATTGGGTTAAACCTGAGCCGCTGTAGGAACCTGACTGCAGCTGTGGAATTAGCTGCAGCAGACATGGGTAGTGGATGGAGTAGCAGCCGTGTGCAGTGTGCTGTACTTGGGAAAGGAGAGGAATTCTGTGAGCACTAGAAGTAACGAAATCTGATTTTTCTAGGATTTTTTTCCTAATGATTTTGGTGTCTAAAAGCTTTTTGCTGTGGCTTCAGCACTTAAAGGAGCTCTATTTGTGGATTCTCCAGTGTTAAAGAATAAGATGTGAATGCATGTGAGAGCACTCGCTCTCCTTTTGGGGAGAATTAGGCTCAGATACAAAACAAGAGAGTATCATAAATCAGAGAAAAAACATGCTATTTCAGAGTACTATGATGTCAGTTATTTGTATTTACATGATAAATGACTGTTACAGCATTAACTGTCCCAATAGAACAGTTCAAATGTGAATCAGTTTGTAAGAGCCTGTACTACTGAAATGGCGAGGATATGCAAATAGAAACAAATTTAATTTCAGGATGCTCTTTGAATTTATTACTTTAATGTTTTCAAAAAAAAGATACTGCTTTTGTGGAAGTTCTCATCAACACTGAAACAATTAAAAAAAAAAAAGTGAAATAGTTTTTGTTAAGAACAACTTTGATAACACATTTTCACCTGGTTGTGTGCAAGACCTGTTAGCCAACAGTTTTCTATGAGGCTGAGAAAGACCAAGAATTGAATCTGCCACCCAGCGTGGCTGAGTTTAGGCTGAAGTCACTGCTGCTGTTACAGTTCACAGAGCCTTATTCGGATGGCTGGCTTAGGTAACAAGAGTTGTAATTTGGAAATTTCTTGGAGGGGCTTTGACCATGTGGAGTTTTGTAATGCAGCAGGTACTTTGCTCAGAGCAGCTGAGATGGTTCATTAAAGCCCAGCTTAGCTCTCTCTGCAGGAATCACCCTTCCCCCAACGTTGCGATCCCTTCCTCTGATTGAATGCAGTGAGAAAAACTATGTGGCATTTGCTCACTGTGATTTCTTGCATTTTCCTTCTTTCTCTTCTATTATCTGTGGCTGTTGGAGTGGAAGGGGTTCTGGGTCATCAAAAACAGTTTCTTATGTTGGCAGGCAAATATATGGAGCTATTTTTCAGGCTTATCATACTTCCTCTACTTGTTGTTGCCCTCATCTTGCATGTCTGTCCAAAATGAAAATGCCAATGAAAAATTGAAATGTTTCATTTCAGCTTAAAAAAAATAATACAAGAGGTGACATGAATTCACAGTCTTTCACCTGAAATAGTTGGAGGGGATTTTTTTGTTCTGTTTTGATTTTTGTTCTTTTACCCAGAAAGTGCTATTCCTCTAATTTTGGCCAACTCTGCTCATACCTGGTATTGGGTAGACCCCATTTCTCTCTTTCATTTTATGCTCTTCTACTCATAGTTCTTTGATATCTTCCTTCCAGTTAGCAGCAGAATAGGAATTGCTCTGTACTAGGATACTGATTGTGAAAATTGCTCTACAGCTTTCACTTGAACTCCATAGGCATTGAACATTAAAGGCAAAAACTGCGGTGCATGCTCGTTGCAATATAACGGAGTTCTCTGTGTTGATTTATAGCATGTTCCAGCTTACATTTAAGTCAGTGAGAAACATTTCACTGTATTGGGACTCAGGCTAAATCTTTGTGCTCATTCAAGGAATTCAGTATTAAGGTTATAATTCAGTCTAACCGTGGTTAGCCATATGCCTTAAAATGTCTGTTATGTAGTTTAAGATGGGATAACACTGAAAGCTAGTTACCAGACTCTCCAGCTGAGTTGCCTGCATCCTTTTGCTATGTTAAACATACCAAATCATGGAGGCAACCTGATTTTTCTTTTGTCTCCTTGCTCACCAGTGTCTAACCAGTGTTGTACAGTCTCTGAAGGGTTTTTTGTCCACAGGTGGCTTGTGGAATATGGGTTTGTTATTCTGGTTTTATACCACTGGCTACCTGAAAGTGGTCTAAGAAGACAACAGGTCTAAAAGATGGGGTGGAAATTTAAGGGTGATGTAGATTTTTCATAAGTTCTTGTGTCTTCTGCATTTAAGACTATTCTAAAGTTGCACAGCTTTTGCATATAGCGAGAATCGCAGCCTCCTATAACTGCAGTTAGCTGCACAACTGAGATGACTAATCCCTGTAATCCAGTCTAGTGCGATATTTATTGACAACTATTTCCCCACTGAGGTGGGGCTACTGATTGTATCAGTCAGACCCTTTTTTCTGAATTGGTGCTCTCTTTGCTCTTTTTTTTTTTTTCTTTTTCTTCTGGAGGGCTGGAAAGGGGCAACGATGACCTTTAATAATGTAATTCACCCAGGAAAAAACTTTGCAGTTGAGATGAGGATATGAACAGGTGGCATCATGATTATTTTGAAGATGTAAAATACCTGTAGGGTTTTTGCACTTTGTAAATTAGGAATAAGGGAACCCTGTGATGGCTTCAAGATCCGTTGCTGCTAGTGACGAATGCCCTTTATCACTGAAAACCAGTAGTTGCATATACTGGCATATAGCAATCATCTTTATGATCGTCTATGCAATTTGCTCTCAAGTTGTAGTATTTTGATTATTATCTTTCATTCCCTAATGCATTTCCTCATGATTTTAGCTGTGCTGTAATTAGAATTGCTAGGATTAGACATTAATATTTATAACGGAGATCATCTTAAAATCCCATTCTGAAATAGGATGAAGTATTCACGTATAATTCTAGCAATCTGGTCTATATCAGCTGCAGAAAAGTGACTTTATGTTCAAACTGTTCCCTCCTGTCAAAAAAATTTCAGTTACTTGCAGAAAACTTGTAAAGCTGTTGATTGTGAAGATCATTTTGTTTTTGTAAGCAGGTTGGAAGCAAGAATCTAAAATGTAATTTTGCCCCGAGGTTTCTTGACCACTTAGACCTGTACAATTCACAACACGCTTATCTTCTGGGGGTCTCGGCTGTAGAAAGCAATCTCTCAGTATCAAAAAATGGGGGTTTAGTGGACTGTTACATATACTAAGTTTTCTTCATTTGTTTACATTATGGTTATTTTCTAAGGATTGACATACATGTATATATATATTAAATGGCTGTTCTTATGCCCACTTCCAAATCTGAGTACAAATGACAAAGATGTGCCACTGAGAACAGCAAAATACTGATAGGTAAGTAAAGCAGTCTCTGCATCTCCACTGAACTGTGGACCTGATGATTTTTTCCACTGCTGTCAATAGTAGATTGCCCTCAAAGTAGATAGGCTCACCAGCTAGACAGGGACATTTTCTTCATCTTTTCATGTAACAGATCATTTATACCTTTAGTTACATACTTGCAACCTGCCTAAAATTAATGCTGTCACACCAGCTACATAGCGAAATTTCTTATCCAGTACATTTGGTTTATTATTCTTTCACACCAATGTTTATACTTACCAAAACATTCCTTTGCAAGAAAACAATTCTGAGCCTGAAATTAGATACCCGGGTAAGAAGGATTTATTCTAAAGTTAGGATTTAGAGTTTCTTGAAGGGTCTGAAAACGACGGTCCCAGACATGAAAATTTTCTGGGGATTATCGCAGACATTTGAGTCCTTCACTCACCCTTCACCAGAGCACAGAACTCCCTCCCAGTACAGACAGAAGAAATAGTGTGTTTATATTCTCTTGCAGATTCTTATATACAGGTTAGTATTCAAAGATAGTTTACAAAAGAGCAGAAATCCTGTTTTGAATTAAATCAATGGCAAAATCAAATAGAGATAGGATTCCACGCAAGGAATATAAAAGCTCTGTTAAATTAGACATAGGTGTCGCTTCTAATAGCCTGGGCATACACCATCAGCAGCTCAGGGGTCAGATTTCTAATGTATTTCCTCTTCCCCAAAATGACTTCCCCAAACAGCACCCCTTACTGTTCATGCTAGAGCAAAACCTGTATTTATTTAAAGCATGAATAATGACAACTCTCATAGCTTGTTATTCTCAGCTTAATCAAAACAGCCTGCCAAATTCTTAACTGGAAATCTGGCATTAGTTTTTATCTCAACAGCTACATTTCAGCCTGATGCCAAAGGTGAGGTTCTACTGAGAGACCATATCAGTTAAGTTTAGCTATTAGAACATTTAATACACTGCTAATAAATTTTAGCAGCTGTGGCCATCTTTGAAACACCCTATTAGATAGTTTACAAAAGAGCAGAAATCCTGTTTTGAATTAAATCAATGGCAAAATCAAATAGAGATAGGATTCCACGCAAGGAATATAAAAGCTCTGTTAAATTAGACATAGGTGTCGCTTCTAATAGCCTGGGCATACACCATCAGCAGCTCAGGGGTCAGATTTCTAATGTATTTCCTCTTCCCCAAAATGACTTCCCCAAACAGCACCCCTTACTGTTCATGCTAGAGCAAAACCTGTATTTATTTAAAGCATGAATAATGACAACTCTCATAGCTTGTTATTCTCAGCTTAATCAAAACAGCCTGCCAAATTCTTAACTGGAAATCTGGCATTAGTTTTTATCTCAACAGCTACATTTCAGCCTGATGCCAAAGGTGAGGTTCTACTGAGAGACCATATCAGTTAAGTTTAGCTATTAGAACATTTAATACATAAATTATAAATTTTAGCAGCTGTGGCCATCTTTGAAACACCCTATTTTATTCCCCATAAAACTCGAAAGGCAACCGACATACAAATCACTCTACCTGAGAGGCTCAGTCGCTCAGCTCGGCTTTTTCCGAGCGCTGACAAATGTCCTTGGTGGTTTCCAAGAGAGGAGCTGGATTACAACTGACCACAGATAGACCTGGTCTCAGATTTACATTTCTGTGTAATGATGACCCTTGCAGAAATAGCTTTGGACAGGTAATAGGATTATCATAAGGGAATTAGAAAATTCTGTTCATTAGTTTGAGCCAATGAAGTTGCAGACTGGATAGAGGTTTAAAAGATTTAGTGTGTAGATATAATTGGGAAGGGAGAAAAACAACTGAGCCTAAAGAAGAGATACAGATGGCACCTTGGTATTGCAGAGCAAGGTGTATTAAAAAGGAGGAAGATATACAGATGGATTATAAGCACAGTATAAGAACCTGTTACTGTACGCAGGAAAGCTACCCTTACAACCCTGATGGCCTTTTAAATATTTCTGAATTGTGATAGGACTCCTGTTTATAAAAAGGATAAAACTGTTCATGGAAATTATGCTAATATTTAAATAAATCACCCAGTCATACCTAGCTACTCATTAATTTAAAAAATTAAGTACTTACAGAGTGCAAATGAAAAAAAGGGGAGAGAGAATTTTATTCTATGGAAAATGATAAATTGTGTCTTATGTGGTGTTAAGAAACAGTGAAATTCAGAGCAGCTTTAAATGGAAGACTTGCATTTAAACATCTGCAGCTGTGGCTCTTACATGTAGCTGGATGCTTTGCAACCAAGAAGGTCCCATCTCTCACCCACACTGCTGCTCAGACAAGCTTAAGGAGGGTGGCTCTCTGGAAATACCGACAAGTAACGAACACCAACAGAGGTGAGGAAGGGATGGGGACCCTGGCTTCGGTGTCCATGCCCATGTATCTCCTGGTGAGGCAGCGTGGAAATGACCTGAGTGCAGTGCGGTATCTTAACTGAGAGTCCTCCTCTCCTTGAGCTTGTGTCTCATTTTGGTTGTGCAGTCAAGGAGAACTGGGAAATGCTGCCACTGATGCCCCACAGGATGGTGGGAACTGCTGTACTTGGAGCTGTTTGCTCTCTCTTGTGGCATGTTACTTTTGGAGTTCTTCCTCTCTTACTCGGAC
This sequence comes from Aptenodytes forsteri, assembly GCF_000699145.1. NCBI lineage: Eukaryota > Metazoa > Chordata > Aves > Sphenisciformes > Spheniscidae > Aptenodytes > Aptenodytes forsteri. The sequence goes on along the minus strand of NW_008795025.1, from coordinate 6,750 downwards.
CCTGAATTAGCTGGTGGTTTTAACCCACTATAGGTTTCATAATGTCTGCTGGGATAAAGCTAATCCAAAAGGTTAGTGTGAACTGAATTCCTTTTATGGTCCACACAGTTTCAGTCCATCATTAGCTTTCAGCTCATTCAAAGTGTTTCTGCAGCAGTAATGGAGATAGTTTATTGTTCCACCAAAATCAGCAAATTCGACTCAGTAAAAAAAGCATATATAGAGGGAGAGCATGCTACATAGGTGCAATGTGAGGGTTACTGCTCCGTGCATATAGTGAGCAAGACTTGCAGGATGCCAAGAGCTTTTGGAAATCTGGCTCTGAAGGGGCTGCTGGAGTGGCCGTCTGGTAGCTTATGTTAACTGAGGTTTTGTGTAATTTGTGACTAATATTAGTGATAAAGCAATGACCAGCTTTCAGTCAACTGCTGGTCTTGCTTTTATCTACCCAGCAGCGACCCTTGATAAAACTGAAAGCTCGCCACAAGTCTGAGTCCTCATGAAGACCAGCCTTCAGGAGCCCCAGCCCCCTGAGCCCAGAAAGTCTGTCACAAGGAAGACTCCCCCTTCTTGCAGTGGGGGACGATCGGGTTAAAATCAGGAACATTTAAACAAATTGGATGTAAACAAGTCCATGGGACCTGACCGGGTGCACCCACGAGTACTGAGGGAGCTGGCCAATGTCATTTGCGAGGCCACTGTCACTTATCTCAGCACTGGAGAGGCATTATCTGGAGTGCTGTGTCCAGTTGTGGGTTCCCCAGTACAGGATAGATGTGGGCTTACTGGAGCAAGTCCAGTGAAGGGCAGCGAAGACGATTAAAGGATTGGAGCATCTGTTGTAGGAAGAGAGGCCAAAAGAGCTGGAAGTGCTCAGCCTGGAGAGGAGAAGGCTCAACGGGGATCTTATGAATGTTTATGAATATCTGATAGGTGGGTACAAAGAAGAGAGAACCAGACTCTACTCAGTGGTGCCCAGTGACAGGACAAGAGGCAATGGACACAAATTGAAACACGAGAAATTCCTATGAACATAAGAAAATGCTTTTTTACTGTGAGGGTGGTTGAATGCTGGCACAGGAGAGATTATGGAGCCTCCATCCTTAGAGATACTCAAAACCCAACTGGCCAGTCCTGGGCACCCTGCTCTAGCTGACCCTGGACTTGGGTGATCTCCAGAGGTGCCTCCGATCTCAGCTATTCTGTGATTAATTATTTAAGTTGTTAACAGTGTAACAGTTGTTTAAGGATTAGTTGCAAATTATTGAAAAATGGGGTTAGTGTTTCCTTAGAACTAAGATTGTAGAGAAGAACAACAGAAATTTGTTTTCCCCTGTATCAATAAACTCAATTTCTTATTAAAGGCTGGTTCATCCTTAGAAATAACATTGTTAGTGAGTTGGGGACCTGCCAAAATCCTTCACTGAGATTATTGCAATGGAAGACAAAGCTACACATTACTGTAGGTTTTTCTATGTCTCAAAATTCAAGTTGCAGACAGCTGACATGGTGGCTGTGTGTTTGGTGTAGCTGCCAAGCGGAGAACACAGGAACATTGCCCAGGAGGAACTGCTGTCACGGTGGGACTTCTAACCTAGGTTTGATGGGATATTATCCTGGTAACAGCAGCACCAGGAGTAAGGGGCACAGCTCTCCAAGCATTGTGCCCCAATTTAAAATTTCACAATTTTGAGAAGCTGAAATGACAACGTTTCCTTTTAAAATTAGACATTCCAGTTCAGTGACATTTTTCCCCAACTTCCAGCATTTATGTAGAAGTTTATATACATTTGTTCTTTGTTTGTTTGTCTGTTTTTGTTTCCTGCTTGATTATGTCTCTGTTTGCTAAGCCTGCCCTGAGCTGTTTCCTACCTGACGTACACCAGCTGTCAGAGATTTCAGGTGCTTCATTTCTTTCACTTCCTTATGCAATATTTAAATGTCTTTCATGAGATAGTTGTTAATTTTTAATGGCAGTTCCTATCAAATTGGGGTGCTCACTTAGCTCTGTTCCAAAGGGCAAAAGCAAGAAATTTCATGCCCTATGAAAACATATAACAACACTGTTTTCAGACAGCAGCATGTGGGCAGAATTCAATGAAGTAGTTGATGGGGCTTTTCCAAGGCCCAACAGGAGGAGAACATATGTATAGGAAAGAGGGCAAGCAGGAGATTTCTAAACATAAACTTACCAACTTCCAGTTCTTTGATGATAGAGGGTTGCATTAGATTTGAGACTGCTTTGTATTTGAGTGTGATATTTAATATCATTGTTTCTAAATTTTTAATCTTCTACTTTTATCTGTTTCATCCATTTTTACAACTTCAGACTGTGGGTATTAATTTTCTTCTCTGTGATAGCATTATTTTAGTGCAAGGCCTGGATATGACTTAACTCCATCACTCGGTTTTAACTCCATCACCCTCCAGCTTTTCCCTACTGCAAGTCACAGGAATATAAAAAAGGTAAAAAAATTCCCAAATGCCTTGTGGAGGTAGCCTTTTAAATTAGCATGGCCAAAAAGCTTTTTGAGGCCTAAAAATGCGATTTTGAAACAATTCAGTGTCTTCCGCAACCAGTAAGTTTTCTTAAATTTTTAGGTTTTCTCTTTTTCTTTCTCTTTTTTCTTTTTCCTCCTTACTTTTGATGAGATATCACTTTTACAGTTTTAGGTTGAAACATGCCCTCAATGTCTTTAATTTAAAATTACATTTTCCCTGCTCGCAAGCTGTTGTGTACATGCCATGATTTCAAAAAAATATCTATTTAAGAAATTGATTACTACTGTTATTTTGTGATAGTTTTATATCTAATGATGAAGAATTTGTACTTGCAAGAATATTTACAAAATTATAGCTGTTCATCATTGGCTTAAAAAGCCCTTTGTTGCAAAAAGGTGGATTGAATCTTGACATGGAAACTGATCCTAAACCAATTAGGAAAACTCCGTTTGTTTGCATCCTTGTCATTAACTTAAGGAAGATTAAAAAAAAGAGCAGGAAGAGGAGCAATGTGTTTCTCGTGTCCCATTCATCACGGAGCTGCAGTGTCTTGCCCTGTTGCAGCTCTGAGGCACAGCAAACCTTAAAATTTTGGCCTATTTAATTATTTTTTCACTGATGAGTTCAAAACAGCCTCCTGCAACAGGGCAATAGTACTGAAGGTGTTGGGGGATAGCCCAGGCCTCTCTGTTCTCACAGGTGAGATGTGTCCCATCTTCCTGCTGCCATGCACTGCTGTGTCATATTTTTGCATTTTGTGTCATAGCTTGTGTCTTGGTTTTCCTCCTGGTGTGGCCTGAGACTCCGTCACAGAGAGAGATGGTTCTGCACTCGCTGGCAGTGCCCTGTGTTTGAAGAGGGATGAGGAGGAGCCATATTCCCAACCAGCCATCCTCCGGCACCGTGACATCTGCTCCTTCATCCTGGTTGCCCATCATTACATCCTCCACGTGACCCCCAGGGCCAGGGCTGGACCACCATCACAACCTTTGCAAGGAAGATCTCAAATGTTGGCATGCAGTCGAGATGCCTCTTCGTCCTGGGGGCCCAGGACCACCTGCACTGTGTGAGGTTGTGTGAGGAGTGGTTCAGGCACTGGGGGGGTGCTTTTGTGAGTCATTCCCTTGGTATTAGTAGTGCTTTGTATTTTGAATTAAGTCTGTTTACAGGCAAAATCTGTTCCACTGAAGGACCACAAAGAACTGATGAAAGCCATTTTGGTGAGGGATGTAACTGCTTCTAAAGTTCACTGCATCCAGAGAAAGGATCCTTATCCTTATCCATATCCTACTTCAGTGTAATGACTTTGTCTTACAGAGAGGCGTGCAAAGCTTTTTGAAATTTTGAATGCACGTTTGGCCTTTAGTACTCTATTTTGCATCATTACATGCTGCCCATAGAGGTCGGTGTTTGCCTTTGAAAAGGAGACCCGTATGCCTGAAGCACTGTAATATCTGTCGCATAACACACAGCTCGATTTCATATCTGTTTCTACCCATTTCCCTGGGTTAATAACGTTACATTGATCTCTTTTGAGGTTCTAAAGATGTGACCGAGAAGGAAAATGTTAGTATGTATTTTGGTACATCATTAGGTTTTGCTATCTAACATATTTTAAAAGATCAAACATAGTATTTAAAAAAAAACAAACAACAATTTGACATTTTATAAAATACTTGTGTACCTAAAAGAGGAATAGAGGATGATTCAGAGTGAGAATCATATCTGTAGTTATCATCTTACATATATTTCATGCAGTCATTTGCTGTACTTGTAGAACAAAACCCTCCATCTTTATACTGAGACCTACCGACCATTATTTGTCAATGGTAGTAACAGTTGTGGCTGGATAAGAGTAATTACATGAACTAGTTGCCTGAGATGATGGAAGATACTTTGGGAAATAAAGTCTGTAGAGTGGTTTTGAGTGAGCGCTGGGTGAGGAAAGTATAAAAGCAGTCACTCAAAAAACAATGACTGCAGGTTGTATTTTGTAAGGACTGTCTTCTCAAATGTTCTTTACATGAACCGTAGCTAATGTTACCTAAACACATTTTAAAAATATTATGTTGAATTAGTTTCTGTATGCTTTCACATGGAAAGTGAGGTAAGAATCATGTAGATTGCACCACGCTTAGTTACTGTTTCAACTGTATTTGTAAACTACCCCTAGGTTGTGTGCATTGCAGTTTACTTAACTGTCTAAGTGCTTTTTAAGCAGAACTGTAATGAATTTACTGGTTGGATAAAAATCTTAGATTATCGTATCAAGACATGGAAATTTTTTTTACTAAAATAAGCATTCCTTAGCTTCATTGGGTGTGACGGTTGGGTTTTTAGCAATATGCCTGGCTGCAAAGTAGTCTGAATTCTTGTGTTTCATGCCTGTTGAAAAAAAAAAAAACAACCTACCATTAATAGTTCTGTGTGTTCCTTTAAGTTGGCCCAATCCCCCCTTGAAGAGTGACCATTTTTCTACAAAAATCAAAACAATTGATTTATATCGATAGTACTTAGCATTCCATAAATTGTGAAGTTTATATGAGTGATAGATTATTAATGAAATGTTTGCAGAAAGCATGGTGCAACTAGTGCTTTTGGAAATGTATTAGTGGAAATGTTCAGCTGAAAGTGCTTATACATCTGTTCTGATATTCTTTTTCCCTCCTTAAAAAGTGTTTTCCCACCTTAAGTGTCTTGGCAGTGGGGTGAGGGGTGCTAATAGAGTTGAAATACTCTGTTTGCACCCAGGTGTATGTGTCCTAACTTTTTTTTTTTTTAAATTAAGTGCGTAGGACAATATGGTGCATGACTTTCTCAATTTACGTCTAGGCAAACAAAGATCACTTCTTTTCAGATTTTCTTCTCTCAGACCTGTAGCCAGAAGGGAGCACTCTTACCTAAGGCATAGTAATGTTCCCCTCACCCCTTCTGCTGGCTTGGTGTATGCAGGCAGCAAATTCTTCCATCAGGACAATGGGTAAAAGTATTCTAAATTTTTGTTTTTAGCCTTTTAAAAAAAAAAAAAAAAACAACCTACCATTAATAGTTCTGTGTGTTCCTTTAAGTTGGCCCAATCCCCCCTTGAAGAGTGACCATTTTTCTACAAAAATCAAAACAATTGATTTATATCGATAGTACTTAGCATTCCATAAATTGTGAAGTTTATATGAGTGATAGATTATTAATGAAATGTTTGCAGAAAGCATGGTGCAACTAGTGCTTTTGGAAATGTATTAGTGGAAATGTTCAGCTGAAAGTGCTTATACATCTGTTCTGATATTCTTTTTCCCTCCTTAAAAAGTGTTTTCCCACCTTAAGTGTCTTGGCAGTGGGGTGAGGGGTGCTAATAGAGTTGAAATACTCTGTTTGCACCCAGGTGTATGTGTCCTAACTTTTTTTTTTTTTAAATTAAGTGCGTAGGACAATATGGTGCATGACTTTCTCAATTTACGTCTAGGCAAACAAAGATCACTTCTTTTCAGATTTTCTTCTCTCAGACCTGTAGCCAGAAGGGAGCACTCTTACCTAAGGCATAGTAATGTTCCCCTCACCCCTTCTGCTGGCTTGGTGTATGCAGGCAGCAAATTCTTCCATCAGGACAATGGGTAAAGGGTGAGGCTGGGAACTGTTCGACAACGCACTTGCAGTCTCTATATTAATTTGTTGCCACGTAATAAGACTTTTCTGTCTCTTTCATTACTGGTGGTAGCCTTTACTTGCTAAAATTGAATGGCAATTCAGAGTAAGAAGCAGCAAATCTCCTATTGTCTTCTTGTAGGGATTTGCCATATATGTTTTTCCAAAACAGTGATCTATGTCCCTCATATTTCCACTCCTCAATATGATCATAGAGTGGTTTGGGTAGGAAGGCACCTTAAAGATCACCCACTTCCACGCTCCCTGCCATGGGGAGGGACATCTTTCCCTAGATCAGGTTGCTCAACGTCCTGACCAACCTGATATACTACACCACTTCCAGAGATGGGACATCCACAACTTCTCTGGGTGACCTGTTCCAGTGTCTCACCACCCTCACAGTTAAAAATGTCTTCCTAATATCTAATCTAAATCTACGCTCTTCCAGCCTAAAACCATTACCCCTTGTCCTGTCATTACAGGCCCTGGTAAAAAACTCTCTCCATCTTTCTTCAAAGCACCCTTAAATTACGGAAAGGACGCAATAAGGTTTCCCTGGAGACACTCTCCCTGTGTCCCACCCCTTGGCAGCAACTCCCTTAGTCTGAG
>NW_008795024.1:837651-851363 GCF_000699145.1 Aptenodytes forsteri | reverse complement strand
GCTATTTTTTTTTTTTTCTTTAAGATGAAGAACTTGCTACAGTTATTATGGCTTTCTTGGTTGCTTTGCCGTAAAGACTTTTGAATGTGACTTCTTTCTGAGGGCATCAGAAACTAACTGGTATACAACCCAGGCAGTTAATAGTGCCAGTTTTTAAAACTGAGCATCAGTGTTATGTATACTACTCTTGCCCTGGGTATAGGGAGTATTTGAACAATTATGATCATCTCCTATTGCATGTAACTTGGTTAACTATCAGAAATGTTTTAAGAGATTGCCATCTTCTTGTATGCAGTCTTGTCGTGAGTTTCACAAGGATCATAGCTGATGGTTTGGACATAAATAATCTTGGAAGTTTTTAATGTACTGAGTCCAAGTCAGTACTATTTTTTAATAAATAGAAGATTTTGCCTTTTCGTTACGTGTTGTTATAGCATTCCGATGATCAGTTAGATGCAGTTTTGCTTGAGAGCAAAAGGCAAACCAAGCTGACCTCAAATCTTTCACTCTGAATTTAAATAATTTATTAATTTATATCTTGGTTTTTAATAAAAAAATTTGGAAAAAACCCATATCTTGGTAAATCTTTGCATATTGGAGTTATTTACAGATGCATTCTAGCTATTCATGTCAGATGTTGGTAGAAGTATTACTGAAGTACTAATATAACTCAAAATGTATCATCGGTTATTTGATCCTGCTGGGAATGAACAGCATTTGCAAGTCTTAACACTATGTTAACAGCAGCAGGCAAATAATGAAACTAGTTCATGTGGAAAAAAACTTTTTTAGAAATTAGTAACTCTGGAGAATGTTAAAATTCCTCAAAAGCAATGTATTTAAGTTTAAGCAATATATTTAAGTAAAAATATCTGCTATAGTTATGTACGTTTCAGATATGCATGAACACACAAAATGCAATTTGCTGTTAAAAGGTTGCTGCAAGATAAAAAGGCTGATTGGGCATCAAGAGTTAAACCTATTAGGTATCTGTAAACTGTAGTTAATGAAAGGTGGAATATTTTATCTTTGGATGTTATTCAGCTTACACAATTATGAAATGAAAGAAAGATTGTGACCATTGGGGAAGGATCGTAGGAACTTGCATTATTCCTGCATTAATGTAAACTATTTGAAACTGTCTTAGCCTGTCTGTTGAGCAGGATAAAGAGTTTTACATTATGCCAAGTATTGGGATCATAAGGGCATTTGAGCATGTCCTCAGGATTTGTTTCAGGTATTAGAGAGGCTAATTAGAGGATGTTTAAGTTTCAGGGCTCAACACTGTTCTGTTTGAAGCCATTGTCAGTTGCAGTGGGAGCAATAGGAGATTTGGTAATGTTGGTCACTCAAATAATCTCTTTCTAAATCTTTATTTTCTCCAAAATATGTTATTAATGATGTATCAATGTGGTGTTAATGTAAATATATGTTCTTATGTAACAATGTTTCATTCATCAATGGAATTCCCAAATTTTAGCACCTTAAGCTCTAACGAGTTTAATGGAATTCTTTCAAGTAATTTGTTTCCTGTTCTGACTGGTGTGCACTCTTCACTTTTACATATTTTGCTGTATGGTACAAGATAAGATTGATTAATATTGTCCAACATTAGGGATTACCATGCCCTAATCCTCCAGTTCTAACACTTTACAGAGTACCTGTTATTGAAAAATGTCTCCTTTATTTATTTCTGTTTCAACATAGTAATATCAAAATGAACGTAAATCATTCTGAAAAGTCAATGCTATCATACTTCCTCAAAGGACTGCACATGTATACTTTGTTTTTATTTGAATGGCCTGGATAGAATTCATAAAGGTAAAAATAAATAAAAATTACTGGAGTTGAACTTTATGTAATAAAGCATCACTCTTGTTGATGTGGGCTACGGAGTGACACTTTGGCCAGGGGGAAGCAAAATACTTTTCCACACTGTACCTTAATCTTTTCTGTATCTTTTAGTAGGTAAGGAGAATACAGACATAGCAAAGTTTGTTTAAACTTCCTTTCATTTTTGTTATTAACTAGTGTTATTAAACTAAATGGATATATGTTTGTGGGTGTCTTCTCAGTTGTTATAACGAAAAATACCAAAGAATTGTCATAAATAAATAAAATCCTGGATGAACAACATACAGCGAAGTCAAGTCTCTCTACTGTGATTTCAGTAAAATATTCCTCTTTCTCTTTCCTTTTCCTTCTTATGGCTTGTTATTAGTCTCTAAAGCTTCATTTTGTGTGGTCCCATTTCCAGTAGCAGCAGAATTTCATCAATTTCAACGGTTACCTGTGCATGAACGTATAGGAAATTTTTTGTTTTGTTTTCTTGGTTTTAAAGAAAAAGAGTAGCATTGGAGGCTTACTGCTTTTGCATTGCATTTCCAAGAAAACAAACAAAGCTTGATTAGCGTTACAAGCTACAATAAGAAAATGGCAGTATAATGAGGGCAGCAGCATACTCAGTACTCATGCCTTTTTGCTCTAAACTGAGATAGCTAAAGAACAATACTGTCACTAATGGAAAGAACCTTCTCAGTATGGTGAGAAAGCTCATTACAAGAGAACAAGATTAAGGGAAAAATCTACACAGGATTATAAAGATTTGCAGTGAATGAAAGAAATTCCAATTCGAAAGCTCCATTTGAAAGAAAGGAACTCTTCTGTACTCAGAAGGCCACAAATAACTCATTTAAACACATTTACACCTTTTTATAACCAAAATCAACCACTGAAGATGAGGGCTGAAATATCAGGGGAGTTGTGTTCCATATTTCGAAAGTGTATGTACTGGGGGAAAACTGCTACAAACCAGCATCTCCAAACCAGCAAGTTCAATGATTTTAAAAATAATTTATCTACCTCTTCCACCCCCTGATGTTTTCCTTTTGTTTTTTCAGTGTGCTTTGCATATCAACTTCTGTTAAGGATTGAGAATTGTGTTCCTTGGCATAAAAGATGACATAAGATAACTGAGAGTCTTTCTAGAAGAGAGAGTTTTAAAAACTTATTTTTTGAACAATCTTTTCTTATGTGGAAATGATACTTTTAGAAATCCCTTAGAAGAAACTTCAATCCTTGTTTGGTAGCATGATGAATCTTAGTTAGTGTGGCTAGTCAGGAGCATGAAAACCTTCTTTAAGGAAATAAAACAACATAGAGAAGCTCTAAGAAAAAGGCTGGAGACTGTTATTTCTAGTAGCTAATAAACTGTCTGCAAAATACACGTGAATAATCTGATTCATACTAGATTCTCTAGTATATGTTTTCCCCTTGCATCATGCTCTAGAAATGCTCTAAATGGTTGGTACTAATTATTCATCAATTCAGCAATCCAGAAGCAGTCATTCATTGGTAAGGGCGTTTCCTTCATTGTTTGCAACTGGAAAAAAAATAAAATTTGCTCCCAAGCAGTTAGATTTAATTTTCATTTGTTCTTCCCTACTTATGGCCTAAAATCTTTCTCACTGCTGTCTAGAGAGAGTCCGTGAACCTATGTAAAGGAAAGGCTTGAGGGGAGTGGAGTAAGGAGTTCTGGGAAGTTTGCCCAGTAACGTCGGTGCTCAGCAGTTTCTCATTTAGTTTTATAGTTTCCAATAAGAAAGAATCTTTTCTGAACAGTGACATGAATACTGCGTATACCTGTCATTTTCCCTGATCTGCTTTACACTCAGTTCTCTTGAATATTTATTTATTCCTATATTACCAGTTTGAGACCCTTTCATGCCTATTATGTATACCCTCTACAATTTGATTTCCAAAAATCAATATACTGTAACTAAATAGATGTTTCTACTTCTGCTTACAAAACAAAAGCAGAACCCCAGCAAGGTTACAGTGTAAGATGAGAAAAATACAGAAAAAGTTTCAAGTGCATCCTAGTATGCATCTTTTCTTACAACTTATTTTGAGGTTAAGTTAGTGCATTAGCTGTATAATAAATACAATACTGTAAAGTTGTTAGAATCCCCTTTTTAATCAGGAAGTTTAGCTTTCAAAGTTAAAATACTATGTACAATGATACCGATGATTTTTTTCCCAAAACTTAATTTGTAAGGAAAAAATTGGAATGTCAACGTTGAAATACTTCTGAAATGAAATATTTTGCTATTTTACTTGGTATTTTTAGCACCACATGCTTGCATATTATAAAATAAAACAAGATCGTTCGTTTGGAATGACTTTTCTCTGAATTTCCACATTTACTCCTATGTAGAGCCGGAGGGAGTTACTCTGGATTCAGTTCTTTCATACTTTTAACCTTCAATGATGGAAGGAAAAAGTAAACTTACCAAATCTGTGGATGACAATGACCTGGAAGGGCCTGCAAACAATTTGGAGGACAAGGTTACAATTTAAATTAACCTTCATAAATTGGAGAAATGATATGAATCACACAGATAACGTTCAGTAAATAGAAGTGTGAAGTACCACATTTGGCAAGGAGAAATGAAAAGCACAAATACAACACGAGGGACCATTGAGTAGGCAGTGCTATGTGTAGGGAAGGAGGTAGGAGTCAGCGAGTCATAAACTTGAACACGTCAAGAATGAATATTGTGTTCAACTGTATCTTTAAGAGACATTTAGTCCAGAGCCCTGTAAGTAGAGGTTTGAATAACTGGGTTTATTTAGTGTAGAAAACACAAGACAGAAGTAGGCGGATAAGTTTTCCAGAATATTTAAGTATGTTAATAAAAACAGAAAATCAAGTACTCTTCATGATGTTCAAGAACAGGATTAATTTACATTAACAGACTTTTAGAATAGGGATTGTGAAAGTCCTTATACCTCAGAGACGATGAGTGTTAGAATAAGTTACTTAAAGAAGTTGTGGGTTTGCTGTCAGTGTGTTTTTAAGAACAGATTAGGTATAATAATGAGAAGATGGACAAATTACCTTTTGCATTCCTTTCTAGACCTATATCTCTTTTTATAGCATTTTATGATCTTTAAAATTTAGTCTAAAAACAAGTTCAGAATGTTCATAATGTATTGCGTAGCCCTTTGTTCTATGCACCTGTTTAGTCTTCAGCATTCCTATTGGAATGCTTACAAATTTTACTGATAATTTGATGTAACTTTTCTTATTTATGAAAACTTCCAACAGTGTGAGCATTGTTCAGTGTTAAAGTCCTACATGCAGAATGAGGGTCAGCTCAGCAAAGAATAAAGCCTCATCATTGCCCCACCCAAATCTCCTTATATTATTTGTTCTATGTAATTAATTACAGCTAATGAAAGTAAATTGTACTCAAGAAATTATCACTCGCTTGTGACAGGCAGTTGTACTCATTAATCAGACTTCTGCAGAGGAAAGTAAACAAATCTAATAGAAAGAAAGTGAAATTTATTGTTTACTATAAAATCATAAGACTCCTAAGTATAAATTTAACTGATTCTCTGATTCTAACAGGAATATAAAAACTTTCAAATAGTTAGAGAATTAAAACTAGAAACAACCTAGATCATAAATATTCTGAACAAAAGTTGTAACCAAGATACTGGTGATTTTTGTTCAAATCAGAAACGTTAGCATGATTTCTGAAGACAAATTCTGACATCCCCTGCAGCCTAAGCTTTTCACTGATTCTTCCATATACTCAAAAAGCATCAAATGTCTCTTTTAGATGAATTGGATTAATAATGGCCTCATGGTACAGAACAACATGTAATTCTGGATTTTCAGAAGAGGTTGAACACTGGCTTTTTCTGTTCTCTGAATTCTTGACAGGTTAGATTGTGAGTGATTCCACAACAGTCGAATACCTTTGTTGTAGCATCTTAGCTCAGACCTTCGGAAAAAGCTTCTGTGCCCACTGGAAACTGTATGGCAAGAGTTAATATGAGAGCTTTAAGTACATTAGATTGGAGAAAGGAAGCTGTCTAGCCACAGTACCACATGCCCTGATGTCCCCTTCAGTGTCTACAGATCCTTTGTCTCATCTTGAAATGCCATTATGTAGATTTTAATCTTTACACAGAATGGCTGAGGTTGGCAGGGACCTCTGGGGATTGCCTAGTCCAACCACTTGCTCAAGCAGGGTCAGCTGGAGCGGGTTGCCCAGAACTAAGTCCAGCCAGGTTTTAAATGTCTTGGAGGGTAGAGACTCTACAACCTCCCTGGGCAACCTGTTTCAGTGTTTGACTGCCCTCACAGTTAAAAAAGTTTTTTCTTATATTTAGATTTAGATGTGCTTCAGCTTGTGCCCATTGCCTCCTGTCCTGTCACTGGGCACCACTCAGAAGTCTGGCTCTGTCTTATTTACTTCACCCATCATGTATTTATATGTATTCATAAGACCCACCCACTCTTTATTCATCTTTGTTTCGCTTTGCTGGACTTGCTCCAGTATGCCCATGTCTCTCTTACTGGGGAGCCCAGCATTGGACATAGCATTCCAGATGTGTCCCACCGGTGCTGAGCAGAGGGGTAGGATCACCTCCCTACACCTGTTAGCAATGCTCTACCTACCACAGCCCATGATGCTGTTGGCTGCCTTGGCCGCAAGGGCACGTTGCTGGCTCACGGTCAACTTGGTGCCCACCACAACCCCCAGGTCTCTCTGCAAAACCTACCACAGCCCATGATGCTGTTGGCTGCCTTGGCCGCAAGGGCACGTTGCTGGCTCACGGTCAACTTGGTGCCCACCACAACCCCCAGGTCCTTCTCTGCAAAGCCACTTTCCAGCCAGGCAGCCCCAGCCTGTGTTGGTGCATGGGGTTGTTCCCCCTTGCTTTGCACTCCCCATTGCTGAACTTCATGAGGTTCCTGTTAGGCCATTTTCCAGCCTGCCAAGGTCCCTCTGAATGGCACCACAGCAGTGTGAGCTATCAAACCCACCCCCCGGTTTTGTGTTCTCGCAAAGAAAAAACCAAAACGCTATGTACTTCCACGTTTTATGTCTTCTGTTTCTAAGGGACATCACTACAACAAAGAGATTATGAAACTTAATTGCTTACAATTGATTGGATTAAGAATTGTACATCAGAAAACCTTGAATATTGCGTAGAATGTTTATAAAGAAATAAAGATACCCGTTTCAGAAACATTCTTTGATACATGTAGAAAATCCTCTGCTTTCTTTAAGGTAGTGCCTGGGTCCCGTCATAACCTAGGTTTGGTAGGGGAGGAATGAGCAAAAGGGAAAGGTGGAATTTCTCATAAACTTGGTGTGTAAATAGGCCTCTGAACTGAGAGATAATTAGTGAGGCAATCTGCCTTGTCCTTGTAAAAGACAAATCTTTATTTTCATATACATAAAGGTAGCAGATTAAATGCATAAATGGCTATGAGACAAAAAAATTGGATTTTTGAGTGAACTTTAACGTGCCCTCAAAATACTGGAAACTCTGGGAAAATGGGATCAGTGAGGCTTTTTAAGTGTGGAAAAGGGAAAAAAAAAAAAGCTTTTATGGATACTGTGGTGGCTCCAAGACCAAAGTTCTAGGAGACAGTATTTAACCGGAGTGCTTTTTAATGCTGTTTTTTGCTGCAGGCTCAAACTTGTAGGAGTAAAGAGATTCTCATTTTTTAAGTCAATGGGCAAATTCTGTTCTCCTGCTTAAAGCAAGGAGTTATGAGACTACACACAGAGATTTGTAACTTCAGGAAACTGCTTTCAGCTTTTAACCACAGAATTTGTCAGATACTATGATTGCAAGTACAAAACTTTATGCACAATTTTGGTCTAAGACTGTGTTGTACCTTAAGTTTTTTTTTGTTGGGGTTTTGTTTTTTGTTGGGGTTTTGTTTCGTTTTAAGAAACAGCCTCATGGATGTAACTTTTTGAAGGTCCTGAAAGTTGCAAAGGTGATTATTTAAGAGAGGGAAAATACTTTTTTTCATGGAATTATTTATCAATATGATACAGTATGAAATGTGGAAACGATAATTATAAAGGTCATTTTAATTGAATTTAGTGCTATCTTCAGATTCACAGCTATTTAATTCCCTAGTGTCTCAGATTAAATATGGAGGTAATACTGGCCAGTATTTTATATACAGCCAAATACAGACTACAAAGAGAAGAATCACTAATATGTGCTACTGTCTAGAGCTGTTTTGATATAAGGTAAAGTTTCAGGTTTAATTAACATGTTTTATTTCTGTGACTTCGTCATTGCTTTGTTTTTACTCAGTAGCTTAAGAACTCCTCCCAGGCGATAGCCTGGGTTCTTACCCTATATAGATGTATATACACACATACATACACACAACCCCATAGGTTCTGTACACACTCACTTGCATTCGCTCTCTGTCTTCTTGCGGTGCCCTTTACTCCAGAAACTTCAGCTTGATGGACGTACTCTGTTGCTTTTAAGGCAAAATGTTTCAGACTTAGTGCAGGTACTAGGATAAAGCTGTATGCAACCTGGACATCTCCTTTCTAACAAAGCATATAGCACTAACCCAGTAAATTATGAACAAACAAATATATTTCTAAGATAGTGTCAGCATTTTGTGACTTTCATTTAAGCATGTACCTTTTATGAGTTTCTACATATTACAGATGCTTCCACCTGAATGAATGCAGGTAAAACTAGTTGTTCTTTTTATTATTATTGCTTTTATAAAAACATTAAGGATTCTTGTGTGTGTGCTAGAAGTCTAATAGCATCAAATACTTTCTTTCATACTCCTGCCACTCTCAGTCTTTCTCTTTTTGAGCTGAAGCTTCTGAAGAGATTGCAGTGATTGTGTATTGTTGAGCAGGGTAGGCTGTGATCATTTAATTCCTATTCCTTATGACCTTCTCAGGCTCACTTGGAGAAAGATAGCAGTTCTGGACTGATAAGACCTTGCCTTCACGAATGTGTTCTCAGAGTATTTCTCACCCCCCAGCCCCCCAAGCCTGGTGGCAGTGGGCTTTCTTTTGGTTTTTACTGAGTAAACTTAGTTTTAAACGTGGCAGTCTTGTGTGTTAATGATAACATGCAGGTATATAATTACAAGGGCTCTGCAACCAATACAGTAAACCCAGCAGTTGCTCAGGGCCACACAACACAGCATCGCACCATAGCAAGCTTAGCTTTCAAATGGGAACAAATAAAATTCCACTTCAGGAAAATAGAATAGCTTGTATTTAGCTCAAGCAGCCAGTCTCTCACTTTTTTTTTTTCCCAATCTTCCTTTTTCTTCTTATCTTCTGTCTGACTCATACAGATTTTTAAAATTAGCTGTGTTCTGTTTAGCTTTTCTGTCAAATTATTGAACTTGCTTTATAAAACACAATGGTTCATTTTCAAATATTTTTACTGGTTTTGCTTACTTTTGAGAACACCTACATAATGCTGACAATTTCAAACCTAAAAGGCTTCCAATGCTGAATCAAATCCTGAATGGGATCAAAATCAGCAAGTGGAGGATCAGAAGGAAGGATTAGTGGTTTTTAGTTCACAGACAGGTAGAGCAGTAGCATTAGATAGAATGATAATAAACAAGAATTTTATAATGTATGGAAGTAGAAAAGCCTCAAGACCAAAATCAAATAGCAGGCAAGCAAGGAGTAAATATCAAACCAGAATCAACTAAGTAAAAGATAGGGAAGGAAAAGAAATACTAGATAATTTCAAATAACCTGCACTAACCTTGCTTTCCCTCTCTTAATTAACACAAAGCTTTCAAGTTATATGGTATTGCTTTTTTCCCCATATATCATCCATCTGCTATTTCACACTGGTTTATGTCGTTATAAGGGTTAGCTCATCTTTTTTCCAGTATATAGCAAATATTTCAAGCATAGATGAAAACTACTGAGATAAGATTCTCCGGAAACTCAGATCCACCTTTTTGAAAATAAGTGAATAATAATATTTTCTTTTAATATTTGAGTTTGAAGTTCTCAGGCATGTAATACAGTCTCTGATATCATGCAATATAATGTGATGTTATTAGGGTGAATAATCTTAATTGTGTTCCTGGGGACGATACAATGGACAGTTTAATTCACTCCAAGGAACACTTTTGTAAATCACAGAGCTATAAGTAAGGCAGGGAATCATCCAGCAGTTATTCCAAGTATAGTAGTCCTTGCTATTTTTTTTCAAGCTCAAAGTGATCAGCTATACTTCTCATATCAGGAATGAAAAAAAAAAAAAAGCACTATATTTTTCCTCTCCATGGCTTTGTCTCCTGGCAGCCATTTCAGATATTGCATAAGCATTGTTCGTGTGTGAAAAAAACATGTAAATGGTCCAGGCAAGAGTAGTAAAGTACTGCACCAAGTAGCAATTGGCTGAGAACAAATCACAAAATTGACATTCCTCTAGATCAAACAAAAATAACAACTGCCACACTTTTTTTGAAGGAATGTTTTCTTGAGGATTTTAACCCCTGTCTTAATGTGTATGTAAACTTCCATATCTGCTTTTCTTTGCACAGCAGTTCTCTTTTGTGTTCAACACAGAGCCACGATACAAGCAGCAAAGTTGACCCGAGTCATATTTTTCCATTAAGTACACTGTCAGTCTACAGTCTTGCTTGAGGGGGTGATGTGACTCTGCATAGTGTTTTGCGCGACTAAAAGGTGACACGGAGAAATGCAGCGGTGTTCTAAGATGCTAATAGACCCAGAAACCCGTTTCAGAACAGATGTCTGGTGCTTGGCAGTCACAGGAAGCCTCCTATTCACACTGCAGGAAAGAAAATCTTGTGTATCCAGTTCTTTCTTGATAAGGGAATTATAAACTCTCCTGAAATTACCACACTGCTTGGTGTCTTGGAACTTGAACCACAAAGACTAATGTCTTGGTGAGAGGAAAAGAAAAAAAGTTTTGTTGACACTTTTATAAGAATGCAGTCTTAACTTTCTATTGACAATTTTAGAAGGTCACTGTGTCAGAACAAATCTTCCTAGTGCACAAATGCAGTTATTTTGTGTATGTCATGTCGGTTCAATTCCAGTAAGTTCTGTTTCTACTTTTGCCGTGTTTAATGTCCAAACAAATGTTGACAATCAAGAACAGTTACATCCTAGATGAGTCATAAAATACATCACGCGCTACTATTTTCTATATGTGTTCTCTACAGTTGGGTCCAATCCTCCTTTGATGTTACTGCCAACCTTCAATTTTGGAATATTATTCTTAGGTTTTAATCACTATCTTCTAGTTATATGGTTATATCCTGGTTATATTCTAGTCTACAAATAAGCTGCACTCATAATTAGTGATTTAAGGAATCACATACAACATTTATATGTAAACCTTACAAATATTTGGCTAATATTAATAAGACGTGGGGAAAATAAGTGTATTTGGTAATATTTATATTGCAACAAGAACAAAACCTGCTATGAGAAGACTTGCAGCAACTACTTTTGAGTGTATTCGGAGTCGACTCAAAGCACTTGAGGCTCTGTAGTAATTCTTATTGAAATAACACAAGATCAAAGACTACTGGAGCAAAAATATTTACTTTTGTAAACAAATCTCAGTTTGAAAATTTCTACAGGCTTGAAACCTATAATAAAAAAAGTTTTAAACTTGAAAAGAAACTTTCAAAAAATATTTCTCTTCATAGTCTTTTGTCTTCTCTATAAATCTTCTGATTTGCTAATACAGTAAAAATGAAAATAGATTTATAACTGAACTGTAGTTGCACCTGATTGGCTTTGAAAAACATAATATTTCAAGTGATCCTAGCCCCTAAACAGTCAGATTACCCAACCACAGTTAATAAGACTTTTAAAATAAGGGCTATCAAATTAGCATAATACTGTTTGGTACACATTGGCTTGTATATTAAATGATATGCTTTGTAAATTAACTTATCCTTTACATTAATTGGTACTAATTACTGCAGATCTGTTTAATATTAATGTGTTAATCTGTATATCAGTGACTAGAATTGCACATTAAATTTGGAATGTCAGTCGCACATTCAATTCAGAAAGTCAGCTGATAATGTAATTTGTAGTTTATATTATCACTAGAGTGAGACAACATGCAAAAGGCTGGGTATTTATACAAGGCTAATGTTCTTTATTCTGCCTGAGTCAAAGGAGTTGGCAAATTTATTAGAATTGGGCTATTTGTTTCTGGTTTCTGTCTCTTTGAGATTGGCCTACCTCATAAAGAACTGTGAAACGTGTGAAAGTTTATATCATTTAATTTTAAGACCACAAATACAGATATTCAGTTTGGGCCTATTGCTGTTTTTTCATAAAAAGAAATACCTAGTACTTTTTTTTTGTTTTTCAGTCTTCTATTCTTTTTCTTCTGAAAATTATTTAATGATTAATTAAGAGAAAAGCAAAGCCAAATAAAATGAATATTTTAACTTGAGTTCGTATCTATGAATTGTTCAACCAGCTTTACCATAGAAATGTGCAAAGTTGAAAAAACATGGTGAAAAAGGTTATTTGACCTTCTCTAGTTTTGACTTAGTTTAGGCAAGGTATGAATTTTGTGTGGATATATTTGTCAGTTCCTCAGTTATTTACATTTTTTCATAGTTTAAAATGCATACTTAAGCAGTGCTTAAACTGTTAAGAGCCACCTTCTCTCCTATGTTTAGTTAAACTATAAACATCCTTCAGGTGTGAGCATACAGTATTCCTTACTTATGCGTATTACATAGTTTTCACTTTATTCAAATGTATTCTTTAGTGAAATTTGCGCACATACAAAAAAAACTTTCTTGGTCCCGAAACACATAAAATGGTGATAAAATACATCCATTCTATAAAGAGCTTTTAGATGACCATAGATGATTGTCTAGCACTTATATTCAGTAGTCCCTTCCCCTCCGCCCCCTCTCCACCCCACATGATTTGAGAGGAAAAAAACATTTGAAACTCAATTTCTAGAGATATCTAACCAGATAGTGCTTGTAATGTAACTGTAAATTATGGCATACAATATTAAAGAAATATTAAAATAACAGTTTGTATAATTACATTGTATGCTGTGCATTCTAATATCTAATTTTTCCACTTTCATCCAAAACCTTTTAAAATAAGCTGTTAAGCTTAACTGAGATAGGCATCAAAATAACTAATAAATTTACATTTACAGCAAATGTTGCAAAGACATTAAATCATGGTGCTTAAACCTAGGGACAACCAGTAAACATCTATGAAAAATTTGCAATTAAAATTTTAAAGTGCAATCTTTATGGACTGCTTAAAAAAAGAAAAAAAAGTGTTTCTAACATTTCAGCTCTGGCTCAGCTCTGAAGCTATGGTTTACTGTAATATTTAGAAAGCACTGTCCAGACACAGATTGGAAAAACAATACAAGATGTTATTTGTTTTAATTTATTTTTGTTTATGTACAGTAATATAATGCATCAGAGTTACCAAGTTAATATTTTTACGTTAAGGTTTTGTTTCCTTTATAAAACATCTATGAAATAGCGAGGAAATTTCATTGTCTTGAAAGTTTTCAGTATTTTTTAGACTGGACTCAGAGGTAATACTTCTTAATTGTTGATGTCGTGTGCTCAGTACTTTTGAATGTCTGCCCAGGATTTATTTTACACTAATGCATTCTTGCCCTCTAAATTGTAAATATATATATACACACACAGAAAAATTTCTGGCTTAGTATGTCCTATATATTGCAGGTATCGTGTAAGTTATTTAGATATTTAAGATGTAGGAACCCTTTTTTCTGTCTTTCACGTTTTTTCTCAAAATGCCAAGAAAACCTTAACCTGAAACAAAATAAAATAAAAAAAAAAAATACAAAGCCATAGTCTACAAAAA
>NW_008795024.1:834644-837382 GCF_000699145.1 Aptenodytes forsteri | reverse complement strand
TTGAGTAAAGCAAACACAAAACTTAATATTGTATCAGTGAAAAACTGAATCCCCTGAAATAGGGTATCTAATTTGCTGATTTACTTTTAAAAATAACTTTACTCATCTGTAAAGCTATTCTATGGGTTACACGCAGTTTTCAGTGTAACTGTATAAAAAAAACATATTAAAAATAACAAGAAAGATCTTGTTTGGGCAATTTTGCTTGAAAGCAAAATCAATAAAAAAAAGTGATTTGTCAACAATGGCTGGCCATTCATAAATCTTTCTTTTATTTATTATTAAAAAGCATCATGCTGATCACACACATCTATGATGTTGAAGTTCACTTTATTTAGCTAGAACACAGAATTGCTTTGGTCAGGAAAAGAACACGGCAGTTTTATAAAGTGGTGCTGGTTTTGTCTTCAAGGTTAATTCTAAATCAAGTTTTGTAGAAGTCTGCTTTAGCATTTTAAGTAATATGTTCTTAGGACTTCATGATGAATGGGAAATCAAATGTTTACCCTTTTTTAATAAATAGCTTAAAAACATGAATTCTATGCCAGCAGGTTAATAGTTGTATTTGTCCTACTATTTTCCTGCAGAATACAGCACCTGAATGATATGTAGCATGTCGAGTAATTATTCATAAGTTTGTGCTTATTGTAGAAGTCTGACCAAATGTCGTATTGTTTTTTTTTTTTAAATAGAAAATTGGATTTATGCTTGCACATTGCCACTTTGAGGCAATCAGAATGTCAACCTTTTCAAATGTGGCAAGAGCTATGGAATTTAAGTTGTAAATGTGATATGAGGCAGAAAATCAGGTTTGTCCTATGGTTATAATTGTGGTGTAAGTGGGTGTCAGGGCTCCGCCTGTTAATAAGCAGCAGCAGACATAATAAAACAGTATATCTGCACCCTTACTCCGAGGTTGGTTAACGTCTTGCAGAAGAAATATCACCCTGGTGTAGGTAAAGCAAGGACAAACACGTGCCGCTACAGTGTCTGCCACAGAAACATGTGGCAGTAGTTCACAGGTTTGTTAAACTAAGTATTGAATATATTTGTCATCATAGTCTTTTTTTTTTTTTCCCCTTTGAAATACTTCTTATTCTAATGCCATTAGAATGGCATTGTAATTGGCATGCCAATTGTGTCAAATATTGGCATTAGACTGGAAGGAATTGCTAATATATCTAACTGAACATAGCATCAAAATACTTAAATAATGCTATATGCATCTGGATTCCTTCACGCCTGTATCTCTCTCCCTAGAAACATTTCTGTAGTGAATCTGCATTTTGGAAAAATGCATGGGCTATAGCCCGCTCCCACACACAGTCTTATACTGTGATGTTTTTCAACTTTACAGTCAATAGGCTACTTCTAAAAGTCCTCAAAAGGTGATTAAGAAAAAGTAAGTTAATAAATGCAATTTAGCATTCCAAGTGTATGAAAATTTCAGAGGTGTCAGCACCACTGAAAAACGCAGGGAGTACACAAATCCAAGTGGTGTGTAAACCATTGTTTTCGCTGGACAACTGCAGAGTGATTTAAATGAACCTGTCCTTGGCCAAAATCCAAACCAAGGCCAAAAGATTGCAGTTCAGTGTTTGGCTTGGTCTAAAATAGTTGGCTGTTGCCTTGGCAGATTATATCATGCTTTTTTAAAGTAAGCCATAGCAACAGGGTGTTAAAAATCCAAACATAGCGCTGTTCTGCTGGTGGCACTACTAATAACAAAGCAAGCACAGACGTATAGCTGCAATGCATCAGGCTGCCACACAGCCTTATTTCAGATTAGGGCACCTTTTTGTTTAAACTGTATTTAGGCTAAATCAGTAATATATTAGATGATCTATCTGACTGAAGAAATATAACAGCAGCGTACTTTCAATAATTACTGCTATTGCTAGAAACCTTGATTTTTTCCTGTCTCTCTCTTCCTAAGAACTTATATTTGATGAATTTTTGTTTTCAAAATATAGGGGCTATGCTTATATTTCCACATATGCTATTGTTACATAATTGTCTTTAATATAGCTGTTCAGGTATCTTTTTTGATCATATAAAGATTGTTCATTTTTTTACCTTATCTGGCAATCATTGTCTTCCTGAAGCAAAGGTTGGAAATAATTTAAGGAGAGATACCCTTTCACAGGGTCGCCGTAAGTGAGTTCGTATACATTATTGCTTCCCCAATATAAAAGTGTTGCCTGAGCCCAATAAAGGCAAAAAAGTGGCGGCATTAGATCAGTCTAAAGGCCCGTTTAATTCTCTTGTTTCTGACAGTGGCCAATAGTGGATGTCAAGGGACATGTAAGAATTTGTGGAGCAGAGACTTCCTGAGCCAGAGGCAGTTTTGGTTTATACAGTAACCCTCAGTGGATTTCCCTCCCATTCACAGGCTTCAAGTTAGAGACCAGAGAGGTTAATGTTTTGTGTCCATCGCGTTTGGTGACAAGGCAGTTCACAGCTCAACTATACATCATGTGAATTTTGTCTGTTCAGAATTTGCCATCTACTAACATCTTTGCCGACACCTTATTCTTCTGTCTGAAGACATGATGAGCAATCAATCCTGGCTCATTCTCTGCAAGTCATTTATAATATTACATGGATATAGGAATTACTAGAGAGGGTTATAGGATAGCAAATTCTGATGTGCTTTCACATCTTATCTTTAATCATTACAGAGCTCTTGCATTAAAGCTATTCCTGATACTCTTTTTATACTGCAGGGAATTCCATTC
>NW_008795024.1:832660-834360 GCF_000699145.1 Aptenodytes forsteri | reverse complement strand
TGGTTCCCCAATATAAAAGTGTTGCCTGAGCCCAATAAAGGCAAAAAAGTGGCGGCATTAGATCAGTCTAAAGGCCCGTTTAATTCTCTTGTTTCTGACAGTGGCCAATAGTGGATGTCAAGGGACATGTAAGAATTTGTGGAGCAGAGACTTCCTGAGCCAGAGGCAGTTTTGGTTTATACAGTAACCCTCAGTGGATTTCCCTCCCATTCACAGGCTTCAAGTTAGAGACCAGAGAGGTTAATGTTTTGTGTCCATCGCGTTTGGTGACAAGGCAGTTCACAGCTGAACTATACATCATGTGAATTTTGTCTGTTCAGAATTTGCCATCTACTAACATCTTTGCCGACACCTTATTCTTCTGTCTGAAGACATGATGAGCAATCAATCCTGGCTCATTCTCTGCAAGTCATTTATAATATTACATGGATATAGGAATTACTAGAGAGGGTTATAGGATAGCAAATTCTGATGTGCTTTCACATCTTATCTTTAATCATTACAGAGCTCTTGCATTAAAGCTATTCCTGATACTCTTTTTATACTGCAGGGAATTCCATTCATGGGTAACTGTCGTCTTTTTTCGAATAGAAATGTCTCCAATTGACTTGTTCTTTCCTTACCATTACACTGCTTTGTAATGTACATGTATACGGTAAGGGTACATTAAAAAAATAATTAATTAGTTGTTCTTGCAAACTGATCCATTATTACTAGGCGGAAGGGGAAATATGTATGGCCAGCTATAAATTAGGAATAATTACATTTAAACTAATCACAAATTGAGCGTTCTTTATGCAGAATTATAGTACTTCACCATGCCCTGTCTGTTTAAAAACAAAAACAGACACGAAAAACTATACAGTCGCAAAAACCCAATGATGATGATGATGAAATTTTTATTTACCACTGATAAGTAAAATGTAGTCTACAGACATTTAGACAGAGGTCTTCATAGACTGTAGTTACTAATTCTGAAGCATTATTGGGTTATTATGCTGGCCTAGAAGACACCAGATGTTTCCATCAAAAAGAGAAAACAGGATCATTGTAAGAGCTAGAAAGGAACAAAATACATTTGTCAATAATAGAACTGTAGTTACAGGACTTTTTCACCAAATAAATAGTCAGCAAGTAGAGTTAAAGATCTGTACGTTTTCTCGTAAACAGCATAGCTAATCCCCTGATCTATGGTGCTTGCATGTAAAAAGAGAAGAAAGTTAAATTAGCTAGACTACATTTTCTTCCATTGTCATTTAAGAATAATATTCTGTTTTCTCCCCAGACAGCAGTAGGTCTGACACATCTTCCCTGAGTGAGAAAGCACCTATTTTTTTTTAGCTCAGTTCTGAAAGTTTGTTGACCTTGTTTCCTATCTAACATGGCAGAAGCTACTGATCATGACTGCTGCTGCTGATTTTCTAGATTCACAAACTATGTATGTTATCTCTTGTTTGATCTTTTTGTGTAAAGCTAGTCAGATAATTGATCTTTTTGGCTTGATGAGCTGAAGAAGACTAACAATGAAACACAAACCAGAAAAAGTATTTTGCAGTAACATGAAATATTTATTTGCAATACAACAGTTTGTGTTTAATTTTCAGGACCTTAGTTTTTTAAACCACTTTCAATGGAAGTTATTTCTTAAGGTCATTGTGGTTTGAAATGAAAATTAAATTTGTGAACAAAACCTGTAGAGG
>NW_008795024.1:793948-832624 GCF_000699145.1 Aptenodytes forsteri | reverse complement strand
TATATAAAAAATAAATATTTTGAGCAAAATTGAGTTAATTTTGCAAAGATGATTATTCCTAAAACTTCACATTTGGTTAATTTGCTATTTTATCAAAATTGTGCCACTCCCTGCTTTTTTGAACGTTGCATTAGGGGTTTCTCTGGAGCCCAGATTTTTAGTATTCAAACTTGTCTCTCTTTGCAGCATTTAAAATTAGTGGCTGAGACAGTCTGCTAGAGAGAGAGATGTGAATTTGATGTTAAGTGTTCTGCACTACCCCTGCCTGAGTATGGCTGAACCTGTCGCCAGTCTGAAGTAAAGGGAGTTTCACCATTAATGTTAAAGGGGTCAGGAATTCGTCATGTGCACTTAGCACTGGGAGAAGTAAAAGTGGAGTCCTTGAGGACATACCTCATGGCTACTCCTGAAGCAGATGTCTAATTTTCTCCTTATTATTTTGTTTTCATGCTATTAACTGATCCACTCAAAGTAGCCGAAAAAACTTGGCCTCATGCCCTGAATTCTTGTCAGCGGACTTTCAAGCTTTTGTGTTTTATCTGGCAAACCTAAATCTTTATTGATTTTTTTTTTTTTTTTATTTAATCACATTTCCCAGAGAAAGCATGGTGAATAAGCCACTAGACTAGGGCTTAAGAAATTTCAGCTTAAGTTTTTTTTTTCACCAGTTTTTCTCTAAGTCATTTAGTTTTTAGTACCTCAGTTACTCAAATGGAATAGATAACACTTCACAGTTTTACAGGATACTTGTAAGGGTAATGTCATTAAAGATTTAAAAACTGATACTACTGTAAAAAGCCATCTGACTACAATTTCCTACCATGCAAAATTGGTGGGAAAAGAACATTTTTTTGCCATACTGATTTCCGAGTCCCTTGTTAACATGTCTGAAATAAAACTCATCCAAACAAAGACAGTGCATAGTCTACTCGACATAATTCTTGCATATCCTGCAAAGCAGATTTGGCATTTTTGTGGTGTTTGGGCAAAGTCCTTGAAAATGGCACGGTTCAAGCCCTGATGAATACTGTGGCTTTTTAAACAGGAAATTAGGACAGCATGTATGGTCAAGAATATTTTTCACGTGAGATGAGATCTCGTTAACTGCTTGACTCCTTTTCTACCATATATCTATATCTACCATATTTTCTACCAATGTTGCATTATTTTCTCAGTGTCTTGTGCTTTTTGGGGAGTCCTTTTAACAGCAGAATGAGGCAATATAAAGTGGTTTTTATCTGTTTAAATCTGTTACTTATGCTCCAAGTTTTGTGGTAATTCTTCTGTTCCAGATGTATCTCATCTCATTCTTTGGACAAAACAAGTGATTTTAAAAAACAAACAAACAAACCCAAAACTAAACATGTGAATTATGTGCTTTTAGACTTCTCTGGGGTGACTGTGCATCTTACTCCATGTGGAGCCAGAGGGCCACGTTCAATAGACTTTTAACTCTAACCAAGAGCTTATAGCAGATGTAATTCATAGAATAGAATAGAATAGAATCATAGAATCATTGAGGTTGGAAAGGACCTCTAAGCATCGAGTCCACCAAGAGCTTATAGCAGATGTAATTGCCAGTTGTGTCATAATTTATAAACCTGCTGGAATTTATAATCATCTTCAGATACTGTTTTCTTTCCTTTATTTTTAATTAAGCCACTACTTATCCTCAGTCCCTGCTTATTATTTTATTTTTTAAATTCTAACCGTAATATCTTCCAGACATGTCAGACACAAAAGAAATAAATAAAAAATATAGGGAAAAAAGTAAATATGCTGCTTCTAGCAAGAGGGGTATTAAAAACTAAAATGCCCCTCTTATAATTGCAGTCATTAAGCCGTGACAAATTTATGAATATTACGCAGTCAACTTGGAACTAAACTGAAATTTAAAATAACAGCAACAAAAAAACAGGCAAAAAATGTTTCTGTTAACAGCAATAAATAGGCTTTTAGCATATACTGAATTTTGAATGCCAAGTGGAAAACAAAACCCAGCAAATTTTCAATACAGAATCATGTGACGGTTATTAGCTATGCAGGTCCTGGGAAACTCTAGGTACAGCTTTCTCTGATCTTTAGTTTCCAGTTTCAGCCTTGCCCGCGGGTCCAAAGGAAACAGTATTTTCCTATTTCATCCCAACTGAACCATTTATAGAGTCCTTCATCTGGGAATGTCCCTCAAATGGCACTGGAAAGGTCAATACCTCGTCATCACATAGCATTAGGGAGGCTATTAAGTACTGTGATAACGAGTCCTCTGGCTGTTGAGTGTTTAAAATGCTTCAGTGACTGGAAATGAATGGAAAGGAATTATCAAACTCTCTTAGTATATTGACAACAACCCAGACCATCTGATTTTCCTTAAAGCTCTGGGATGTATTTAAGTACAGTCATAAGATGTCGATGTGTCTTGCTCATATTATGTAGATCTGTTTTACATGGAAAAAGCAGCACACAGCTTTCTTCCTAAATGAAATAGGAGAAAATTGTGTTGTTAGCAGAAATTTAGAATGTGCAAGGATACCACAAACTGAGCGAGTGATAGATGTAAGCATTTTGGCATAGAATAAATGAATAATAGATAATAAGGTAGTTGATTATGAAAACCACCTGTTTCTACCTTGCTTGATCTCAAGTATGGAATTTTAAGACACTCGTACTTTCCAAGACCACCTGTATGTAGAGATCAATGTTTTCCAATAATAAAGTAGTTGTTAATACCATATTTTACTGTAATTGAAATATCTGGTGGTTGTTTCTCAATAAGAATCACTCAGAACTCAGAAAAAATAGTAAAAAGGATGTCACATCTTCATTACTTCTAAATTTTTGCTTCTTGAAGCAATTAATCAATTATCCCTTAGTGAGTGCAAATGCATGGCTTAAATGCTAAGAAGAAATTCTATACTAAACAGGTTTGTTCCATCAAGAATTTAGTATTCAATTTTTTTTTGTGTAGGGAAACAAAGGTTTATAATTTACATTCTATAAATGTTACCTCATATTCCAATCATATTTGGTTTAATTTGTTTGTTATTCAAACAAATGAGGTTATTCTACTTGAAAGATTTGTGTCCTTACTGATTATTTGATTAGGGGAGAAATACATTAAAGATGAATGTTGGAAGAAGGAAAAGTGATTCACACTGGATGGCTTTGTTAAGTAAAGTTTAGAAAAGTTTCAAACAAGATAAATAATGCATTGCAATTACCTTAAAATAGCATAAATATGGAGTCTGCAAAAAGAGCCCAAGGCAAGCTATTACGGGGTGGTCAGCAGCAGGGTCATGCTGTTCTCCACTGAAAATGCATAACGGAGCTTTGCCTCTGTTGCCATGGGTGGATTTTGTTTTGCGTGACTCCTACCCTCTCCCTGTAGAGGTCTCTTTTCTCGGCGGATGCCACAAAATTTCTCTTGATTCCAAGTACTTTTTGTATGGCCACAATGAACATAAATGGGAACTGTTTAGGTATGGAAGGGCAGAAGAGACTGCAGGCTGTTTTTAGCTTTGAAAGAGAAATATAAAGAAACTGAGAATACGATGAAAAAAGTAGAGGAAAAAATCACTTGTTTGGGTGGGGGAAGAACAAACAGAAAACAGCAAAACGGAAGATGTTGGTGCCTGACTCTCATGGTAAAGTATGGGCCCAAAGAATCCAGTTCTCAGCAGGGACAGAGGGACGAGGCTAGTTCTGCCTGAGTTAGCTCTTAAGAAGGGGCCTGGGAAGTGCCGCAGGCACCCATCAGACTGGGTTCGTTACCTCAGTTGCTTACTATCACTTCTCTACCGCTCCAGGAGCTGACTGGACCATGAGACTACGCGGTGTGACTTGAAGCTTCCCGACTTACCAGCTAGGGAAAATACAAGTTAGGGCATGCTGCACTATGCAGTGCTTTGCACATGGCGTATGAAATACATCACGGGCTGACGTGTAGCTTTTCTCATCTGATGGCAACCAGGAGTGGAATGTACTTAAATGTTATGACAGACAGGTGACAAGGCGTTAACGTTATTAAAAAAATAGTCTGAAAATATGTGTTTATAATGGTTTCATATTGCTTTTGTAAATTAAAAAAACAAATAATTTCTGTGGACAAAAAAGTCAATTAAGTATTTTTAATGTAATGAATTTAAAGAAAACCAAAACCAATGATCAAGCAGAGAAAAAAATGACGTAGGTGTGGCGAATAAGTAAACGTAATATTAACATGAAGGGGAAATGTTCTCCATAGGCATAATGTTAGTTCTTGTCTTGCACTCTGTTCATTAATATGATGTGAAGCTGTTTGATAGTGATACGATTCTTACTTAAGACTAAGCTATGGATTTGAATTGCAAACATGCAGAACATTCTTACCCCTCATAGAGGTATTCGACTTTCTCCCCACAAATAGTTTGCAGTACTTTGCCCTAACCAAGGGGTAAGGTAAAAATACACAATATTCTTCCTGAAAAACAGGATGTAGGGATACATTATTGGCACAGACACACATGCAAAGGCTTCAAATATCAAGTCAGAAATTTATTTTGGACTATCTGATTACATGATACACAATAACAGAAACTGTTTTCTTCCCACCTTGCCTCTGAGCACTTCCTCTGCTGAATGGTTGGAAGAAGATGGAGGTGACAGCATTTTGATGATCACATAACAGTAGTTTGCATTTGCATAAGCTATATTTGAAGTGCATTATTTATTTTGTTTAATTTCTATTAAACTGAATATTAACAGTGGAGTTGATTTTCTTGCCAAAGGACAGCCAAGTTTTTAATTTCTGACTTTCTCTTGACTGACATGTTACAATAACTATCAGATGCCAAGAAGAATAGTGACTGGGGTTAAGACTTCCAGTGGTATGACATGGCCAGCCTTGTTCCAGAATAACAAGGCACAGTATCAGTTCACTGTTTTTTTTTTTCCCTCCTTATTGCTTTCTGCTGGGCAAAACGGAGTGCAATGGCCAGAAGTCTATATAAACAGCTTCCAAAGGCAAGAGTCTTCACTAGCAGAACCTTCCTATTGCAAGCGATAGCTATTCTAATCTGTTAAAATACTTCTGTGTTAAACTGATTTCTACAACCATGCTGAAGTACTCTGTAGCATTCTGTGATGCTGTGACATTGTTTTCATTAAACAAATTTTTAAATGAAATTAAAATATATATGTGCCTATGTTTTTAAGAATGTTTGAATTGTTCAATGTTAATTCAGTTGTTTTAAACAATCCCTGCAAGAAGCTGTCTCAAATGGAGTTCTAGAAATTTCAGTGTAAAACTGCACAACCTATGACAGATTGTGGAAGTTATTTCACGTGACATATGGGAGGTCATTTGTGCAGATTCATAAGTTTTGTCATAGTTCATGTTTTTAAACAAACGGCACTTTTATACTTTTACCAAGTAAACAAATTCATCAGCATACAAGGCATTAACGTACTGCTTGTTTTTAGAAATTTATAAGCATTACCAAGTAAACAAATTCATCAGCATACAAGGCATTAACTTACTGCTTGTTTTTAGAAATATTTATAAGCATAAAATTATTGTTCTGATTTCCTTCAAATGTAATTTTTATTATAAATTCATTTACTACTACTGCTTTTGAAAATATTCATTTGCTAATTGGCTTCTATAGTAAGACAGCTATGGGCATGTGGATTGAGCAAATAAAATCAGATGAGAGACTTTTGCAAAAAAGTGTAAGGAACGTTCTTATAAGGGAGCACAACTGTTTGCACCTGAAGTTAAAATTCTAGGAGAATGACTTTACAGGCAATTTGGGGTTTGTGAGGAATATGGCCATATAGCACAAAAAAGTGGATGCAGTCTTAAAAATGTTACAAAGATTAGTCAATGCTTTTCTTTAGAAAAATACTTCAGATATGATAATTTCTCTAATCCATTATCTGAGATTCTGTTGCTATTTGAGAAAAATCTCAATTTACTTACTAATCTCAGTGGCTAACAAATTTTGTTTAAAAACCTGTACATTTCATGCAATATGTAACAAATATAAACATTCATAGATATGCATTTCCTATACGATATTTATGAACACATAACAACGTTTATTAGGAGCATAGAAGTGTCATATAGGTTGCATTGCACAGAAATGTTTGAATATTATAGTTATACTTGTCACGTATGGTCTTAACTTGTTCTCCATTTATCATTTTAAACAATTGCTTAAATATTAGAAGGAGCTGGGTGATAAAACTTCGGAGCATTCAGACCTGGTGCTTTGTTTGAGCTCTGTTTTTGAGCTCAAGCATTACTACTGCTGATTCTATTTAGAAATTTCATTTTTACCAAAGTAAAATGCAAGCTGTGGTTGGATGCTCAAAGGTAAGTTACTTAGCTTTTGCAAATGTTATCAGCTGTTATTAGCAATTAGCTTACAGGGGATTTTTTTAAAATGCCTAACTGGCAAGGTGATATATTGTGTGTTAACGAAAGGGAAATTTTTAACAAATGTAGGTCATCTTTGAACAAAATTAGCATTCAACAAAATATGCCCGTTACGTTGTCTCAACTTTAGGAAGCCAAGCCTATAGACTTTAAAACGTGGTAAGATGCTGCCCTCTTCTGCTTATTCCAAACGGTTTTTCTCTCCAGTGTCCACAGTGCCTCTGAGCAGTCTCTATTCTGTGTGATAAACACTACGTTAGATCTTCTGTTTTAAAAAAAAAAAAAAAGGCTTGCAAGTACGCTTGAAGTAAGCATATACTTAATGTTGACACTGTATGTAGGAAAAGTATGTAGGATATTTTAGGAGAAGTGTCTGATATATTTGTTGCATTCTTTTAATTATGTTAAATAAAGCAAAAATCCTGCTTCTCAACTCTCTTACAAATGTAATATAGAGGAATTAAAGGATACAGCTGGACTTTAACCTGTGTAAGGACACTCATCTGTTTGTCTGATAATGAATTTACCCATTATCTGTTGTGTCCTCTTGACAAACCTGTCCATTGCAAAGCAGTACAGATCTGCAAAACACTGTCAAAGAATTGAGCAGATTTGTGTTATAAATTGTAGCTTCTCTGGGTATAGACATACTGCTTTCATTCATAGCATTAGCAGTGAGTTCTACGGCTCTGGGCTTAAAAATTTTTTTCATTTAGAGAGAGAGAGAGTTACTTTCATTTTCATAGGAGAAATAATAGCTTTACGGCTTATAACTGCCCTTTTAGCAAGACGATATCCTTAATAGAAATGTACTTGTGCATTTAGTTCAACTCTCCTGTAGACAATATATCAGACTTTGAAAATTATGGGAAGGAAGGCAAGAGAAGTAATGAAATAAATTCATTTGTTACTTTTGTCTCTGCATTACAAATTTGGGAATGTGAATCTCTTAGCACTCCTGCGATTCACATATAATTCTAATAAGGATTTCTGTTGACTATGATGTAATGGACATGGAAATATAGTGCATCATGAAAGTGCATTTGATGCATTTCAGTTATTAGAAACACCTTTTTTTAGAAGAAAACCTTTTCAGAACAAACCTCAAAATAAAATTCTGGCATTGGCGAAGACTATTTCACTATCTACCTTCAGAGATGCTTCACACTGCAAAAATTAGAATGCTTTCTCAGGAGACAGAGAATCTGTCTTTACTATATTTTTTCTATTGCTTATCAAGTTGCATTGTTTTCATCTTAACTGTATAGCTAACTAATCTTATGAGAAAGTAGTTACTGCAGAAAATAACCAAACAAATTGTTTAAATCCATCTTTAAATCTAACACCATGTTTTCTTCTGCAGTGCTTCCAACAAAGCAGTTATGATTCACGATCCACTCAGTGTGGCTTTTTGTAAACATAGCCTTTCCACATATTCTGTGACATTTCTGTAATGAATCATCAGGCATGAAAAATGTACACTGTCATAGGCTAACACTGGGAGAAGTCACTGAAGTAATAGGTTACTATTGTGAATGCCATAAAATGGAGCTGGTTAAAGAGGACTCTGTAATTCAGTACGTATGCTGACAAGTACATATATTATCATATGTCATTTCCAGGATGTTGGTTCATTAACCTGTGGAAATCCATAGGAAGTGTAGTTCTTATGGCTTTATTGAAATTTAGTTATAAAAACGTTTGTTCAGTGACTGTTACCGTAATAACATATTCTCTGACTGGTACTGTAGTAAGTACATCTGTCCCAGTTTTCAACATTACTTAAAAGCTGATGCAACCTCAATTTTAAATTAAGTACTCCCTTCCAGACTAACAAAAGTGCTTTGGCAGCTGTAGCTGCCAGCACTGAATTACAAGTATGAGAGAAGTTGTAAAGGACAGGTGCTTACAATGATGAAATTCTTCTTTTGTGAAAGAATGAAAATTCTTCACAACTTGTTTGCTCAGTACTGAAATGTACTGAAGTGTTGTCTTTTCATATCTGTGGTTTAATGAGCAATTATCTTGAAAAGGACTGATTTTTGGGTGGTGTGCTTGGTATTCTAATAAATGGTTTTAAATGGCCGATTTACAATCAGCTTAGTTGGACTTAAGTATAATTTTGCGTTGTGAAATCGTGTAATGCCATTAATGAAAAATTGATGTTGTTGCTGTTGTTATCTCAACAAAAGAGGAAATACTTTCCACTTAATGCTGTGGCTTCATCCTTGGAAATCACAGACCAAGGTAGAGATTGATACAGCTGATGACAGGCTGGAAGGAAAAAGTAGTGCTATTAACAGATAAGAGTTATATTTGCTAATTGTTGCTAACCTAGCCTGAATTGCTCACAACATAGTAGATTTTCACAGCCTATATATATAAATAAAAATAAAAGTAACACTTATTAAAAATGTTTCTTCCTATGAGTTAAATGAACAGTGATTTATTGCACTTTGGTTACATATCGTCCTTACGAATGAAGAGTAATGGTGTCGATATGTACCCGCTCAGAGAGTGAGGAAGAGACAAAGTATGGAGTCAGAACAGAAACAGGCATCAAGGAACAAATGATGTGAAACATTCTCTGGTTCCTACTTATGTAGGCAAGAAGGTGGGGAAAAAACTGAGGTCTCTTCAGAGTATCCAGTGCCTGCTGTCTGTGCACTGCTTTGCACAGAAATTTGATGCTATTTATAATTTGCTGCTTTTAACAGTTCTCCAGATGCTGTTATCTAATAAAATCAGTATGAATAGTGAAAATATCATAGTAGAAGAGTATTCATTCATAGAACTGTACCTTTTGTTACCTAGAAGTGCTGGTCCTTTTTGCCCAAATTTTATTGTACTGCATATTAATCCATTATAATTTAACGTATTAAAAAGGGAGATAAGTGTTAAAGCTAGTGTAATATCAAAACAAAAGCACAAAGTCAAAAAATGCCTTCTTGTTTTGGTGGTCAGTTTTTAATCCTGTGATAGTGGTTTCAGGCAGTCCCTTAGTGAGCTTAAATAGCTTGAAGGAGGGAAATGGGTTCTTTGAATACCATAGTACTTTTCTTTCTTTTCATGGATTATTTGCAGGACAGTGCCTGACAGAGACAATTGTTATTGCCCATTCCATTGAACATTCTCACACCGTAGTAACTGATAGTCTTTCTACATGTAAGCTATACAAATACAAAATAAAACGTGGTTGCTAAAATCTACAGGATGTTGGAAATCGTATTCAAGGTTGGAGGCACTATTCAAGCTGTGAAGTCTGTTGCAGGAATATAAAAAATATTCTGTTTTTTTTCTCCTATATCCAAAGAAAAAGTTCCTTACCGAAATGTCACCTCCTACACAGTTTTCACGTTAATCAAGCCATTCATTATCCTTTCCTCTTTTAGCTGTGGCCTCAGGACTTTTATTTGTGTCCCATATAATGTTACTAAGATGTATTCCAGTGAAGTTGATGCCATGTTTGTGTTAAGAATGTAAAAAATATAGTCTGTGTTCTAGTAATGATGAGTTGAAATGGAAAGTTCTCTTGGGATACTAGAAATCCATCAAGAGATGGAAATACTTCTTTGGTGGTGTTGGATTCCTGTCATGCAAGAGAGATAATACGAGCAGAGTATATGCAATGATGACTAACTTGGTGATGATGTTTCTTGTGGGTATATGCTACTGACGATAGATGCATCTTAAACATATACGCAGATATATAATACATTTACCTTTTGTTATTTAAGTAACTTGCTGAAGTAGGACACTGGATGTAAATTTAGATACTAGGAAGCTGAGATATAAACTAGCTAAATTAGCAATAAGATAAACTGAAATCCTGCTGCTTTGATTCTAGCTAGAGTAGTAGAATTGTAGCAAGAAGAAAAAATATGAAATTTGAAAATATACAAGGCCATATTTCACTTGTCTATAAATTGCTTATGAAGTTTCAGAAATGTAGTAAACTCTGCACTGTTGAAGTTGTGTCTACAGGTGCTTCAGAACCTGAATTCTAGTTCTAGACCAACAAACCTTTGTTAAACTTTGAACTTACTTGCTTATCAGCTGAATTACAGGACTGGACAAATGGATTTCTGAGTTTCAGTGTTTATAGTGGGCCAGCTTAGGGACTACTGTTTATAGTCCGCTGGTATTCTGGAGATACGAATTTGTAGAATTGCTGCTTTTACTGGGATTTTACTGTTTGCTCAGAAGTTCTTAGATAGGGAAAGAGATACGAATTTGTAGAATTGCTGCTTTTACTGGGATTTTACTGTTTGCTCAGAAGTTCTTAGATGGGAAAAGTATTTAAAAAAAAAAAAAAGACAACTGAGAACTTGAATGTATGTTACTCCTGGGAAAAATACTATTCCATATAGCTATTACAAACTTCCCATTCAATGAAGGATGTTCTACAGCAATTAAGAGGCTGACTGAATAGATACAGAGGAGGACAAATCCCTTCACTATTTATTATGAAGCAGAAAATACCATAATTGGCAAGTATATTAGGGTAAATAGTTGTGATCTGGTTTTGCATGCACCGTTGCCAAAAAGGTTGTTACAGAGGAATGTAATGGGATTGATAGAACAATCCTTGTTTGTTCACGTGGAAATCTAACTCTGACTTTTGTAAAGCTGTAAGTTAAAAAATTGAAAGATGTCCTGATATAAAAGGGATGAAATAAGAAGTAGATTGCTTACAGGTTTAGGTATGTACTCAACAATTGCTCAATGGGAAATTACTGAATTGAAACATGAAGATGAATAAGATGCAGCATAGAGCTGTAGACTTCAGTGTGGATCACCAGTCAATGAACTCAACAATAGGAAAAGAGATTTATATTGGTAACTCTAAGATACCCGAAATTTAATTATGCCCAGAGCAGGTAAGAGAGCTTCGATCATAGAAGTAATAGAGGCAGATGTTTCTTAGCTTGCTGCTGGGTCTTAATCCCTTTTAATTCTATTCTCTGCTCTCCTCTAAGGGAGCACAGAGAAGACTAAACTCAGTCTGAACATTTCACTTTAGTTCTCTGTGTATAACTGCAGAAATCTCAGATCTTATTTTCTGCAGGAGTTAGTCTTGAATGTCTGTTAGTGGGCAGCAACTTTTCACTCAAAACAAGATTTTGATAAACTCTCTTCAGCCCTGATATGCCTATTCTGCATTCAGATCAGTTATCAGAAATGATTCTGTCTTAATGTGATGTAAATCTTTTAATTTATTTTATAATGCAGCAATAATGACAAAGAGATAAAAACTCAGATTTTCTGTGTCTGCAGAGGCAACTCAGGCACGCAGAACAGCTTTTACCTTTCTCCTGCTGTGATGCACAGTGACTTTGTACACCCTGAGCTCTCAGCTGAGCCTTTCCCTTTTCAGGTAGCAGCCAGGGATGCCAAGGATTGCCACGGCTGGGAAACTTTCCTGTCCTTGCTGGGTGGGCAGTGTTTTATAACACTGCTACCTTAACTAAAGCCAAGCGCCAGCTTGTGTTTTAAAATGATAGACATTAGATAAATGTGCTATAAATTTAGAGTGTATTTCCATAAATAGCTTCAAACATGTCTAAGCTGTTTACATTTGTGGTTTTGACCACAGTTTTGTGACCACAATTTCATTTCTGTATGCAGTTTTGAAAATGGCTGTATACAGGATTTAGCCTGCTGCTCAGCCTGTATCGTCACTTGGGAATGTGGGATGGTGGGATCCAATGTGGTGTCAGCCTCTCCAAGGCTACCTTTTGGGACAGCTCTCATTTGAAAAGAAGGCAGCTGTACTGCAGAAGCCAGCTCAGTATTTCTGCAAGGTTTTGCACAATACTGTGACAAGATATTAGGTCTAGACAATGTGGATTGTGGATAGTGCACAGCATAGATACTCTTAAGATCCATCTGTTTTCTTAGTTGATAAGGTAATTATGGGGAAATATTACATTATGTAAGGATATTCAGATATTGGAGTAAGGACAACTATATAAACACTTAGATAAACAAAATCTACAAGTTGGTGAAGGCAACAGCCAAATTTGGCAAAGCATTTGAACAATATAACAACAAGCATAAAAGTAAACCCAGTATTGGTCAGTGAAGCTATTCAAATGTTTAAGTGTACTTGTAAGTGATTTGCTATTTCTTAATCTTTAAAAGCTCGGGCTTATGAGGACTGCCCAGTGATGAAACGTACCTCAGTAGCACTACCGTTTCTCTTTCCCCGACACCTCAGGAAAATCACCATCTTGGCGGAATAGATCTGTAAAAGACCGTTAGAAGTAATTTAAGGAGTGGATGCTAAAACTGCTCAGCTATGAATTCAGTGAATTAAACTGGTTGATAGTGTTGCAGTAGCACTTAGAATTGCCACTAAAAACAAGACATTGTTCTGGCGTTAAGACTGATAGAAAGAGAACATCCCAACCAGCTGTTTAGTTGTCAGTGAGGCTCATAGTGGTGACTCCTTGGATTCTGGAATTGAATTCAGGGATGAAATGTTTAATCAAAGTAAATCACCAGTATTTTGAATGGTTATGCTCTCTGCAAGTGTCTATTGGGACATCATTGTCTTTTCCAAGACCTCTAAGGGAAGTAAATAAAATGTATCAGTACAGTTTATGCCTGTGGCTACATCATACTGTGAACACTCAAGGGACGTTTCAGGACATAACCACAGAAAACACGCAGCACTTGCCAAAGCAGTGCTAATAAGTCTGCCGGAGAATGTGCACGCCCCAAATATATTGGTGAGAGTAAGAAGAGGCTAATATTTCTGAGTAATGAAAAACACAATAGTTTTAATAATCATATTGAGGTTTAATATCTCTGGGACTTTACCACATATAGTGTATTTTTTATTGCTATTTTTGGTTATTTTTGCTAAGGTCAGATGCATCACTGTATATTTACCATGCAAAGCAGAAAAATTGCTTGCATGAGTAAAACTTAAAAGAAGCTAAAATATTTGCAAATAAGAAAAGATTGTTTATTTTATTCTAGGCAAATATAAAGGGTTAGCTACCTCAATATCAGCAGTATATTTCCTTGAACTTCTTACTGTAAAAAAGAGAAAGAAATATAGGAAAATTATGCAGGAGAGGGAAAACCAAAGCCAAACCATACTTTCTTTTCTTCATGCTGCTAACTAAATTAATGGTTAAATCCTGCTTCAACTTCTTGGATTGGTTGTTTGAGGTGCAAGAAGTAGTTTTCATCCTAGAACAAGATAGGTGTGGATATAAAACTGAAATTTATAAAATTATGGGTGTCTAGAAAAAGGTGACAAGAATTAGGCACATTAAACGAAACCAGCATGCATCAGGTTCAAGCCAAATAAAAGGAAATCCATCTGTGCACAAGGCATTAGTAAAACCGCAGAACTCTTTTTCTTAATTTTAAAGTTTAAGTGATCTTTGCACCAATGCCTGCTTTATACTGACGCAAATTTATTTAAAACCAAAGAGGTGATAACATATGAAAACAAGTTTTATCATTTCAGAGCACAAAGTAGCTAAATAAGGCCAAAATAGAACGTGGGTGCAAATACTGTAGAGTTGCAGAGTGTTCTCTGTTCAAAGCTGTACATACAAAGCTGTAGTAGTTTATAAGAAGCATTAATTAGCCATTCCTTTGAATATTACGTATGTTTTGAAGACATTTAAATATTTTGTATGTTTACATTGCTCATTTAGTATTTCGGCTGCATAAATATGACAGTACTGGTTAAAATTGTCACAGATTTTATTTGAGAAGATGCATTACTGAAAACAAATTGAACTTTTATCTTTCCAGTAGAATGTTTGGATACAAATCTTAGTTCTCAGGAGACAGAAAACATTAATGAACCAATCCATGGGGATAACTTGTTGTTTTCTTCTAGATAAGATTTTTTTTTTTTTTCCCTTTTGCTTCATATTTTGGGGGCATCAAATGAACTGCAGATTAAGTAAGGCTGATGTCTACTTGTGGCGTTAACCTTGGCTGGCTGCCAGATGCCTACCAGGCTGCTTGCTCATTCCCCCTTCTCAATAGGACAGGAGAAGAAAATAAGATGGAAAAAAAAAAAGCTCATGGGTAGAGATAAAGACAGAGAGATCACTTGCCAATCTCTGTCACAGGCAAAACAGACTCAACTTGGGGAAAATTAATTTATTTGCAGTTAAGACGGTGAGAAACAAAGACAAATATTCTATGTATAAATTGGAATTTCATACAACTATTGCATATGGATGTACGTATGAATGTGGAAATTATGCTTTAAAAGCAGAGCAAATGTGTGTCTTTTCCTTCCATTAGCAGATTCAGGCAATTGACTTGTAATTTAATCTTCATTTTAGACCTGTTCGTGTGAAATACATAATTTCTTACTAAAATCATGAGTCACAATGACACCAACCTTTCCAGACTCTCCCTTCCTCTATGAGCGCTTGTACATACTCTGTTGGTGAAAATGTAACAAGCAGATTTAATTCAGTGCTCCTGCACACAACACATGTTAAGCTATAGAAGAGCAACATACGGCAGAGAAGTTTTGTGATGAATATGCCAACTTTGTCCGTTCAAATAAGAGCATTTAGATGAACGCTTTTCTGGGAAGTTTCTTACCTCCATGTATTAACATCAGCTCCATATATTAACATCCCTATTTCAAATAAATCCAAATCATACCTTTATAACTTTGAAATGGGCTTTGAAGTACACACACAGATCATTGAAAATTTTGCTTGAGGTTTACTGTAAATGGTTTGCCATTTAAAAACCTGGTATTGGTACAGACAAGTTAAAGAGGTTTTGAATTACAGATTTATGAAGGGATGTAAAATAGGTTTCAAGCAAAAGGTAGGTTAAAAACAAACTACTATCTTTTAAGGTTTCAAAAAAAACCCAAAAAACCAACCACCAAACCACAAACCAAAGAAAAGAGTTAATTTAAGGACACCAAGCCAGAAATGAAGCAAAATACAAAGATGAGTAAACAAGTTAAAACCAAACCACTTGAATCTCCTGGCAACATAAACGATTAAGCTATCCAAAAGTACTGCCAAATTTAACAAGTTCTCAAACATACAAAAATTCCAACATATTCCAACTGGAATATAAATATACTATCATGGTTTTGTCAGCCTATTCCCTGTATAATTTCCTAAAGAGAAAACGAATCTTAATCATTAAGATTTTGATAGTGTTTTACCACAAACAATATTTTGTATTTAAACCAGTTTTACACCCAAGATTCTTTGAAATTTCATAAATGACATAAAATGATAAAGAGTAGATTGCTGAGAATACATTCAGTTCCAGGAAATTTGGGTGGAATAAGGAGTCTCACTTCTGATGTGTTGCTCTTTTTTGTTTTGTTTATGTCCTGACTTTTAATATTATCCATTTAATGTAGGAATATCTTTGAAAATTTCTTCAGGTTCAAATAGCAATTTTGACAGAACTTGGAAGATGAACAGCACTTAAAATGAGCAAATTGGCATGAATGTATGTTCATGTATCTGCTGTTCAGAATTTTATACATAATTAGTAGCAATGTTTGAGCATTATGGTTTATCTGTAAACAGTGGGGAAAAAATAAAGGAACTTGATTGAATAACAACGTGCAGTTATAAAATCTCTTTAAATAACTAAGTAAGCATCACTTATTTGACAAACTGTCTACTAAAAAGTGATTTTTCTCCCTTCTCTAAATATCTATGTTTAGTTTCAAGGATCTGTGAAAAATAAGGCAGAAAGGGCAGATTTAGCTCATTAGGTGGGGAGAGATGATGCAAGGGTAGTGGAGTAGCCGAACCCTTTCTTTGATTATGGGTATGCAACTTGCTCTGAAACCTGGGAAAGGGAAGAAGATAGTGCCAATGTCACTAAGGCTCTCTTTTCTCTCCCTCATGTCCTCTGTCAGGTGTGTCTATGAAGTCTTTAAAACCAAAAGAAAGTAGCAACTCACAGTAGCATCTATGCCTTTTCTTCCCCACTGTTTAACCAGACGGTGAGTTTCTTGAACAGTAAAGTGTCTTAAATAGTTTTTATTTGCATTGTTAACACAGCTGAAGAGATTGACATAAGGTGTAATTTAAGGCTGGAACAACTTAGGTTTGCACACATTTCAGCAATGGTATATTAAATGGAGTAGTAGTGGTATGATGTGGTACAGAATGACTGCAGTAATGTGTGCGGTTGTGCATTGGCTTTTTTCCAGCATTTTGTTCTAATGAATGAGCTTTTTCTTGTTCTTGGAAGCCGTGTCACTAAAGCGGTATGTTCAAAGCTTGGTTTGGATGATTTTTCTTCCTTTGCATTCCCCAATAAATACTGCTAAAAAGGCTTAAGAACAAAGGGAGGGTTGCAGGAAATTATCCAGGCCACCTCTTTTGCTTTTCTTTCCTCTTGTTGGAGGGTGAGAGAATACAAAGCATTATTATGTTATCTCTCTGTTCATTATGAACATATGAATAGAGCAATTTCCTT
This sequence comes from Aptenodytes forsteri, assembly GCF_000699145.1. Taxonomy (NCBI): domain Eukaryota; kingdom Metazoa; phylum Chordata; class Aves; order Sphenisciformes; family Spheniscidae; genus Aptenodytes; species Aptenodytes forsteri. Next base: position 815,751 of record NW_008795024.1, on the reverse strand, counting down.
ATTCACACATCTTTATAAATTGCTAGCTTGACTTCCTGTCATTTAAAACTACAAATGTGTTTAACAAAGAAAATAATAGAATCATAACAATTATTACAGGCATTAGGGTAATATGAAAAACTCATTGGCTTAATTAAAAGCTGATTTCTTTACAGGTAAAGGTCTAGGTTGTATCAACTGGAAAGTACAAGGAGAAAGTACCTTGCAACTTCACAACTTCAATTACAATTTTAGAAAGGTAAGAAAGCTGTTATTTTTAGTTTAGTCTTACATTTATGCTACTTTTGCTTTAGTTTATTTTCCTTATTAAAAAAACAAAACCCAAACAAACCAAAAAACCCCCACAAAAACCCACCCCTGGGAAAGGACGGATCTTCAAAGCACTAAGCACTCTCAGTGTAAATCCTGCAGAACAACGAAGCAGACACCTGATGTTAAGCACCTACATAGACCCGTCAAAGTCAGTAGAATTAAGTGCTCAAAAATAAAGCATCTGTTTAAGTGCTTGGCTGATTTGGGCTACAATTAAAGATTTAGCTCAGCAAGCGTAGGTATAAACTTAAAAGCTATATCTATTATATTAGTCTTCTAGGAGCCATAAAATTAATGAAAATTTGCCTTAGGCTGAAGTTTTATTAGGTTGTAGTCAAATGATGACAGATCCCAGTGGCACAGTTGCTTGAGGTCATTTTCCAACACTACTTCACTAGGGGCAATTCAGCCTAGAAAGGATTATACAGATTTTATAGAGACAGCATGTCTTACAGGACATATTTGCTGAGCAGTACCATTCTACCTATAAAAGATAATATCAGGGGGATCAAGACCTCTTTGAGATGACTTTATTTATCTTTCCTGTAGAGGAGGTGTCATTAAGAGTTCATGTTCAATAAGAGCATACAAGTTGTTTTGGATTTTGAACACGGATTGCACAGGAATCTGGATTTTTTTTTTTTTTTTTCCCCCTCACAGGTTCAGTATTCTAGAAGTTTGTCTTTGGGCCATTGTGGGCATTCTCTGGCTATACATGTTGTTATAAAAATTATAGAATTCTGAATTAGATAGTAGCTTTTTTTGGTAAATTAGGGACGAGGCAGGCCAGTTTGTATAACAAGTGTATAACTAACTGTTCAACTAACGTGTGTTACTTTTCTAGATATATGGGTCATATGTGAGTGTTTCTGCTTCCTCTTAAAATAAACTGTAACAGGTTGAATTACCTTCACTAGTGGCTTGTTACATATTCTATTTTACATTAAAATGGACTATGATCATTCACAGTGTTAATATTATCTCAGTGGAAGTGTGTTAGCTAACAAGTTGGGGAAATAACTCTTTGAAAGTTTTCAGCTTTTTCTGGCAAAGCATGTGTTTTGAGGCAACAAAATAATTTTTGCAATGAAGGGGACTGAATCAGCAGGAATGCTTAAAGCACCTATTTCAAGCACAGAGTTCCTTTCTGTAATTATTGCATGTTCAGGCCAGGAGTCTTTCTTGGAACCTCATAAGTCCTGGGGAACCTTTCACTACAGTAATTAAAGTAACCAAAAAGCATAAGGAAAGTCACAGACAGCTCAGTCTGACTGATGCTTTAACTTTTATATCACAAGAAAAATTTCTTTTGAAGTTAGGCAGTAGTAGTCAAATATTCTTCGCTAGGCTGAAAGTATTTCCACCCTTCTGCAGAGTACAAAACACAATCTGGTTCACTGCAGGAAAAAAACCCAAACCGGTGTATGTGGTGATATATGGCAGGACACGTCAGGTGCTCTGTGGCAGAAGACTACTGATTGTTTGTTAGGTGAGAGTGAAACCCTCCTACACCCCTAAAATCCAGTTAAATTGAATATTTTTGTACGTGTTCTGAATAAATGAGAATGAAACTATACCACCGTTCAGACTATTGAGTTACAAGATTAGATACCTAAGATATCACTGAAAGTTCTATTTAAACCATCAAAACCAGAATAATTTAACATTTACGGCTTTCCATGTGATTTTTTTTTTTCTCCATTCCTTGTCTATGCAAAGTTATTTAGAAGATCTGTGAAATGCCACAGACACACACATTGACTGTGATATGCAACTAACTTTTATCCCTGGTAGTTACACAGTTATGAGGTAGTTATAAGGTGGTACTGTGACTGTAAAAAGTGAGATGGCTGGATTCAGGGCAAAAATGTATTTATAACTTGGAAAAAAATATATTAAACACTGTGAATGAACTGATTTAACTACTACTCAGTAGAACACTGGTCAATATTGTATGACTTTTTTTTGGGGGGGGGAAAAGAAATAAAATAAATACTCTCAGAAACAAACAAACAAAAAAGAACATAATGTACTCCTCAGGCAGTCAAAATTCCCTGATTTTTTCCAGACAAGTTCTTCAGTGTTAACACTGAAAACAAAGTTAAACAGTTCTTTGATTGAATTTATCAATTATGATCTGTTAGAATATTGTACTGTAATTTTCTATGAATGCAGTTGAGGAATACATCACGCTGAGGAAAACATCACATTTTTGAACAGTTTTGCAGCATCTACCAGCACAGTCATATGGAAATAATAGAGAAAAATATCCAGATAGGTCATTCTAATGAATTGTAAGATATGTATGGTAATGGAGAATGCACTCTCTTTTCTGTCTAGATGCTAGCTGGACTTCTTTCAAGAAACTTATGAATTACTTACAGCAACAGGTACAGATTTTTAAGGAAACGTGTATGAATATTCATTTTCTGTACCCAATTAACAAACAAACTTTTTTTATTCAGAATATTTTTTTTTAAGCCAAAAAACACAAGAGGACAAAGGAAACAGAGAAAATGAGTGCCAAAGTCTGAACGAAAAGACCATCTTCAGAAATGTAAAGGAGAAATTACTAATTCTTTACTCTTTTTTTCCTTCCGCGTAGGAAGATGCCAGCTGGTTGGTGTGGTGGTGGCCTCCAAACAGCAGGGCGTGAGAGGCAGATCCGGTAAGTTTGTTTTCCCCTGACTGGTGTTACTGCTTTCTGTAACTGACCCCTGGCAGCAAACAGTAAAAATTGGAGGGCAGGATTCAGATGATGTGAAAGTCCTTCTTGAGGGTTGGTTTCTTAGGCGTGCGCTTTCAATTTGTCAGAAGGTGCTGGCTATGACAAAACTGATACGAAGAATGACTGTTGTGTCACTGTGCTAAGAGAGCTTTCTGAGAGATAATCCCTAGGAAAAAAGCTACTGGAGAAATGAATGGAACATTCTTGGCTGGCAAGATAGTAGTTTCTGCTGGTCGCTGTAGGTTGTTTCTTTCTCTTCTGTGTGAGAAAGCACATTCCCATTTTAAGAAACTGTAAGGATTACCACACATAGTTTTTTACCGTACAGGCAACCATCATCATTGAAATCATCATTGAAATCCTCATGAGCAAGGAAACAGAAGTTTAAGGCAGGTAATGGATAACAGGCAAAGCATGTGCTGGAGTTCCACAAATTACTCTGCTGTAGCTACTGTGATCTTAAACTTTGCCTGCTTTTCCTCCTCTCTCCTCCAGTAACGCAGAGCTTTCTAGCACCATTATTAGTATTCAACAAACTGCCTTTTCACAAATCAACTGAACCAAATGTCCACAAGTGTGAAAATTTTATCATAAAACCTCAGCAAAGCACAGAGAGAAAAAGTTTCTTTTAGTACACTTGGCCCTTTCTTCCAGAGAGGCTTTTTCCTTTTCTTTCATGTCCAGGAAATTTCCCTTCTAGGGCTTTCTCCAGTTCTCAGTTGATCTGGATAATTTTGCAGGTCTGGTTTTGGTGAATTTTTTGGTGAATTATCTCTAGAAGAGTGCTCAGATATTGCAGAGAAATAAGAATATGATCTTGTTTAGATTAAGATATTGGTTATAAGACATGAATTTCTTTCCACATTTTAAACGTGATACTCAAACTATGCATTTGGTAAAGATTTGAATCCATACCTGTTTTGGCTTTGTAAATGTATTTATTGGAAGGTCTACTAGCAGTATCAGTGAAAATGGAATGAGCAGGAATAAGTCAAAGCTCACAACTAGTCTGTGGATGTGTCATTTCCCTTCACTAATTCACCTCTCACTTAAATGGAGTAATAAAAACTTATGCTCATGATGTGGCAGCCCAAAAATGGGGAGAATGTTGTTATCTTTTGAAAAGCAATAGGAAATATTACTAGTGTAGTAACTGAAAAGGGTTTCCCACAGTTTATTTTTTGTACAGATTAAATACTCTTTGGTAAAATGTCTTCTGGAACATGGTGTTTTATATAGTGAATGTCTATATTTACTAGTAGTATTAATAGCAGTACTTAAAATTTTGTTATCAAAGACTGTTAGCACAGTTACAGGTATTCTGTGAACGCCTGGAATATTCATTATTCCATCTCTTAACATACATAGTTCATAGGAACTTACATAAGCTGATGTTATACTCAGTGTTCATAATCTGTGATAACTAAGAAAACATTGCTATGTTCTGTGGAAAAAAATGCAATTACCAAACTTGCAATTATAGAGCAATCCACATGAACTTGCAGTATTCGGAGGCTCTTGCTGTTGGTCTTCTGTTGACTATTTTATGCTTTTCATTTTTCCTCCCCTGAGATTTAAATACCTACAGTCTAGAAATCATTCTCATTAGGCAAATAGTTGCTAACCCATATTATGAGCATGTAGCTCACACTCAAACTAGCCATTGAGCTAGTTTTTATTTATATCTATTCCTCAATTGATTACCACTCCTGGAACAGCCAGTTCTACCAAAATTCATAAGCAAATTAGCTCAGTATCGGCATTTGGAAAAACTGCAGTTTAATGGTTTTGGTATCCGAAACAAATAGCCATGAAAAATTTGCTTTGCGATAAGGAGAGAATGAGGAGAAATAATAGGGATAGAAAAATGAGTATGTACTTAGGGTCACCTTTGCACTCTCTAGATCTTGAAATGCGGACTAGACATTAATATTTCATAATGTATTTCCTATGGCTTTACTCCTAATGTCTTTCTGTAGCTAAAGCATTTACAAGTGAAATTCATTGGCTCTTCAGCACAGAAGTTAAAGGCTGGACACTATATGAAGAGTCATTTTTAAACCCTGGCCTCTGTTCGACATAAAATGCAGGAATGAAGTTAGTACTTCTGACAAAGCCCTCACTTCTCTGCTCTTTATTCTGACAGACCATGACTAATACATACAGCTCTGATACCTGCTGTAATGACAGCTGCCTCTCTGCTGCCTTTTGGGGTGGGGGGCATATCGGGTATTAAATTTGGTCAAATAATACATGAGATGGCAGCTACTGAACAAGTTCTTTAAAAAAAAGATCCACTGGAGGGTACTAAAGAGCCAAATCCATCCAATCCAAGGAAGGGTCATATACGTCTGGTCTGTTCTTCATCTTTCTTAAATGCCCATCTACGGCTGCCTGTTAGAGTCAGAATGACACAAAGCCTTGGTCTGGTCCAGGAAGGCTACTCCTATGTTCTTACACCGGGTTCCATAGATTATAATTTCATGGCTGTTACATTAACAGAAAAATATTTGAGAGCCTAAAATTTTCTTTCTATTTCAAGATAAGATTTCTGGGCAGAGGGTATTCTTTCTTTTCTTTGGGTAATCTTTCCTTATAAACAATTTCATTTGGAAAAGAGAACAAAGGCTTTCGGGTAAAAAATAGAACAAACTTTCAGGTGAAATATTCCTTCAGATCTTGAATAAAAGAAGCAACTTCAAAGATGAATATAAGTTGAATTTAGCTGTATTAGTTTATAAATTATTTAGCTTTACAAACTTTAGTAGGTCATTTAAAGAACAATATTTACCTCTGGTGTTTGCAAAAGAATCTTAAAAATCACTTAGTATTTTTGTGATTACAGACTAGTTAGGATTTCTTCAATTTTTATTCTGCAGGTTTAGTTTGTTTAAAAGTTTCATGAAAAAGATAAGAATTGCTAAAACTAAACAAAACTCTTTAAAATGGCTGACTTTTTTTGTTCCAAGAACAGAAGATTGCAAGAGTGACGAAAAGGTTGTTAATGTCTATCAGTAGAATGCCAAAATCTTGAAGACCGTGCATGACAGCTGGATACTACTTCAGCTAAAACTGCAAGAATAACTTTGATCCCTGAGATAAATATGATTGTACATCGGCATAACAAACTTAATATTAATACTGCCCTATCAATATAATTGAGGGAAGAATAGCAGTGGCTTCTGAATGCCTTTAAAAATGCTTTATAAGCATCTGTGTGAAAAGAAATTTTGTTCATTTTTCTAAGCAGTTACAGGTAAGACAAAAATATTTTTTTTCTCTTCTGATGGCCTACCTTCTTCCAGCTTTTCTACAAAGAAAAATCTGATTGTAATTGATTTTAATATAATAAGGGTTAAACTTCCTAATTAATATTAACCCCTATATTTATGTAGACTTAAAAAAAAGTTTTAAATAATCCATTGTAAAGGATTACATTTAAATGCCTGACCTTCCATGTTTTATTGTAAACGTAATAAAATCTTTGTCGGACGCTTCATAGTCCATTAAAAAAAAATTATAAACAGAGGAGAAAAAACCTTATTAAATCCAGGTGACAGTGTCCCCTGGACACTTACACATCTTTAATGTATAATAATTACTTAGGAAATTCTTAATAAAAATTCTGAAAATTATTTTTCAAAGCAAAAAAATATTAGTATTCTGCTGATTTCATTCCTTTTAAGGGACTATAGCACCTCTAGAAGGTGTTTCAGAGAATAAGCTCATGTTAAAAGCTCTGTGTATATAAGCTCACTGACATCTTCGTTACTGTAGAAATGAAACCCAAAAGCTATAGATTTTAAAATCCACATGAACAATTTGTCTGACTATAAGGAACCTAGCTATTGTGTGATTATTAAGAAATAACATGGAAATGTCTCTTACTAGTTTTCTTTTATAATTCTTTGGATTTTGGATTTTGGTTTCGGAATTCACAACAATAAATCTCATTCTCTTTGGTACCTGTTGTGAATGCAAAGTGTCATCATGGAGAACATTGCTCCAAATTATCTAAATAAGAAGCAGAACCCTCCTGAACCCCGGTTCAGCACGTTAGCTACTTAGACCCTATGTATGCCATCAGGCCTGCGAGTATGCTATTGCGCTATGCAGTAGCATAGTATGCATATGCATATGCAATATACAAATATGCCGTTGCACTATTTCTTAGCACAATCCTGACCCAGAATGTCAGGATGTTGGTGTGACTTTATGTCGAGTTGCCCAGCTCTCGTCTCTCTGGGTCGCTTTTCCCTTAATAAAGGTCTCTGCCTATTGCAGTTTAGGTTGTAATATGTGCGTGGATTCATCTTTGCCAAAACCCCAATAACTCAATTGGCTGATATGACTACTTCTCCAGGGGAGATTTAATGAACTAGCCTATTCTAAATCCAAGTCTCTATGGAAGTAGATCAGTATTATGTGCATATAAGCTGTATAAGAGTGGGAAGGGGAGCAAATATAAATAATTATACAAAAAAGCCCCAGTCCTTTTGTCTCAGCTAAATGCCCAACATTTTTGATGCTAGGCACTCTATTGCAGCTAACTGTAAACTACATTTAATGCCTTAGGAAATAAAAAGTGTTTAAATATTATGGTGGTAAAATCAATCTAGATTATTATGAGAAATAAAACAGCTATATTTTTGGCAGTAATTTTGTTTTAGGGTTTCAGTAAAAATAAATGGGAATACAGAAATAATAAATGAGCAAGCAGTGGTTTAATCACTTTGTAAGTTGCTAGAATGATCTTTGAATAAAGATAATTTCACTAATTCAGCTGTATCAGCTATTGTAGGGAAATTAAAGTGTTGCTGATCAAGCAATTCTAACATTCTCCCGCTCTCCCTCCCCACACCCAAATATGAAATCTTCCAAATGTCTTTACATTACTTGCATAACCTTTTGAACAACTGGGAATTTTTCTGTCATGTTTCAACACTAAACACTAGTGGACAGTCTGAAAGTATCTCATGATCACAGAGGGCAGCAGTGGTATTGCTGCTGGTCCTGAGGACCGTAAGAGGTGGGATAGCGTGGGGAAGGATGAAGGATCAGGGGCTGTCAGAGGGAAAGGCTCATGGATCATGTATGTGGGTGCGAAGAGTGAAAAGGAGTTCAAGTAGTGAAAATTCATCCTCAGAAAATGTGAACTTTGTTTTTTACAAGTCTGTTCCTGGAGCTTTGGGGGAGCCAAAAGCATGTATACTGTAATTTTGCAAAGCTACATGAGCAATACTATGCTATCTGGGAAATATAAAAGACCCACAAAACAGCAAGTGTGCCTGCAGCAACTGGTCACCCTGATCAAAGGCACCGGTGCAAAAAACGAAGAGGGAAATGGGAAAAATCATACACTTTCTGGTTTGAAAACAGTCCTGATGGCAAAGATTTCTACTCACAGTCCCATGTGCCTTTCATATTCCCTAAGACGTGAAAGGGTGGCTTTATAGTGAATTGGTATTGACAAGATGGATTTATTTAAACTGAAAAGCCCGGAAACACGGCCGAGTACTTTGCTGTCAGAGGTCCCCATGCACTGGGATGGAGGAGCGGGTGCTGAGGAGCAGCTGAGCACTGGCTGCAGCCGTCTGCTCTGTAAGGGGATGACACTGAGGTGGCTCGTCCCCAGGCCACATTTGGTTCAAGGTCAGGAGCGCATACAGTGCTGAACTTCACCGAGGTTGATGTTAGGTGGATATTTCCCTGTGAAGTTTGCTGCTATTCACAGGAAACTCCTTATTAACTGGATGGAGTACTCTAAGTCATGCAGTGCTGCTCAGCCCTGCCTGAACCTTTCCTGGGTAATGTTACAACTCGTTGTTATGAACTAGATCCGCCTTTGTCAGGAAAATTTCTATAAAACATACACTTAAAAAAAACCCCAAACCAAACCCACAAAACAACCCCGCCAAAAAAAAACCCAAACAAAACCCCAAACCTAACTTCCCTCCCTCAAAAAAAGAACAAAAAAACCCCACGTGTTTGAACCATAATGTCTGGAGGAATGCTGATATAACTGCAAATGTCAGTATCAGTCATTTTACATGTTTTGCAGTGTTCCATTTTCATCTTTATGTATATATGGCCTTTTCCAACCTTATATTTATATATTTTCCAGATATAAAACATCTGACATTCACTTCTTGAGAACCAGACAGAATTATTTCAGTTTTCTAAGTCATTTCTTTCTTACTCTTTCTAGTATCTCTCTGTTTAAGCCAACTGATCTGAACACACTCTCTTCTTATTTAATCCTGACATTTTTACTGTGAATATTGCAATGTGGGTTGTTTTTTGTGTTGTGGGGTTTTATTTTATATAGCTGCATTTTTCTGGCACAGCTGTCACACTGCCTTGTTTTGATAGATATGCTGACACTCCTAAGTGTCCACCCTCTTCCCTAGGCTGACATTTCTGTGGAGCTGAATGCAAATTCATGTATACTATCAGCGTCAATGCTAAGCAAATATATATCTAAAATCTAGTTCTCTGCTGGCAGATGGCGGCAAGCAGTAGTGCTGATAGGCCTGGCACCTCCTTCCCATCATGGTGACTGGTGGCACGATGAATGTTTAGGGAGAATAGTGTAGCGTAAATATTTTTCTGTTAAACGGTTACTAGCATTAGTATTGTATTATTTTGGGCAGGAACGTAGAGGGGTTTTATCTCCTTTGTTATTTGTTTATAGTCCTTTTGTTTCCTACCTTTATGATCTTGAGCTCAGAATCTGTTTTTCTGTGGATTTGAAAAGCAATTATCTTTGTACAACAGCTAGGTGTTTCACATGGATGAATATTTAACACTTGCTTTTGAAAACCGATGATCAACACCAAGATATATGTTCAGCAGGAAAGGAGATTGTCACCCACATGAAAGGACAAACTTTTTAAATACAACAACAAAAGTGTAGAATCCCCTGCTGTTGTTTAGGCAATGAATTCAACTGCACATGTCTCCATCATATCCCTTTTTTGTTGTTAAGAGATTTTGTGGTTGATGAATAAGTAGGGTCAGGGAGAGAAAGGGGCTTCTGGAGCCAAAATTTTTTCTCTATGCAAGTAGATGGGTAAAGACTGCCTTTTCTTAATTTAATAAAATGTACTTCTAGGACTTTAAAACTGATTTAAAAAAAAATAAAAATATCATTGTAGTGAAGCCCTATATGTTCAATGCATAAACATATTTTTGCATGTATTTCCTTATTATGCAGAATATCAACTTCCTCAGAGTCCTTAAGAAGTAAAATTTTGCATTATAGAGCTTTCTGAGATGACATAGTTGACTGCTATTATTAACTTTTTTAATAAATATGACAAAACATCTTCTCTGAGAAGTGTGTTGTCGGTGAATCAGCATCAAGAACTTCAGACTCATAAGGAAAGGCTCAGGACAACTTGCAGTTCATCCGGGCAGTACAGCAATCTGAGACCAGAACATGCTGGGGAAGATGCATTATAGAGCTTTCTGAGATGACATAGTTGACTGCTATTATTAACTTTTTTAATAAATATGACAAAACATCTTCTCTGAGAAGTGTGTTGTCGGTGAATCAGCATCAAGAACTTCAGACTCATAAGGAAAGGCTCAGGACAACTTGCAGTTCATCCGGGCAGTACAGCAATCTGAGACCAGAACGTGCTGGGGAAGATCCCTTCCTCTGCCTCCAAATGAAGTTGTTTTTTGTCCCATCTCTCCAAAGTAGGAATCTGGAGATATTTCAGAACTTTAAAACTACTTTTCTCATCTATGCTTCACTCTTTTCATGGAAAATAGGGGTCTGGATTGCAAGATCTGGATTCTTTAGACTATATAGATATATATGATTTGTCTTACTTTTTAATGAATTAATTTTCTTTTATTATAAGGATGGTGTATCTTCTCATTAACCTGTTGCTTTCACTGTAGCTCCAATGTTATTAGAATAAGAATTATGTCCATTAATCATAATTACTTACCGTGATATGTGATAGTATGGGATATGGATAAGCCATAGTTTGGGACTTTTTTCCTTTGGCCTTTTCATAGTACCTCTTATAAAAAGTTTGGCAACTGAGTTAACAGAAAGAACGCTGAGCTGTAGGGAGTCATTCAGCTAGGTACTTAGTGTGCAGGGAAGTGCATGTTTTGTACTGATTTTCAGAGCAGAGGAGTCGAGATGTCTTAAGATGCTCAGTGTTTTAATTTTCAAGGTTGGTAGTGCACTAACAATAGCTTATTAAAAATTCACACTATATATTTTACAAAAATATTTTAATTATACTGAGAAAGGTGTTCTCATGAATTTCAAGTTATTTTTTACATGGTTTTGTAACGTCATGCATCCTTATTTTAGAGAAGACAACTATTAAACCAAAATAATAACTTGTTTTTCTTAATAGGTGCTACTAACACATGTGTTTTAATAACATTCAGATTATTTTTATTTTTGGAGAAAAATAATCGTATATTTGTGTCTACATTTTCTATAATGATGAAGCAGCACAACCCACAGCAGATATTACTGATTCACTGAAGGAATCAAATACTGAAAAAGAGGTTTGCACATATCTTAGCCATATGAATAGAATCAAAAGGCTAGAAATCAGAAGTTCATGATAGAAAAACCTTCTTATTCCAGTGAGAAATGCCTTACTACTGATGCCAGAGAGTTGCCCGTTGATCTTATATGTCCTATGCGCTGACGGCTGACAGTGGCTGGGTATGAGTTTGAGGCACTTCTGTCTTCTGAGACATAAGAACTGTACTAAGAACTGTTGGATGACCTGCTAGCCATCATTTTTGTTCTGCAATGCCTCAGCATTCTTGTTAGTGATGATATGAAAGGAATTATCGCCTCTGATATAGCCTTTGGTTTTGCAGTGATTCTCCTGGACGAGTGAAAACTTTATGCTATAAGAAGGAATATGAAACCCCTCCCTGCAATAGTTTCATATGTTTTGTCTTAATAAATCCTTAATTCTCTCTGTGGCTCCTGTAGATCAGATAAACATCCAAAGTATACAGCAATAAACATATTAGACAGCTACGAAAGAAAACATGTCAGTGATTTCATAGAGCTCGGGTTCTTACCTGGTTCATGGTTTTTAGTCAAAGGCACAATGTAAAAGAATTTTCATGGTTTTTTTTTTTAGGTATAGTTCTATAAATAATACCTTAATGGCTACAGATAACGTGCAGTGCCACATGACTACATGCTACATGCCTTTAGACTCATGTAAAATACATGACCTAGGAGAAAAGCAATCTATGTGTTCTATGAAAAAAATGACAGGAGGCTTAATGTAAATTTCTGCTCTCACAAGGGCAAAAAAGAACAAAAATGCATTTTCTTTACCAAAGTTAAATTTTGTGGGCCAATTTTGATTTTGTGACAAGTCAAAATTGTTCTATCTATGAAACATATTGAAGGTAGCTGGGAGACAATAAAATGGCAGGTTAATGTTTGAGGGAAAATGTCATCCATATAAAACAAAGCGTGCAAATGGGAACTATCGCATCTGAAGCTTTAGTAAATCAAATTCAGGAAAGGTCATATTGTAGAAATTCTGAATACAGATCTATATCTCATCAGATTCTCAGCATAAAATTAAGAATGAATATGAAATAAAAGGTAACACTTTCCTGATATAACTCATTTAGGTGTAGTTCACTGAAAAACACACAACATGAGCAATTTAGAGGAGCAAAATTTTTGACCACTTGGGCAGGGGTCCAGACTGCAGTTTCAAAAGGCAAAGGATGTAGAAAACAGTGGTATTCAAGACTAGTTAGCTTGTTAGTTTGTAAAGTCTGCAAACATGAATTCTTCTGTCTGTCTTTAAGACCAAGATTTGGTGACAGACTGTATTTTCTGGAATTACAGCCTCAACTTATTGAATATTTAGATCTAATTAAGAGAACGTCAGTGTACCTTGGAATAAAGTGGAGATGTGGGTTAACTTCTGAGTTAACTTGTGAGGCAGTCCAGTGAAAGGGGTGCATGGGCTGGAAACTGTAAGAAAGAGGTTGTAACAGAACATCTAAATTAAGAAAAATGGCCATTGATGGGTGGTCTTAATAGTGTGCAGAAGAGAGGCACTTGAGTTAGTTTTTGGACACTCCTTTAAAGCCCGGAGAGAGAAGCCTGAAAATCCAGGGCCTTCAGAATTTGTCACATACTAAAGAGACTTCAAAAATTGAGATTGTACTTTTCCTTATTTAAAATATTTCTTTCTACAGAAAAGGTTATTTAGTTATTATTACATTATTTACTTTCTTCAATTTTTAATCTACAAGACAGGAAAATTAAAGGGAGGAGGGAAAATAAAGTTATAGTGAAAAAATAAAAGCATTAACCAAAAGCTGAAACAATGTAATTAATTCTTTACTTTCTCAATTAGTATAAATCCAGTAACGTAAAATACCAAAGTCATAACTTCAGTTAATGGTATAGCTGTAGAATGACTTCACTTCCACATTTTTTCATTGCAATTTGACAATCATTTAAGGAATAAGTGGCACTTTAGATATGAACAGCTGGAGCTGTCACCACCTCTTTCTCCCTGTGTTAGCTGTCAGCTGGTCAAAATCTTATTCCTGTTTCTCCATTTCTTATGCTTATGAAACACTGTACTGTGTTCACTGGTGCTTTTGAGTGTGGTGTTTAAAAAAAAAGGGAAAAAAAAAAAGGAATGGCTTTGCAAAAGATATTAATGGCTTTAGGACTGGGAAAAGAGCGTTTGTGGGTGAAGAGAACATCTCCTGAGTGGGTCCATTATGTTTCACAGGGCACAGATGAACATTGGGTCCTTCAGGTCAAGCCTGTCTGTTCCCATCTCCATGAAAAGAATGCCATAAGTTGCTATGTTATACCAGGTAATATTATTGAGGAAATAATTGTGAAATTGTGACACCCTCTTAGGTACACTTGTCTCCTGCATGTGATTTGCTCCTGCAGAGCTTTGTTTTAGGTCAAAGGTTTTATCTACTTTTTTTTTCCCCAATTGTAATCAGTTTAAAGTCTCTCTGGCTTGTGGGACTTTGGATATTCTATAAGTGACACCCTCTTAGGTACACTTGTCTCCTGCATGTGATTTGCTCCTGCAGAGCTTTGTTTTAGGTCAAAGGTTTTATCTACTTTTTTTTTCCCCAATTGTAATCAGTTTAAAGTCTCTCTGGCTTGTGGGACTTTGGATATTCCATAAATATGGAATTTCAATTTAAAATCTGCCATGAATAAAACAAGTAATTTTTTCATTAATCCGAAAAATATATATTTAACAAATAAGTATCTCAAGGACTGTTACAGAGAGGATAACTTCCTGATACTAGTTTCAAGTTTTTAAAGTAAACCACAATGAAAATACAGTAGAGTAGGAATTCTGTAATGCCAAGCTAAATAAACTAAAATATAATGTATTGAAGTGAATCTATTCAGTGACAATTCTGACAACTGCATTAAAATGCATTGTTCGTCACTACTGCTTCTCCCAACCCTGGATCTGTTTATTGCTCAAACAACCTCAAGGTACTGCAGAGCATCTGAGGGAATGCAGGGGATTGGTTTTGTTAAGTGGGGGGTTTTGAAGACCTTTTCAAGCTCAAGATGATGATACGGTTCATTAACTGCTTCTGTTACTATTAATCTGTTCACATTCTTTCCATACCTTCTATGTTGTTCATTTATTTCTTGAGATAAATGCTGAATGGGACAGTGCAAACAATAACAGAGATTTTGGGAAGGTGGGTTTATACAATATTTACTGGACAAGCAAGAAGCAGAAAAGGGATCTGGGATAATACCTACACAATGCCTATGACCACAAGCTTGATGCCCACGACACTGTCAAAGTTTGTGGTGGCTGAGCAAGGGTATGGTTAGCAATCCCTAATCTGCACTATACTTTAGTCTACTAGCCTACTATACGTCTGTGTGTCTATTACTGTCGCCTAGTAATCAGTATACAGGCTAACAAGGTTGGATGGTAGTTGGCTATTGCTAAAACATATAGCAGAATCACGACAGCTTTAACACACTGCTACGTAGAGGGGAAACATAGCGTTGAGTGCTGAGATTCTGCAGTAAAATATCGTCCCAGGACAGTACTTCAGACATTTCTCATCTGTGAGAGGGGCTGACTGGATTGCAACACATCAGAAATTTATGGAGAGACCTTAAACTCATCATAGTGTAGATTTCATCAACATACAAAAACAGCCTGCGCATCAATGTGTTACATATACGCTCCTTTAGGTTTATCTGTAGCCATTTCGGTAAGGATCCAGTGCTGGCTTAGTTTGCTAATTCCTCTGGAAAGGTTAGCTACTTATTAAAGACCTCAGAATTACCTTTTGCACATATATGTTCTGTATAATTATCCTATCCATATTGCATCAGGAAGCATAATTTGTGAGGCCAAATCATAGAAAAATGCAAAATTTGCTTTTTTTGTACCACCTGGAATTGCACAAAAGCTATTTAAAATGAAATCATTATATTTTAACTTAGGGAGAGCTAGAGCTGTGATTTCCCTAGACACCCATAAACTACATAGATTTTCATTACTTTTTTTTTTAACCTTCCTTTGGGCCTTTTGTACTACTCCACTTTCGGTTTGTTGATGCTCAGCTTCTTTAAAAGGGTATATCCAAATAAATACAAGTTAATAAAGG
Organism: Aptenodytes forsteri; assembly: GCF_000699145.1. Taxonomy (NCBI): domain Eukaryota; kingdom Metazoa; phylum Chordata; class Aves; order Sphenisciformes; family Spheniscidae; genus Aptenodytes; species Aptenodytes forsteri. The sequence continues at coordinate 800,054 of NW_008795024.1, read as the reverse complement.
ACAGAGGGTGCAATGGGACTTGTTGGGTCATAGAGCTCAGTTCCCTGCAATTGGAGGCAACTAGATCATAGAAATACATTCGTGAATTGGGCTTGTTTTCAAATTTTTGGCCGTTGTTTCTACCACTGCTACTTGTGATGTGAAACTGTTAACATTCTTAAAATCTTTACTGCTTGGAACTGCTTACCATTTTTTTGTACATGAATCTGTCTTTTTTAATTTAGTTGAAGTTAAGCTAAAAGAAACATCAACATATTCGGTTTCCAGCCGTTATTTGGGGAAGATGCACTTTCTTAAAAATTTCATCTAAGATACAAAATATATGCAATTATCTGCTGTGATTAAAAATCACTTTATTTTTATTATCAGTGGCCATAATCATAAGGTCTGACCAGTCTTTTGGAATCTGTCTTTTTTAATTTAGTTGAAGTTAAGCTAAAAGAAACATCAACATATTCGGTTTCCAGCCGTTATTTGGGGAAGATGCACTTTCTTAAAAATTTCATCTAAGATACAAAATATATGCAATTATCTGCTGTGATTAAAAATCACTTTATTTTTATTATCAGTGGCCATAATCATAAGGTCTGACCAGTCTTTTTCCAAAAGGGGATGAGTATTTTTCTGTCTCACTGAGATAATTCTTAGGATTGTGTTTGTGAGATTCAGTACATTCCCCAGGATGTAGTGGAAAAGTTACCACTGGAAAGCACGGATAGTTTGTGACAGTGAAATTAGCTGAAGCTCATCTTGCTTTAGATAGCATGCATTAATAATAAGCATGATAGAAGGGGCCCAAGGCAAAAAGGTAAAAATGGAGCCACCAAATTTCCATGTAAAACTGTGTTGATTTAAAAGTCATATCTCGAGAAGGGTTTCCATTTGGCCCCTGCAATCCCCCCATGTATATTTCTACATGAGTGGGGAAAGAGGTGTTTGTTTTGTCCTCTTATAACTTTGCAATCATAGTCAAATCCCAGCACAGCAGTGAGTTTTTGTTCTACCAATGCATTTTAGAGCATTCCCTCTTCTCCCCATGAATCACACAGTAAAGTTTCTGTAAATTAGTAATGTTAATCAGTATAGAGTTTACTCAGATATCTCACTCAACTGAGTCAAATTTCCTTGCTTGAAAGGAAGGAAAAGTTCTTGAAAAGAACTTTTTCTTTCTAGTTTGTACCTTTTAGATATCAATTTTGTATCTCATAAGTGATTTATAGGCCATATAGAAATTCATTCAAAGTTAAATACACATTTGCGTGCAACATGAGTGAAGTGGTTTCAACCTATCCTTTTAGTCCATAGAAGAAAACAAAACTCATTCTTAAATAACAGTAGAATAGGAATATACTGTGAAACTAGGTGAGTATTATGTCTGGTTGGAAAGCTTAGCAGAGCGTTTTTCTTAACTGGTATGTAGTCCTAATAATTGCAATGAAGAAAAGAGGAATATTTCTGTGAAAAATACTTTCAAGATTGTAAACCTTCAGGGATTTAATCTTTCACCCTCAAAACTTCATTACCCTAAAGACGATAACTTTGTAAAGCATTTGCTATATAAAAGAGTTACCATTCTGACAAAGAACCTTGAAAAACTCGCAAGAATTTCTGATAAAAGCATGTTACAACATTTGATGTAGATAAATAACGCATATGTATGCTCATGTTTAAAGTTATTGCAAAAGTTTGATAAGACAGCAGTGAAAACAAGTAATTGATTCAAGAAAAGATTACTTTGGCAAAAGAAAAATAAACTTCAAGATTAAATAAATACAGTAACAGATAATAAAAAAAATCAACTTTACTGGGGAATATCGATAGGGTCAATGGCATAAATACAGTTACCATCTATTTAATTCCTAATCTCCCAAAGCTGGTTTCTTGAGACATTTGACCATTGTTAAGTTTATCTATAGCTTTTACCTGCATTTTATCATCATGGCTATCAAGGTACTGTCTTTGAACAGAAATAATATGCCTTCTATCAAAGTGAAAGATGCCAACGTTTGTTGTCATCATCCTCTTGACTGTCTTGTCAACATGCCCTCTCGAAAGACACCTTTTTTTTATGCTCATCTTAATTACAGTCAAGATGCAAATTCTGCATAAACTCTCACAGTGAGAATCTTTTAAAGAAAGAAGCAACATGTTTTTATGTGTTTGTAATCAAACTGGGACTGTGGATACTTTCATCTGCATGTTCTGAAATACAAAACACGAACACTTCCTCATCCTCCATCAAGAGAAATTGAATACTGATTAAATAGTCTCTAAAGTAATAATTTCTCCTACCTTCAGTTGTAGTATGTCCTGTATTATTAGCTTGTTTTATGATGTAACCTTAAAAAATGCTTTTAAAAGAGCCTTTACCAGCACCCCCAAATTCAGTATGTCCTTAGCAATGAGCAGTGGATGGAAGTGGAAAGGGCTGATATTACTATATAAATTCTTCAGTTGGAAAGGTCTACAATGTGCTCCACCCCTTTTAGTCCATCTCATCTGCCCTTGCTACATGCCAAGTGAATTGCTGCTGTAAATAAAAGCACCTTCTGATGAACAATACCAATTTAAAGTAGTCATTACTTTAATAACTTAAATAAGTGAAGTAGTCATCAGCTTTAAGCGATGTTTTTAAAGGATGTGGTCCTAGATAATTTTTTACAAAAGGAATTTGAAAGGTGAGATGCCGCAGAAGCAGTTAGACCTAGCAGGTGGATTAGTATTAAACCAAATCTTTGTATTGAATATTACTGCTTTGAATATTAGTTCTGTACTTGTAAATACTATTTATAGCTGGTGAAGAAAACACAAATGCAGTGGCATATGTACTGATGCATACACATCGCTATTACCAGTGATCTTTATATGCATGGAATTGAATAAATTACAGTAGCACAGTTTGGCATATGGCACCAAACATTTAGATATGATTTGAACATATATGCCTTCTGTAGTTATGCAGTGTGTCATGCACAGCCTTTTAAACTATTGAATATCTCACTGATCTTGGTCCTTAAAAATCATTTTCTTTGTTCAATATTTGTATTTGATTCAAACCAACCATTCCTTATGATTTAGCCTTTTACTTCTTGCCTAAAGAGCTACCCCTGAGCTAGGATGAAAATCAAACAGCTCTTTATGCTGTATATGTGATATTTAGATTTGAAGGGGGGACGGAAAAGACAATAAAAGTGCAGGTTTCAAAACTGAATTGCTTCATATCAAACCATTGACATATTTCAAACATATCTTTCTTTGTTTAAAAATTATACCCTATAATAATACATTATTTTAGATGCAATATTATACAGCACTATGGCTGTTTGGGCACAATCCAGTTCTACTGAAGAAATACGTTAACTGGTATTGCAGTAAGATGAGCTTTATCAGAAAAGCCAGTGTTTAGTATCTCAGAGGAAAATCTATAATTTACCATTCTCTTAGTTTCATCGAAATCATAGAATCGTTTAGGTTGGAAAAGACCTTTAAGATCATCAAGTCCAACCGTTAACCTGGCACTGCCAAGTCAGAAATGTTCAGCTGTAACAACAGGTGTAACAGACACATGTACAGCCACATGTTCCTTGTTTGTGGTAGCTGAAAAACACAAAGCTCTGTATTCTTAATTTTCCCCTTACATAAATTTACAGATGCATTAGTACATCTAGAAACATATTTAATAAAACTTAATCTGATGCTTTTGTGTAGGTTAATATGCCTATAAAATAGATAGATTATCTAGGATATTTGAAAGTCTGGAAAATTGATTCGTTAGAGGACCAATGAAATTAAGTGTTATTGGGTTACTGTTATTATGCAAAACCTGAACAACCAAGATTTTTCAAGAATCACTTACTGTTACATTTATTATACTAATATACCAATGCCTGCAAAGCACATGAAATCCACTATATGAGCTGTGAAGCATTTCTTACCTCAGCATAAATATTTTTCTTGTTTTTCCATTCCTCTTCTCTGCCTCTTGTGCTTACAAGCATATAGCAACATTTACTGGGAAGAAGGGATACTCTTTGGATCTTACTATTTGTATAACTTGAAGGAAATAGCTATATCATATTTTCTTCACTTGTCTAGAAGGTTCAATGCTCTAGATTACTACCAAATATCGGCCTGTCAATGTCATCATCAATTCTGACAGAATTGATCAGCTCAATTTTCTTACCTATAGATTAAAAAAAAATCACTGTAAAACTAACTCACTTAGATGTTCCTCATTATTTATTTGGATTGTTTCATGCATGAATGCTCAACATCTGTCAATCTAAATCTGAACTCTAATGATATTTTTGGTATAATTTACAAAATAGCGTACTTTGTTCCAGGTGCTTGCTAGAACAAACAAATGACAATTGCAGCAGCTTCTCCTCAATACCAGAAGTGTGTCTTTAACTTTCTTTTCTACCCTCACAAAATCAAGGACATGTCAATGTTTTGAGAAAATAGAGAAGTCAACAATTAAACTTCATCCTTAGCAGACATATTCTTTACCAACATGAACACAGGCAAAGACCTATAAGGGTTGGCATATTCTGTCTATACGGCTTCACCATTAGTTTATGTTCATATGGAGCTCCCATGGAAGGTGAGCTGCTTTCAGGTGTGAATGGAGTAACATGCAAAAACATTAGATTCTAGCTCAAAGATGTCATGCAATACTAGAGCTATGTGAAAAGTTTTATATCCAGGGAAAGAATGGAAACCATTTGAAGATTATTTGCTAGCTGCCCAAACCCTTCCTATTCCTTATTGCTTAGCAGTGTACTATAGAAAGGCTCATCAACAACATCATAAAGAAATGACAATTTCTGTTGCTTCATAAGAAAATAATCGCTATAGTATCACGATAATTTTTGTTAAGCAATATACATGCATATTTTGTTGAGATAAATTTTTCTACCTGCACCGTGTTTTTTGTTTTAATGTCTGTTTTGAATGGCAGGGAATTCCTTACTCTCCAACTTTATAGGTTAAAATTACAGATGGATCCTTAAGAAGAACCAGTATCTGTGTATGCTTTGCCAAGTTATTCTTCAAGATGATTACTCTCCAACTAGTGTCCCCTAGGTTGATTTTAAATTGTCAGTTCAACACTATGAGTTGAACTCAGCCCTGTAACTGATAAACCATATTTGAGAGTGAAACTTACCTCCCCAGTTTACTATGCTGCAGTGAAATCAGTAAAATCCTGTCTGAGTGTGGCATGGTAATAACTATTTTCTCTTGGAGAAAAGTTGCTAAATGCATTTGAATACGTTTTACAGGTCTATGGCATGACATCAGCGGGCAATTCAAAAGGTGTCTCCATCACGAAGAGCTTGTTAAAGTAAATACGCGTGTCTCTTTTTTTGTACAATGCTGCTGTCATTTACTTCTAAGTTGTCTTAGACTTAAATTTTTCTTTCATATCGCGTTGCAAAAATTCTGCTCTCTGTTGCTAACCTTTTTTATAATGACAAAGTACAAGATGGTTTTGATGAAGATTCCTGTATTGATTGGATATTTTTTAACTGATATCATGTTTCTTGTATAAAAGGGAACTCAGAAAAGTAAAAGCCAATTTTATAAGTGTACTTATGTAATTATGAACTGTATTGCTAAAGATTTCTTTTTCTTTTTTTGGCATTTCTTCAAGTTAGTGTCTGAATAATAAATTTTCTGAAGTAGAATTTATTTTTAAAAAAAAAAAATCTGTCAAAAGCTATTCTATGCACTATTTTAGCTGTTGATAACTATTGCAGTTCTTTTTTTTTTTAGAGAAGGAAAATACTGTCTTCAACAGGTGTTTGGGAAAGGAAAACGATGTGAATTAAGTAAGTCCACCAAGACTTAATTTTATCATTTACTGCTTTTTTCAGTGAGTCATTTGCTGGACAGTTAAAATTACTCTGGTATTTAACAGATCTTAGACTGCTTTCCTCCTTGTCATGGCTAAGTGGAATTGTACTTTTTGCAGTCCAGATTTACTGTTGCTTTTCATTAGATATGTGAATTTTAGCCAACAGAGTTTTAACAGACTTCTACTGAGTGTTTAGAAATAAATTCTAGTTATAAATTTCAATGACAACATAATATTCTCATTACTTTT
>NW_008795024.1:791993-793864 GCF_000699145.1 Aptenodytes forsteri | reverse complement strand
CGGGTTTGGGCCAGGAGCTTACAAGAGAAAGAAGGTCTCTCACTTTGTCTTCTGTGTGTGTCTGGTTGCCTCGGGAGCATCCTCTTCCTTTTGATGTGGTTTCATACTGTAGGGAAACCTTCTTAGTGTCTCTTGGCCCTGCCAAGTCTGAGATTTTGCTGTGAGACATGAATTCTTTGTCAATCACAGTCACTCACTGAAACCCATATCTGTGACCAGTATCATCCTCTGCTCCTTAAAATATTTTGGCCTGTTACACTCAGACTCTTTCCCAGCTTTGCTGCTCATGCCCATGGGGGCAGCGGAGAGGCCGGGGGTGGGCACGCTGCGGCACCAGCACTTTGAGGGCTGTCCAGACACAAAGTCTCATACAAGTAGTAAGAGATATATGAAGTTATGAACAAGGAAAATGAGTTTGGGAATCTCCTTTCAATGCTCCCAAATGACATTTATCTCATAAAGAAATCCCAACTGTGACATCTTGTCATAACAGTGAAAGTAATATTTTGCCTTAAAAGCTTTATCTTGTTGCCAACCCTGTGTGGTAAAAATAGGCTGCAGCCCTTCTCTCATGTTAGAAAGGTAACGTTTCCAAATCGACCTCAAATACAGAATAGCCTTTCCCAAGTGTACCTGATCGAGGATCCCTTTTTCTTTTTTACGTCTTCTGCATCCTTAATGTATAAAAGTGAAGTGGTTTAGGTGCCAGATCTGAAGAAGTCGTCATAAAACAAAAATTTTATGCAACCTCTCACTGTGATCAACTCCTTTCCCACAAGGGTATCCCATCTAAGATGTATTAATAAATGTATATCACTACATTATGGAGGCACCTGTGATTCAGGCACTCTCCATATTCTCTTCTTTTTTGGAAAAAGCATCATAAAAGATTGGTCATCTCTGGCTTAAGTCCAGATAAGTTTTTTAGGAAACTAAAAATAATTTTTGTGAAATATTAGTAATATGTCTATATACAAAAAGAATAAAATAGAGGCAAAAAAAACCACTTCATTTTTTTAACAGATTTTTTTAAATCATTCTATTCCAACATATTTTTCCTCTCCTTGATCATTGATGAAGTCAGAAAAGTTCACAGATTCTTGAGATAATACTTAGTAAAAAGTTGTATAAACAAATAACAGCAGGAAATTTCAGTTCTTTAGAGATTTACATTGTCAATATTTTCCCTTCAATTTAGGGATTAATATATCTGGTAACAAGGATTCTAGCTGTTTATTTTTCTGATGAATGATATTGATTATGAATAGAATTCATCGATTCATACTGAGTCACTAGGAAAATGTTCTTGTGTTTCCTTCTCTTTTTTTAAAATTCCATCTTATAAATCATCCTGCTGTGCCACTTCATCCACTCTTAAAGGTTCAAATATTCAAATTATGTGCTAATTTGTAACCATAAAAAGCATTTTATTGTTTCACTTACCTGCCCTGGGAAAATTTATCCCAATATTGAGTTATGTGACCTTTACATTATTTCACAAACAGTGAAGAAAGTAGTTATTTAATTCAGACTTTTAGTCAAATCTAGCTCAACGGTCTGTATGTATTCTTGAACTCCAGTCTTAATGCTGATTGAACCTGGTGCTGTTATTGATTTAGCAATGTAAATTTTCAGAAAGAATCTGCACTTAACTGCATAAATAAAATATTTATAGGAAGATACCATCCCATTTTCTATCCATTTTTCTGGACATTTGATTGCAGAAAATGTTATTCTAAATTAGATACAAAACTACAGGAGCTCTTATAATTACAAGTGCCAAATACGTTTTTGAAAGTGAGAGTATGCTTAAAGATAGACATAGGTCGAACTGTAACATTTTCCATCTTTCTCCTTCTCCTAAATTCTAA
>NW_008795024.1:760245-791964 GCF_000699145.1 Aptenodytes forsteri | reverse complement strand
ATTTCCCTTCACGCATTTTTAGTGAAACCACAGTTCTGTCTATTAATAGTGAAAGTGACCTCTGTGAAAGAGGTCACAGAACACATGTATCCATCTAGCTCAAATACATGTTTTTACAAATACTACTTCCATATTGAGACTGACTATTTCAGATGGTACTCAAATTCCTCATGGACCAGTGATTTATTGTGTGGAGAACTGGGTTTTCAGTTCTTGAGAATGAAATCAGAAATGATTGTAAAGCTTGAAAGAGTAAGCTAATATAGCCAGAGATTTTTTTTCTGTAACGTAGTCGTCTCCCTTATGTGCATGGCTTTAAGTCAGTCATATAGCACAATATGTTGTAAGTTAACAGCAGTATAATATTTAATGAGCAAAGTGTGTTTGAAGCTAATTTGTAAACTGTGTAAGTCTTATTACATTTACAGAAAAGGCATAAGCCAAACTGTGATGATTTAGATAAAGTTCCTTGGTACTGAATCAGCTCAATGGCACTGCAGCACATTTCCATGAAAGCTATCATATTTATGAATTAAATGGGTTGGAAACTTCAAAGCCTTCTTTATCTTTTTTGCTTTTCCAGTTTTCTTGTTCATTTTGATTTTTACCATGGTGCTTGTCATCTATCCTATCTATGAAAGATCTCAGTATTGGATTGTATTTGCTTTCTTTACGTATTTTGCAGTAAAAAATTCCTTAGTTATAAGAAAAACAGTATGTGACCAAGATAAGGTGCTAGACACTGTTATTAGGAGATAAATTATTTACAGATCCAAATTTTTCTCAAAAGGGTAGTGACAAGGAAAGTGCTCAGATTACTGGTTTGCTCCCAGGTGGCAAGACGTGGTATTGCACCGATGCCACACTGATGTTTGCACCTACCTGTGGTGCATATGAAGATTACAGTGTAACTCCTGTTCCTGCTGTCAGTAAGCATGAGCATCAGCCATAAGGGTAGCTTGTGCCTTAGGTAGCTACACAGTTATCTATACATATATCTGATTTGTAAGAAAGATCTATATAATTGGAAGAAGGCTGATTAATAAACAGGAAAAAAAAAAGTTGAGATGTATAATAGCAGTTTAAAGATAGGTAATTTATTTAGTGAGACATGTCAACATTTGTTTAAAAAATAAAATTGTAATGTACTTTTACTTCCAAAAATTTGTTGACCTTACTCAAACTGTGCACCTTATTCCAGCAAAATCTGTATTACTTTATCTGCTGTCAATGACAACATTTCAGCCATAGCTTTTCTTAGTAAGAGCCACACCAATGAAGTTTTGCACTAATATTTCCATTCAAATTTCCAATATCCAATTTGATTAGTTAATGAATGTCTACATGCAGTAGTGGACTTGAGCTTAGCCGTGCTGCCTGAAACAGAATCTGTCCCAAAGTATTAATGTTCTCCATGCAATTTCCCTTGCTTTATGAGGGAAACAAAAATGTGCTCTGCATATAATCTAGGAAAAGTGCTATGTTACTTGGTGTAGTAATATGCCATGTAATGGTGTGACTTCATAGTTAAAGTGAAATTCATCTCTGTGCAGACAACTTCAGTGAAGTATGGGTGTGGTTGGAGAATTTCTTTCTAAGGAAGCTCCTTTTTCTAAATGTTTTCTTGAGACTTTCTTTCATTCCCAGCTCTGGACTTTTAAAATAGAGATAATAATGTCATTAATGTCTAATTGATGATGTGTTGCATATGTTTAGCTTCTGATGAGAATGGATGCTTTTTCCTTTTCAAAAAAGTCTGTATCGTTCAAAAATTGACCGTATGTTTATACATCAGAACAGCAGTATCTTTTTTATCTTTTTTTATAACTTCTATGAACATTATATGCTTCCTGGTAAAGTTTCTAAATTACTTGTAAATATTACTCCATTCCCTCTCTTTCCTTCTCCCACCTTCAAATTAGGTAGTAAATTTTTAATTAAACTTGCCTTGACATTTTAAGGACACTGAGTATCTTTGTCATTTACACAACAGATAACAAAGTAATCCAATTTTCTGGCCTCCCACAAATTATCCCTTCAAAGAATACAGCTCTTGCTTCCCGTGTTTAAAATAAGCATTACCCTTAGACTAGCAACCACTGTCAATTACTAATCTTTTATTATTGGCTCCAGGGAAAGATTAAAGGAAAAGCTGAAACATAGCTGACAGTTTGGTTATCGCATCTGGAGTAAATGAAAAGCATGGCCTGAATCCATCAGGGAAGATTAGGAAAATGTGAGAAAATTACTGATGTCCTTTTGCACGTGTAAATTCAAACTCATTCAAAAATTGAGGTATCTAACTTTTGACAGATCTCTTCTATTGCTTATTTCACTTAGGAGTAATGTAATAGATAGCAAAGTTAAAGAGGAAAATGTGTTCTCATCAGTGAAACAAATGTAGTAGTGCTGCTTTACTGTGCATCTCAGGAGAGACGTGAACGTGCCAACAGTGCATAAACCGTTCCAACTCCTAGCCATGCTTGACAACAGGAATGGTTTGAAGGAATGTTTGCTCTCTGTCCTTAACAAAATTGATTAAATTAAATATTAATAGTTAGTGATAAGAGGATAACTTAAACAGTTTCCTTACAGAATCTGGTTAAAAGCTGTCATCTTTCTACAAAGATTTAATAAAATTGCATAGCTTATTATTAATAGGTGAAATACAATTACTGTTTCAGAATATGTTGAGGTCAAATTAACTTTCTAAGAATTAAATTGTAATTTTTTTCAGATTATGGCATAAATAGTATCTGATTACATACCTGCATATCCTCTAATGTGATGGGACACTAATCTTGACCTGAACTTGGGTGCTACTGCAGCACTGGAAATAATCCTTTGAAAGGAATTGTTGCTCTGTAGAGTATATAATATCTACTTAGGATGCAACAGTGGATTAAAACGTAAATACCTTCTTTTGGGCTTCAGATCTTCTATCTTATCAAATTGATCTTTTTCTCTTTAATGGATTCAATGGTAGGTTTGCCTCCTGTAATATGTATCTAAAACCCCGCAGTACGTAACACTGGTATTGAATGAACAAGGTAGTACTTTCAAAAAAGAAAAAAAAAAGTAAAAGAAATTGTAGGGCAGGGCAAACACTGGTTTGCAGGAAAGTTGCTACCACTATGATGGAAATATTTTGAGAGACTGAGACAACAGGCAAACCTCAAAGCTTCAAATGACCCTTTATGCTCAAATCTCAGGCAATCTATCTGTTAATAATTAAGATTCAAGCATTAATCAAACATAGTAATTGAGCATTAGATTTATAAACCCGCACAAGTACGATGCTGTCTTGTTGGCTATAGTCATTGGTGGTTCTTCATCTTGGAGGTGGAGGTGGTAAAGACCAGGCTTGAGAGCTTTTCTACATGGGAAGCCACAATTGAAGTGGTGTCTTCCCTCTTTCCCAAGCTTCACTGTGCATCATTGGTTATATATAATTTTTCCTATGGATCAAGACTATTCTGGACCAAAGGATTACACTTCTTCTTTGCATAGGTCAGAACTAGTCTTTTGTGGCTTGTCCAGAGGCGCGTTAACCTCTTGGGTGCCAAGTTATCTTGGCTGGGCCAGCGGAGTGTCACCTGGTGGTTGTTATCTGGGTGGGTTATCTGATACCTACCACTACCTTAATTTTACAGTTTTTATGCAAGCAAATAACACAAAACGGTTTGCTTCCTGTGGTCTTGTGGTATGTGTATATGCAATGGAGACATGCATGTTTTACAAACAAGACCTCATGCTGCAAGACATTCCTATCCCGATATTTTTGTAATATGAATATTAGGATGTGGAAGAGTGGATATTGAATGATGCAGAAAAACAGAATACAACATAAATATATGTTTAATGAAAAAATCTTTACAGAGGCTTTCAAGCACCTAGCTTACCCATTCACTACTATTTCCAATAAAAAAAATGAATATAATTATTTGCATGAGGAAGCCTTAGGGCTTCATTTCTCTTCCTGGTTAAAGGTTTCCTTTAATCTCTGTCATATCATACAAAACCTGTCAGTATACTTAATTTCATTTGACTTTAATAGACAAAATGACAGTAACTTTTTTTTATCTCTTAATTCATGTTTTTTAAATAATTGTTTTCTTGAGATGAAGCAAAGATCATATTATGTAAAAATGTTATTATGAATTAAGGTTGTAAGAAGCTGAATGCTATGTTAAATGTTTCAAAAATAGGATGGATCGTTAATAAAGCTCTGTCTGGGTTTTGAGGTTGGAAAGCTAGAGGCAGTTTATTCTGACTTCTGAGAAGTCTGCACATCAGCAGGACGCTGTATCAAAGCATGCGGTCTCATGCTTTTGGGTTTTTGTGATCCTGCCAGGGCTGTGGATGTTCTGGTTGGGGTGGGCAAAACCAAAACCTCCAAAGGAACACAGATAAATACAGAATCTTGAGCTACAAATAAGATGAAATTAGCTCTTTTGTTGCCTATAGATTTTAAGGATAGTAGAATAAAATCCTTTTATTTCAAATGATATGTGCTTTAGATAATAATCTTAGGTTATTTCCCTATTTAATATACTTTAAAAGTTTAAATGACATGAGGTCAGTCATGCTTACGAAGGGACATATTAATTCAATGGCGTGTCATCTTTCAGTCTAAGCCTTGTAGCTGACTAGCAATGAAAACTGAATGGAAGAAACTTCCGTCTTAGCAGATTCAGAGTCAAGAAACTCCCCAAATGGATTTAGTCCTTTCATGAAAGCTTACCTTTCTGACTTTTTTCCAAGGACTTTAAGGAACTCTAAGATGATAATAAAGCCTGGAGATTATATAAGTCAAAGATAAATGTGTATCAGAAACAGTGTATAATCTCAGCTCAGAGGTTACTTTAACAGGCTTTGACATCAGAAGTCATTACATTCTGAGCAGTTTCCAAATTCCATGTATTCATCATAAATCAAAGAATGCTCTATTTCAGTTATCTGTGACGCTTAGGATTTTAGTAATTACTTATTCTTGGACTGGCAAGTAGTTTGGTTTTTTTTTAATTTTATTAACTTTTTTTTAAGTGTGCAGTTCATGCTTCTTAATTCTTTCAGAAACTTCTTTATTTCACAGGGACACAGTAAACCCTTAAAGCGGCATTCTACTATTTTTTGAAGTTTCCTACTAGACTATTCTGAATTTCACAGAAAAGTAAAACTGCAAAACTTGCCTTTATTATCTTGAGGTCCCAGGAGGTCCTAATACAGGAACACTCACTGATGTTTCAGTTTTCTTGATCCTGACCCTAACATAAAGATGACAGATATAATACTTAAAAAGAACTGTACAATGGTGAGCAGAAACTGATTAACTTTGGTATTAAGAATGGCCTATTCCTTTAAGGAAGCCTGTCAGAAAAAGGGATTGAGTAAAAATATTAGGAATCAGAGACTCTTCATTAGTCCTTGCATTTTCAAAAAGTATATATATGTATCTTGCATTGATTTCAGCCCAGGTTGCTGACTAGGGCTACCAAACCCACAGAAAACCAAGAATTTCCATGCTAATAGTAATGTGCTCCTTTTACTTTACAAACTTAGTTACACATATTAACTTTGTATAACTCTCATAGTTAATCTTTTTAAAATTTGAATTTATTTCCCTAACTTTCAGTTTCACTACAGTATGATGTATTATTCTAGGTTTAGTTATAAAATTCATATTATTAAAAAGAAAGCATAGTGTAACGTAAAGGAAATGATTCTTTGAAATTCAGTGAATTTTACATTTAAAATTAATTCCAAGCTGCAATGAGTAGTGTTAATATGAAAATATATATTAAAAAGTAATAAGCATCTAAAATTATATTTCTTACAAAGCAGAATTAGAATCACTGGAATCCTTAGACAGGTGCAATTAGTTATGGAACGATACTGTGAAATTCCTCGAAGACAGTAAAATACTTCTACTTCAGATTATGGAAGAGACCATTTGCTCATGTAAATGGCAGTATTTGCTGATACATTGTTTCTTACTTTTTTCATCAAAGCATACCATTTTCTACTGATTCCGATAGAAAACCTTGAAAATATTATCTTCTCTTCTGGTCTTCCAAATCTTGTTTACTGACAAGATTTGGGGATCTTGTGGGATAAATTCACAGGAAGATAAAGGTCAGTTTTCTTCACATAATTACAGTATGTCAACTGAAAAGGGATACACAAATTTATTTGGGTTCTACTTATAAGAATCACACTCTTTTCCTATTAAACATAGACCTTTCACTCTCATCTTTTAGGAAAGCGGACCAGTTTGATCACACATAAATGTGCACATTTGGAGCAGCCTGTTCTGTTGAATCTGCAAAACCCCAGTTTCTTTTTAATTCAAATTTTACTGCATTTAACTGCATTGATAGTTAATTTCAGAAACCTTCTGGGCAGCCTTCCAAACTCTGCACTGTCTCTCTCTGAGATGTGTTGAAGGTCTGAAAGTTGACAGAATAATGGTTTATTCACATCTCAGACTACTGATTCAAGGCAGTTCTTCAAGGGATGCAAACTGATCCCTGGCTGACTTTTATTGCAAAAGCCCACATTTTGAAATGAGTTGATAATTAGGCACTCAGCTTTTATTTGCCAAATTTAAATAATCACCCACCATTTATTTCTGTTAAAGAAGTCACTGGCACTTTAATTTCTGAATTCTTTGCTTGAAAATTTTTCTGAATATTTTACAATATAAGATGATAAATACAAAATTCACAATAGTTCAGCATATTTTTTTTGTTCTCTGTCTTCCTGAATTATTCTTTCCTGCTTCTGTCTTCCTAAAGGCTTGACTTCTTGTTAGTTAGTGTCTGGTGACTCCATCCTGAACATTTCAGAGGCCAGACTCCCCTATGCTGTCTGGTTTTCTCCCAGCCTCCCCATACTGGCCTACTATTTCATGTTCAACGGTTGACATTAAAATGGCTTTTCATCCCCTGTCCCAATGCCGGAACCCTCAGCTGCACAGATAATCCCCAAATACATTATTACAGGAGGGTCAGTCAACTTCCAGGGGACATGTAGAAGAAAGGAGGTCAACATCTGAATCCTTTCTGTACATTCCACCAAGACTGGCTTCACTTCGTGGTTTCTAATTTTGTTAGGTTTGCCTACACCAAAAATAAGTGCAATACTTTCTTTTTTAATATATGCTGTGCTTTGCACTGTTAATCTGGCCAAAAGCAGTAGTCAAACGGCTGTGCTGGAAGCTTTGCCCACCTGAGGAATTTTTCCCTGTTGGGGAGTGGAAGGAAGGTTTACCTTGTCGTTCACCCCTCCGCTCAGCAGCGTTTTGTCAGAGAGATTGTGCAAATTCTCTTTGAATCTCCAAGTTGTCCTCCAGGGCAGTTTGTCATGAGAAGCTTGTCACCCGAACAGGAGCCACTTAGTAACTCTCAATCTTAGTGCCTTATACTCCCTGCCTGAAAGAGCTTCTTTAACACCCAAATTTCCTTTGGCTTTACTGAAACATTATGACATCTTTGCAAACAGAGTGCATGGCTTTCATTCTCAAGGATGGGAAATAAGCGCTTCTGTTAAGAAATATCTATTTAAGTGGCTTTGTCTATGAATAAATGATAGTTCTCAAAAAAGGAAAAGAAATGTTTAATATTCTGCCTGAGGGAGTCATGTTTCTGTTTTCTACATTGCGTATTTCTTCTCTGGGTCTGTGCTTGTTTTAAGGAGATCTCAAAAGCAGTGACATTAAAACAGAGGAGGTAGTGACCGAATTGAGAGATGTTAAGAGAAATAAAAGAGAACATATTTCATTACTTAGTCACCTCTGGTTTTGTTTTGCATTAATTTCATATTTATTAAGGTTCACATTCAGGAAACTAAGGATTAATAAGTAAATAATAGTACATACTCTGAGGAGAGAAAAGCAAAAGCAATTATAGCAAGATAGCTGGATAAGGAAACAAAAAATTCGAAAAGAAGCAGCAGGCAAAGGGGACATGAAAATACAAAGACAAACCTGAATATACTACAGAATCACTATGCCTTGTAATTACTGTCGCGGCGCAGTGACGCTGTATTCTACTTCCTATACCACTTATTAAAAAGGACACTATTTTTCACTTTGATTTCTCTGTATATGAATGATACCTTTTTCCTGAGCAGTGTATCAGTTTGCTCCCTGTACTGCCATGACTGCACTGAGCGCATTACTGCACGTATGAAAGCATAGCTACATCTTGCACTCAGAGTAGGGATGACAGCTGGTTTGTGATCTTAGACTGTGGGCTCAATCTCATTTCAATCTGTGAAAAGTGAGGGAAGCTTTCGTGATGCACTTGTTCTGAGACAGAAATCTGACAAAGTCTGTTTCAGTCAGTCTTCGATTTCAAAATGGTTTCAGCCTTGCGTAACAATGCCCTTTGCAAAACTGATCTATGTAGACAGAGACTGGCCAGCTTCTGGAGGGTCCCTGTCCCCTGAAGCGATACAGACCCGGATGCTTGCTAAAATGCCTTGTTCTGAAACATGGACAGGTAGGTCCCCACCAAGATGTCATAGCTATCAACAACTTGGTTTTTCTTTGCTCTCTGTGAAATCAACTTTGAAAAGTTTACAGGACATCAGAAGAGGTAATAATAAAACTTGACCTATGTTGAAAGTGGTTAGGATTTGAACCAGATTTCATTCAAAACAGCTTGGGTTACTAACTCACACTGGTGAGTCCTGTCCCTCAGCTTGTGCATGTCTGTTGTCTTGGCACAGCTGGCCTTGTGGAAGTACTGCTGACAAATCTCTTGACGAAGTATCTAGCTGCGTGCGTAGCACCAACTGTTCGCCTTCTGCAAATACTCCTCCAGAGGCTACCTTATACTTCAAGCCTAGTAATTTTATGATTAACATCTTTTGTTTCTTACAGTTCTCTAATCAAAATGTGTATGTTATGTTCATTGAATAACTCTGCGTTCCTTTTTTTCCCAGATATTTATTCTATATTCATAACGATCAAAGCATCATGTCCCTTCGAAGGTAACTACTGTCAAAACTTCAACTGTCTTTTTGCTGGTACTGACATTTTGTAGAGTAAGTGTTTTTAAAAATTCTTAAGAGACTCTTAACTTCTTGTTCACGTTCTGGAGAGCTTTATCTTTAGTGGGCCTTTTACCTGTTCAGTAATTCCACTCAGAGTTTTTTCTGGTTGGTTTACTTCTAACACAAATTGGTGTCAAACAGTTGCTCATATTCAGGGAATATGGTACAGGTCATCTTCTTTCAGTGCCTTAATTCTGGTTAGCACAGGCCAACAGAGGTGTTTTCTGACATTAACATCAGTTTCAAATAACCAGTTCCACAGAGTCTTCAGGATGTATACTGTCCTGTATATTTTGTAGAATAAATGCTGGGTATGTGTCTGAAATGTATTTCGTTGTTGTTGTTTGTTTGTTTGTTTATTGCTTTCTTTTAGAAAGGCATTTAAAACAATTTCTGTATTAATGGCCAGGAAAGAAATGAACTGAGACCAGACATGCAATAAACAGTTTTTATCTGACACCAGGGAAGAAACAAAAACAAAGCACCTTTTTCTCATCTTTAATAGCAAATAAACTTGAACTAGTATCTTACAAGAAAAAGGATAAATATCCCATATCTGTTACCCTTTTCAGCATGTTTCCCGCTAATTAATTACTGAAGCACTCTTGGGAACTTTGACTATGTAAATAATCATAAAATAAGCTGGTTTAGGCTGGACAAAAAGTTTTTCTGATCATATTTGTTATAGTAGCTGAAAAGGTTTGGAGACTGATGGCATAGCTGTAAAAGTTTGAAAGATAAAAGGGTTGTCTCGCTTTCTGTTTAAAGTCATGGATAAAACCAGCATAAAAATAGAATATACAATAGTTGTTAAAACATCTTATAGCCTAAAGTGAAGTTTAATAAACAAATTATAGAAATTGAAACTTCATTTACCTTTATCTTACTGAGGTAAGAATCTGTCTAGACTGATGGCATAGCTGTAAAAGTTTGAAAGATAAAAGGGTTGTCTCGCTTTCTGTTTAAAGTCATGGATAAAACCAGCATAAAAATAGAATATACAATAGTTGTTAAAACATCTTATAGCCTAAAGTGAAGTTTAATAAACAAATTATAGAAATTGAAACTTCATTTACCTTTATCTTACTGAGGTAAGAATCTGTCTATGAACAGTACAGAACAGTCATAATAAATTAAGTGTGGGACACTGAGTCTCTTTCTGCAATGTGAATGTGTAGAGTGGAACACCGACCGCTGTTTATGCATATCTTAACTATCAGCTTTCAGCATCCCAACATGCTTTGCTCTCATTCTTTAGGCAAATAATATTAACAGGAGAGGCTTTTAACTGGGAGGAGTTATAGTTGTTTTATAGTTGTTTTGTTCTTTAATAGAATTAATTGAATATACCCGAGGGTTTTTTTTTTATATTTTTTATATTTATGCCACAGGGTAGTGGAATTAATATTTGTATCTTGCTGATATAATTACAAAGGTTTTTTTGCTTATTTATAATTTGAGGATAGCTGTAGTAGTGAGCGTTATTCAGAAAAAAATTAAACATTACATAGAAGTTGCACTACCGTTGGCTAGTTATCTTGAAATTAAATGCTACTTCAGTTATAAAATATTACCACAGAAAACCAAAGCAGATCACTAGATAATGTGACTCCTGTGCTTTATGGGAATATTGTAATCACAAAAAGAATATTATCTATCATATGCTGAACTGTGCGCCAAGCCTACCAGTGTAATCCTGCTGCATAATTTTGCTTCAGGAGAGATGAAGAAGCTTCAAAATTAGCTACATCTCAGGGCTGGCCATATAAAGAGCAGAAACTCTGATCTATTTTCCCATGGAACCTGTTCATTCTTTAACTGTAGTAGGTTTGAAAATTTATTCTATAGAGTGTAAACCTTAGTAAACTTCATTTACCTTTATCTTACTGAGGTAAGAATCTATCTATGAACAGTACAGTACAGTCGTAATAAATTAAGTGTGGGACACTGAGTCTCTTTCTGCAATGTGAATGTGTAGAGTGGAACACCGACCGCTGTTTATGCATATCTTAACTATCAGCTTTCAGCATCCCAACATGCTTTGCTCTCATTCTTTAGGCAAATAATATTAACAGGAGAGGCTTTTAACTGGGAGGGGTTATAGTTGTTTTTTAGTTGTTTTGTTCTTTAATAGAATTAATTGAATATACCCGAGGGTTTTTTTTTTATATTTTTTATATTTATGCCACAGGGTAGTGGAATTAATATTTGTATCTTGCTGATATAATTACAAAGGTTTTTTTGCTTATTTATAATTTGAGGATAGCTGTAGTAGTGAGCGTTATTCAGAAAAAATTAAACATTACATAGAAGTTGCACTACCGTTGGCTAGTTATCTTGAAATTAAATGCTACTTCAGTTATAAAATATTACCACAGAAAACCAAAGCAGATCACTAGATAATGTGACTCCTGTGCTTTATGGGAATATTGTAATCACAAAAAGAATATTATCTATCATATGCTGAACTGTGCGCCAAGCCTACCAGTGTAATCCTGCTGCATCTTCAGGCTTCAGGAGAGATGAAGAAGCTTCAAAATTAGCTACATCTGGCCATATAAAGAGCAGAAACTCTGATCTATTTTCCCATGGAACCTGTTCATTCTTTAACTGTAGTAGGTTTGAAAATTTATTCTATAGAGTGTAAACCTTAGTAACCCTTTAATGAGAGGATTATATGGGTAGATATGAACAGTAGTGATGAGACTCTCTCTAGTAATGCTTTTTTAATGGAGAAGGAGACACAGGGAGCATTAAAGAAGTAGGAAGAACAGTTCTGCTCATGATTGACCCTGATATTCTGGAAGCAGAAATTGATTTTCATACTTTTTAAACTATACTAAGAACTCAAGCTCACAATTTCCTCCTCTCCATATAATTAGAAATGGAACTGTTATAAATTGTGAATGAAAAAAAAAAAACCAAACCTTAGAGGAATTTCTCCTTTTTTTTTTTTTTTTTTTTTTTTTTTTTTGACAGAAGCTTGCCTGGCTTTCTTAAGAGCTAACTCTCAAGACTGTCAGTGTGGTATGAGACCAAAGTTATAGGCATTTTTCACAATATAGTTCAGAGGTTTTGTTTTTTAGTTCTTGTAAAACAGCCAGTGAGCAGCAATGGAGAGAAATTAATACAATAGAATATCTTGAATTCAAGTGGTTTAGCATAATTATATTTTGAGTAGTTATCTAATTGTCTGTTTGAATTTAACCTTTCTCTTAAAAATTTGACTTGGAACATATCAGTAGTACTGCTTTTACTGATATAATAAGCTGAGTGATAATAAATACTGTTTTCATACGAAACAAGTTCTGCACGTTGGTGAATAAAGAGAAGGCAAGCGGTACATGCCTAAAACTTGATCATTCTACCATCCATACAGCTGTAAATTCATTAGAATGCATTAAATTAGGTTGAATTAGTTTTTATTTATTTCAAACTGCACCACCTAAGTATTTGGAAAAATCAGAGTAGAGAATGGGAATTTTTATTTAGCAATTTATCTCATAAGAGCTGTAAGTAAGTTAAAACTGCAGAGAAGACAAATTAATTATTTGTGTTGGTGTTTACTGTAGAAGAAACTGTGGAGATGTATGTAAGGCCCTACTTCCTTAGCATCTGAAAGTCTGGAGGTTTGCATGTTTATGAAAAAAAAACCCAAACCCAAAACAACCAACCTTTACAAAGCCTTTGGGAAGAAGTAGAGGAAGAGTTTAGACAACTACAATTATGTAAGCATATATTGAGAGAATATCGTAAAGGATGGAATCACTCAGTACCTAAACAAGTACAGTTTACTTGGGAAGAGTGACATGGCTTTTAAAAAGTGAGGTCCTGCCTTGCCAGCCTGTTGGAGTTCTTTGAAGGTGATAGCAAGAATGCAGATAAAGGTGATCTGTTTCCTCTAAATTGCTACCATTTCCAAAAGGATTTTGACAAAATCTGCTGCAAAAGGCTTTAAGAAAACCAAAACCCCAGTGAAATACAAGAGAACGTCCTGCCACAGATAAGTAACTGGCTAGAAGAAGGCTGGAGTAAATAGCCAGCTCTTACAATGAAGTGAGATCACAAGCACAGATTCATAAGGGTCTCTCTCAGGAAATGTGTTGTTTGTGGAATATAAAGTAACCACAGAAAACAAAGGAACCGTGTATTCCACTGAGCTGTGTGTGAGAGCTGCTGCTTGAATATTTGCGTACAGCAATGTGACTGATGCTTATGTGGAGTAAACATGTAACCTTTTCTTTATATATTGCATGCAAGATGATATCCAATATCCTATTTGTTCTAAGAATGTATCTTCTCAAATAATGTACATAACAGTGATAAGTTAAAAATAAAAATATCTATACAACGTACAAGCACATAATGTACATGAGCAGTA
Source organism: Aptenodytes forsteri (assembly GCF_000699145.1). Taxonomy (NCBI): domain Eukaryota; kingdom Metazoa; phylum Chordata; class Aves; order Sphenisciformes; family Spheniscidae; genus Aptenodytes; species Aptenodytes forsteri. Next base: position 778,523 of record NW_008795024.1, on the reverse strand, counting down.
TTTTACAGAAACTTACTGACTTTGAACTTTGCAGTGAAAGAAATATTCAGGCTTTCGGTTTTTTGCCACTTAACACTCAAGGCCAATGGAGAGGATCTCCTTTATGTTTAAGTGCACAGGAACAATAGTACAGTAGGTATGATGTGGATTTACGTTTTAGCTTGACAGGGTCATTTAATTAAAAAGTGTATTTTTAATAACTGTTAGGAAAAGTTGTGCAACACAAATATTTTATATATGTAGGTTGACCTGGTGTTTTCAATTGGTACTTAAACCTGTTGTTTAAATTTATCCTGATATCTATCAGTTAGGTATTGTTTTGAGGAGGAAATTCAAAGCGTATGGGAAAGGACATATGTAATACATTCTTGACAGCCTCTTTAAGCTAAGAGGCAAATGTTTAGTACAGATAAGAAATCCAAATATGGTAGTGAATCTTAAGGAAATGAAATTCTGTGGGATACATTATGGATCTATCAGAGAGCTAAATTTAGAAAAAGATTGTCGCTGTTGCTGTGTGCTTGTTTGCATAGTTTAATATTGTGACAACATTACACAGAAACCTCATCAACCATGACTTTGTTTGAAATACGCCAGCTGTTTAATTGCCTATCATAACACAAAATGAGACCTCAGGAAATACAAAACAATATCTCATCTACCAAACTGTATTAAAAATTGCTGATTTTGTAAACATTATCATATGTTTTTAGACACATGCTTGTAAGAAGTCAGTGGCATTACTATTTTTTTACATAAAGGGAGAGTGAAAACAAATAACATCTGACGGCGTTAGCAAATTTTTTTTGTAAAATTGACATATTTTGATAGAATTCTCAAATTTGATTTTCATGAAATGGAAGTAGCTGTAATTTAACTCACTGCAGTAAAATAGCTGTAGCCTATGAGAAGCTGTGCTGATGAATTTATTTCATGTTTACAGTTTGCATTGCTGGTTGTAACAGCAGTCCAAGGGTAGAGCTCTTAGAGCAGCTTGGTATTCAGAGCTTCCACCAAAATCAGATCTTATTTTCTGAGTTAACAATTATATTATAGTATTATCACGGGGTTTTTCTGTTTTTTTGTTTTTCCCTCTAGCGTGACTGACAGATTTATAACATTACAGGTAGAGAAATTAGATACCAGGAAAACAGTGCTAAAAAACAGGCTATGATAAAATCCAAGGCACTGTTTTATGTTATTACAATTTTTTTTTTATATTAAATGCTATAAAAGTAAGTGTAGGAAGATTTTTGTAGCAGATGACTGACCAATATTAGACTGTTTAGTCTTAAACACTTTAACTTCTAGTTGCATCTTTACATACACATTGAAATGAATTGCTGACAATTTGCAGTGTTCATATGTTTGTTTCCCCAAAAAAACCCCAATACTGGTGGTGTTCTACTAGCTCATATCTGTGTTTGATCTTAGATGGTGATCACCTGTTCTGATATATAACCTGCTTTGATGCTTAAGATATGAGGGGAAGATCTATGTAAAAAATGGGCAAACACACACAGTTCAAACAAACAACAAATTCACCTGCAGATGGATATCTGCAGAGCATCCAGAGATCGTTTCCCTTTTACATATTAAGATGTACTGATAATGAAGAGGAGAATAAACACCTTAAAAGATTACCCTCTAACTCCATGAGAAGGATTAATCTTTTTGAGGTCATCTGAAAAGTTTGTACTTTTCCTGTCTGTGAATTCTAGGCATGATTACTGAATTAATATTTTACCAGTCTTTTGCCCAGTGGCAGAATTTGACTTTTTAATACACAGTCTTTTTATGATTTTCTTAAATGGAGAGGAGGTAGGTGGGGGACAGACAGCAGTTCTTTCTGCTGGAGAAAGTGTGTCCATAATTGCCCCAAAGAAATGTAAGAGAGTTAAAGATGACAGCATATTAAGAAGCATTAATTTCTACCTTTTGAAAAATATTTTGAAGCACAAAAAAGCCCCTCCAGATAATTTTGATTACAGTTCCTGAGATAACATCTCATTTTTAGTCTAGACACTCTGAATTACCACCTACTGTGTATGGTAAGAAATTACCACAAGAAAAATCTTTTGAAAATTTATCTTCCCATCCTTTCATGTTCTACAATAAGAAAAGTTAAAACATAAGAGTAGGACTGCAGATTTTCTCTGAAAATTACAAAGCCGTTTAAAAGATTTCGAAAAAAAAGACAAGTTTTTGCTAATAAATAGATTTTTTTTTTTAGTCTATCCAACAAATCACTTTAACATGATCTAGCACTTTCTTTATATTACCACATGGGGTCACTTACTGTTAATAATCTTTAATAAGGAAAACGTAAAAATTTATACTCTACAATTTAGAATTTATGCATTTACAGGCACGTTACCAGCTAACAATAGACAAGACAAAGTTATAAGATTCAAAGCTCTGTGACATTGTTTGTGATAAACATTTACATTTATGAAATTTGTTAACCTGCTGTTCCCATCTGTCATATTATATTCTGAAAACTATTATGTATAAAATTAGCATATAAAAATTCTTTCTAAGCAAAATAAAACTTGCTAGCAAGGTAAAAAGTGATTTCTATGGTTTACAAAGAATGTGGCTGAACTGAGGACCTGGGAGTACGTCCTACATTTTTCTGACGTAGTTTCAGAGCATGCCTATGTGTACATTTCCTCTGGGAGAAAATCAGGGTGCATACGTAGGGACAGAGCTGGACACAGCGTGCAATGGGTCCTGCAATCTGGACAGCAGCTTTCAAGCCATGGTGTTTGGATCAGCTTTTCTTCTTAGGAAAGTAGAAACACAGGAACTGCTTGATGGGTGTTTGTCAACTTTGTTTATGGTCCTGAAAGAGGGAAAGACATTTCACCTATGAAGAAATAGGAGTATATGCGGCATCATTTTGGACATGAGGAAAAATGTCTTTACTGAAAGAGTGGTTAAACATTGGAACAGGCTGCCCAGGGAAGTGGTTGAGCCACCATCCCTGGAAGTATTTAAAAGACATGTAGATGCGGCACTTAGGGACGTGGTTTAGTGGGCATGGCGGTGTTGGGTTGACGGTTGGACTTGATGATCTTAGAGGTCTTTTCCAACCTTAATGATTCTATGATCTATAAAAACATATAAACTAATTTTGTAGCAGACATATGCAGTGCAGGTGGAGAGATTAAAGTTTCAAATAAGTTACTTATACAAATCTCATTTACTGTTAATGGCAGTTGGGGTTTGCCTATACTTTCTGCCCTTGGTACATTCTCTAATTAAGGGAAATGAAAGAGTTGAAATTAGGGATCTCGAATTGCTCTTTAGGTAAGGATTATTCATTGTCTTACTGAAGAATGTGATATGGAATGGAGCACTGGCACACCAAGAATGTTTCTCAAGCAAAAACCAACTGCATTAAGCATTTCTAAAGACCCTGCACATGATTAATCCACCTCTGAACAGTAATATTCTTCATTTGCAGTACGGAGCTAGTCAGGAATTGTTGCTACTTTTCTTAATGAGGTTTTAATAAAGCTTTTAAGCTGCTAAAATTACCTGAAAGTTCAGCTCTTTGCTGCTCAAAATATATGCAGCACGTTTTACTTCAAAAAAGGTGGTAGATCATGTGAAATGTGTGTATATGCATGCATTTGTGTGCATCCTCAAGTAATAAATGAAGGAGGATGTAAAAATAGCATTTTCTCAGTGTAGTTCTGCAGCTTAAAGGTAATTATCTTTATAAATAACTTGTAGTGCTCTTAAAAACACATCATTGTTGGATACCACAAGTTTCCTTTTGTAAAATGAAGGGTAAACTGGTACAGAAGCAACAATAGTATTCAACGATGGTTGTGTATTGCTGACTTTGGAGCAGAACAAGCCTTTTTCAGACACATGATATGTCTGCTTTCTAAAGTTGCTTACATTGTCTGGGGATGAGGATTAAAGCTTAGACTTTTTGTGTTTGATCTGTCTGTGTCCAGGAGGTATTATTTATATGGCATGGGATTTAGGACGATTCGCATTTCCAGAAGGAATAAAATCATTTGTTTTCAGTAGGAAGGTTCAGTCTGTGAAGAGGCAGATTATAAAATTTTGATACAGTTCTTTTGAGGGAAAAAAAAGTATATGTAAGATACATAAGTATAAGATACGTAAGTATAAAATACGTAAGTATATGTAGTTAGACTTGACAAGCTAATTAAATGCTGTCCAACTCTTAATTACTAGAGCTGTGGTAGAAAAGGAATGTATAAGTATTTTGTAAATCCATATTTGATCAAGCTATTTTATTTTTAAGATAAGACGTGTTAATGTTTTTGTTATTAGGAAGACCTTAAAAACAGAGCAAATTTTAGGAAAAATAAAACTATTAATAGATGAGATGGCAAAATTATGTATTTTTCTAATAAAAAGCTCTTCAAATACACAAGGATGGAAATCCCTCTTTTAAAGGTGAAATTCAAATTAAAGGAGACTGGGCTAAATATGTTGAGTAGAGAGCAAAAATCTGAAACCTTTGGGCACATAGTGCCCTCCATTGAAAACTCTGGAAATTTTTCTTCAGTCATTAATGGGCTTGTTTGTGTAAACTGTCTGATTTACGTTAGCTGGCCACAAGCCAGGTTCAGCAGCCACCTCCATCCTTGCAAGCCTACGGAAATAGTTATCTGTCACCGCTTTTTGAGAAAATCAGAAAAAACAGAGAGAAAATAGAGAAAATACTTGTCCCAGTGCCACCTGGTAAAAGACGAGAATTACTAGATTATAGCAGGAACCCTGTTATGTAGTTTGATCTCCACTAGGAGTAGGGAGTATTGCTTACAAAGAGAAGCACGCCTTACAAATGAATATTCAAAACGGAGTTATGCTGATAAAGGAAATTAATGGGAGATGTTTGGAGCTGCTCCTGGTAGATATTTGCTTTGCACAGGAAGGATTATGCAAGAACTTGAAAGGAGGTGTTTATTTAGATTTGGTTTTCATTAATTTGGCATATTTGTTGTCTGTGTGCATATACACAGAACTGCTGAACCAAGAATAATTGAGAATATGTGATCTTTCTTTGATGAATGTATACCTGTGCTATAAATGTAGTTATTGATTTGTGATTTTTGGAATATCCAGCAACATCCACCAGTATCCAAAATGACAAAAGTAAGACTGGTAATTATTTGTATAGTTTACGTATACATTGTTGAACTCTAAAAGCTAGGAAAAGTATTATAAAATAACAATGATAATAGTGTTCACAGAAGAGAAGAATACTCTCCATTAATGAAATCAAAAGAGGTCAAATATATGAAGCAAAGTAATATAATGAAGTATGACTCAGTTAATCTTGGCGCTATTAAAAACTTAAAATATTAGAAAAATTCTATGAAATGAAATTATAGCCTTGCAGTAACATTCTTTTTAGTCAGTACTCTTTCTCATTTATCGTTTCTGCTATAATGGCCTTAGAGATTTAGAGAAAATAATCTGAGTGGTGTGCTTCCAAGGGAACTCGGTTAAGTCTGCCTTTTGGATTATTGTTTTGGGATCTGTATGATTTAAAATGAATAAAAGCTCCCTGTATAACAGCGATAAAGATTATATGGCTAGCACAGTAACTTTCAACGTACAGCATTTAGGGGAATCTAAGAGTGCAAATTCCTCCAACACTTGTCATGAAATGAAATAAGGATTTGGATTTGGTCGTAATGGAAAAAAATCAGCTTCTATAAAATTTTTAATAAAGAAAAGCACTTTGCGCTCTTGCACATACCTTAAGTGAGTTATGCTGTATGTTTCTGTATGGCTAGCACAGTAACTTTCAACGTACAGCATTTAGGGGAATCTAAGAGTGCAAATTCCTCCAACACTTGTCATGAAATGAAATAAGGATTTGGATTTGGTCGTAATGGAAAAAAATCAGCTTCTATAAAATTTTTAATAAAGAAAAGCACTTTGCGCTCTTGCACATACCTTAAGTGAGTTATGCTGTATGTTTCTGTCAACATGACATGATAACATTTGTCCTAAGAAAATGAAAATATTTCAGTGAACAAAATATTTCTCATTTTCATTTTCCAAATGTCATTATATAAAAAGCCCAACTTTTTCAATCTAGCTCCTAAATTACTCTACCAATTAGTGACAATTTTGGGGTGTTTCTGTCAACATGACATGATAACATTTGTCCTAAGAAAATGAAAATATTTCAGTGAACAAAATATTTCTCATTTTCATTTTCCAAATGTCATTATATAAAAAGCCCAACTTTTTCAATCTAGCTCCTAAATTACTCTACCAATTAGTGACAATTTTGGGGTGTAGCATCTTTGGAGACTAGTCTCCCGTTAACTAAATCAGAGCCAAAGAACAAACTAGTCTCCCGTTAACTAAATCAGAGCCATAAGAACAAACTGGCCAAGCAGTGGTGTGTTAAAGCAGCAGCTAGACAACATGGAAAATTCACTATTCTTTACTCATCAGATAGATACATAACTTAAATGTATTTCTTAATCTGAATCTTCTTGGGAATATGTAACATCTTTATTTGGCGCTACCTCCCTTGGTGTCAACCTTGGCTTTGTCTTCCTTAGATGCAATTCCTGCAATAAGCTGTTCATTTGATGTTCCATATACAGCATGTTTTAGTGATATATTTCACTGCCAACATTTGCCCACACATTTAACTGCAACGTGCAGCTTTTAAATGGTGACTGTTCTGAGGATAATGAGTAAGGGAAGATTTGGGGTTTTTTTCCAGTATTGTAAACTATTCCCAGTAAATAACATTACTTTCATTAGGTAACGTAAGTCACAGCTTTCTTTTTGAAGTGCTTAGAGTGCTATTGTTTGTGATACAAAGTAATTTCTAAATATGTTTACAAACCACAAAGCAACAAAAAAGTTTGTTTTGATCTGTTTGAGGTTCTTATTCAAAACTGTGTGAAAATTATCATATATGGGTTCTTTGGCTGCAATGACAATACATTATGGAAAAGCTTGAAATGCTATGAAAGGCTGTCTCTAATGTTTTTTTCTTTTTGAAGTGCTTAGAGTGCTATTGTTTGTGATACAAAGTAATTTCTAAATATGTTTACAAACCACAAAGCAACTTGAAAGTTTGTTTTGATCTGTTTGAGGTTCTTATTCAAAACTGTGTGAAAATTATCATATATGACGGGTTCTTTGGCTGCAATGACAATACATTATGGAAAAGCTTGAAATGCTATGAAAGGCTGTCTCATAATGTTTTTGTACTACAAAAGGCTCTCATTTCAAGCTTAGTCTCTGAAAGTTTGCTTCATCCTGTGCTTCAACAAATTAAAGCCTACCTTTTTCTCCCTGCAATTAGTTTATAATTCTTTAGGTATACAGCCTCTCGTAAAAGTATATAATCTAATTTCAAGCCTAGTTTGCTTCTAATAATCTGTTTATCAGCGATTGAGAAGAAATTTTTATCTCTTTACTCACAAATTTTAGGCTTTCAGAAGAAAAGAACATCTGGTATTGAGAATGGAATGTATTAATTATATATTCTCTAATATATATGAACATTTAATTTTGCATTATTTTAATAATGGTCAGAAAATAGTTTGTTTTGAGACTGCTGTTCACCATGTTCAATTTTCCTCTTAAAAAGTAGGCTCTGAAATGTATGGAAGTTTTGTGTGTTTGTTTCTGTATCATAAATCAATTTCTTGATAGAAGCTATGACTAATTCTTTTTTGAGCAAGCCAGGCCTCTCGGTGTTAGGATGAAGGGTTTTACTTGATCCTTTTGATGCGCTACTCATAGTCACAGTGTTGCTGAATTCAAGAGGTGTGGGTTTTTGTTGGGGTTTTTTATGTGTGTGTGATAGGCACTGTGTGCACAAAAATACAATAATCCTTTGCAATATTTTCCAATTTTATTGGAGAGTTGGAGTGCTCTATCCCTCAGTTTTTAGTAATTTTTCCCATTAACAGTGTGTTGTGGTTTAACCCCAGCCAGCAACTAAGCACCACGCAGCCGCTCGCTCGCTCCCCCTGCAGGGGGAGTTTACATGCTGAGCATGACGTCATACAGTATGGAATATCCCTTTGGTCAGGTGGGGTCAGCTGTCCCGGCCGTGTCCCCTCCCAGTTTCTCGTGCCCCCCCAGCCTGCTCACGGGTGGGGTGGGGTGAGAGGCAGAAAAGGCCTTGACCCTGTGTCAGCACTGCTCAGCAGTACCTAAAACATCCCTGTGTTATCAACACTGCTTCCAGCACAAATCCAAAACACAGCCCCATACTAGCTACTATGAAGAAAATTAACTCTACCCCAGCCAAAACCAGCACAGAGTGAGTCATTAAAGAGTTAAGTGACTGAATTTCATACAAGTCAATTACAAAACTCTGAAGTGCCAAATCCGAAAATCATATCAGTTCTTTCTGACAGATTCCCATTTGAAAAGAAAAAACATAACCCCAATGCTAATCTCTGTTTTAACCTTTCCAGTTGTAAGACAAGTGTATGAGAAGTCAGGACACAAAGTGATGCACAATGGCTTTGGTACACAGAATAACTGAGTAGAATTACCCACCTATGAACAAACGTGTTGTTTAATTTTTTTAAAACAAAATTTTGTAGAGAAAGAAAAAAAAAAAAGAGGCAAACAACTTGCTAGACCAAGCAGAGCCTGTCGTTCTTCATCCATAACGGCTGCTATGACTAACAGGATTGTGAGGTATACCAGAGAAGGGTATGGAGTAAGATATAAGTGGGGGGTGGAGCAATTTCAGCTGTAAGACGAGTTTTTATACTTTGTCACATGTATCTTAGGAAATACTAAGACAAAACAGAGGACTTGGAATTAAGTCCAACTTTCTATGGAAGACAGAGTAGAATACATGCATTCTTAAAAGTTTTGTTGGTCAAAATAATTTAAATGTCCATAGAACCTTCAATGACTGACTAATTTTCTAATATGAAAATGAAACACCTTTATTCACCATTTCATAGAACAGGGGTTTGTTGAATGTTTTATCTTCTTTTATATTTAAGACTGAAAAAAATTGTACAATATTTCAAAGAACATTTTCCAAACTTTATTGGACAGTGGTTCATGCATTCTATGATGCTCTGTGTATTTACGGAGTATGTATATGTCTGTTTTTCTAAGACACCTTATTTGTGAAGAAGAGTGTGTCTAGAATCCAGGAGTATAAGTGTCTTTGTATTAAACTGGATAATTTGGAGAATGGTGAATATTTTTATAGGAAAGACTTCTTAAAAATATTAAGGGATGAACTTTGGATGACTCTGTAAGTAAAAATATAGGTTTGAGGGGGAAACTTTTTGTAAAGATAAAGCTGTTTCTCTTGCCAAATCTTCCTTATTAGCTCTACTTCGGAAGAAGGGTGAAAAGTTTGTGCTCAAACTTTCCTTCCTTTCTTAGCCTTGGCAGCATTAAAGCATTTTACTTGCTTTGTGATGTTTTTGAGAAATCATATCAACCTCTTATATGATTTTGGAAAGTAAATTCACTCTGCTTTCAAGAAAGGAAAGAGAAAAAATGTAGTAAAAAATATGCAAATATACAAAATACAATAGTGAAAATAATATATAGGTAATCAGGTCCTCAAAAAGACTAGGCCCTATAGAATCAATTTTACTGAGTTAAGAAAAACTCGATTCTAAATTCCATGAGATTTCAGATCTTATCACTTTAATTTAGTTTTTTTAGTGGCCACATATAAAATTAAAATAACTCTTCTATTTTAGCATTAAACTCAATTGAATAGAGACACTTACAGTTCAATAGGCCAATGTTTAAACAAGATTTCAATGTCAAAGTTACAGACTCATTATCACAGATAGACTTCTTGGATTTTCTGCCATTATTCAATATATATCTTATAATCCGTTATACCGAATATTGTCACCAAGTTATTATTTTTAATATAACCTAAAATATTGGATTCTTTTAATTTTCAAGCATTAAAATAATTTAATTTATCTTTAATGGATATACTTGTCATTGTCGAAATCTTGGAGATCCTCTCCCCTCTGCCTTTAAAGCACACTCTGAAAAGCAAAGCACAAAGGCACGCAAAACTTACCAGGACAAATAGTTACCACTTTCAGCAACAAATCCTTTCTGCATAGCAGTCTGTTTCATGGTCTGCGTGAACTGTAATGCCTTCAAGACCTGTTTTGGGGGAGAGGGGATGGTGAAGGGGAGCAGAGTTCGAGTGGCGCCTGAGCTAAAACGTGTAAGGCGATTTCAGTTTACTCAGAAATGTATTATCTGAGACAGAAATCAGATTAGAAGAAAAATGGAGACTGTGTTAATGTATTAAGATGGATGTATGGAAAGAGAAGAAACAAACAGAAATAGTAGAGTGCAGAAGCAAAGTGAGTGACACCAGTTGTGATTTTCTATGCATTACTGAAATCCAATGTGCTGGTTCATATAGATGGAATATTAATGAAAATGAGGAACTCAAGAAGCCATGCAAAGGCAAGATTTGGAGAGGTAGTTTTATGTCAAAGGAATCTTGGTTTCTGGCATGCAAAATGAAACTCCAGGGAACACAGCGGTGAAATCTTCGGGAAGTGGAAAATAATGCACGGAAAAAAAAATCTGGGTTATCATTTACCTCTGACTGCTAATGCTGAAGGACACAGAAAATGAAATTAGAGGAGGTATCTGAAAATATATGAAGTTATGCTTAGAACTGACCTTGTAAAAATAACTAAGATCAAAGGAGGGAATATACAGAAAAAAAATTAATACTCATTTCTCAAAGTCCAGATTATGTGCATCCTTTGGGTATTAAGGAAATTAGCTAGAAATACCCTGCTGTACAACTGAGAATTTCTTTATGAAAAGTCATGTTTAAGTGGGAAGGTAAGCAAATATTAGAACAAAGCAAATGAAGTGACAATTTTCAGAGGACAGAAGAGAGAACCTGGTAATTAAAGATAATTAATTTTAAAAGACCAAGTCTTAGTTCACAAAAGGCATTTAAAATATAACTGGGGCAGAATATAGGCATTTTATGTCAAGAAGTGCAATCCTTCCAATTTCTGCCTGAAGGTGAAGAGACAACAATCAGCTAGTGCTTCCAAGTGCTCCAGGAAGATTTATCTAAATTCTGGTCTCTTTTCATACACAAGATTGCTACTGCTATGTCACAGCTTAGCCTCTGTTTCGCATCTTGCCCTAGGTGAGATCTTCTGCCCAGTTATTCCAGGTCCCTACTGTCCGAAAGGAAAGACCAGCTATGCTCAGACCATACCTGATACCCAGAGTCCCTCGTCCCCTGCATCACATGAAATAGATACAGATCTCTCGATGACCATAGTGTCACCATTCCTAAAAGAATTCAACATAATCTGGATATAGGGGGGAAAAAAAGATTGTACGCAGAAAATTGCGTAGAAGATCCTGAGAAAAGCACATCATTATTTTCCCCTAGGGAAACCAGTCAGGCTGAAAGGGTTTAGATGATTCAGTGGTTTGAAAAGGATTGAGACCGAATAGTGGGATAAGTAAAGGGGCATATGGAGTACCATAAAATTCAGGGTTGATGGTGGTAACCAGACAGTGAAGTGAAAGGAAAACTGTAATTAGCCGGACAGGTGAGGGCATCCTCAACTAAGTAATCAAACCCAACAGGCAGTAAACTGAATAAGTTATGTTCAGAGTCACAGGCATCTGTTTTGGTTGCTCTACATGCTTCTTAGTAATGATGAATGTGAATGCAAGAATGAAAATTATGCATATGTTCTTGTGATTTTTGACAGCAGCAACTTCTACATTAGCTCTTGACCGAAAAGACTGATTTTCCCTGTGAGAAAACTTGCCTATGTGCCCAGGTTTCAGAGTTGTCATGTATAAGACACAGTTATTCCCTTGGCTATTGAAGGGTGAGCAATGATTAGAGCCAGGATTCCTCACTTCCAGGGCCTTCTCTACTGGTTTTCAGAAATAATTATACTCTGCCTAATAGTGATTTCTGAAATCTTCACTTTCTTGTGTCATACTTTCAATAGGAATATTTTTAGGATGGTATAAAGTACTCTCTAGAACAGCTAGAAATGTACATTTAAATCAGATTTGAACCTTCCTACTGTATCTACTGTGTTTTGACTACAACGCTTCTATATAGAAAGAGAAAATACCATTCTCACATCTAGATTTTTAAGGTATATTACCATACTCATTCTTGCTAAATAAAGAGATGGGCAATTACTCTAGTGCTGGTTATAAATTCTGAATCCTGACAGGTGGCAGAGAACTCCTTGAAGACCTGAGCTTTGTGTGTAAGCCTCAAGAGTATAGACCTGTTTCCTTCAAAATTCAGATACAACCATTTTGTTTTTTTCCTAGTCAATACACCAGAAGCCGTGAATACAATTCTGAGGTATATAACCCCCCTAGACATGATGTACCAAACACAGTCATTTACATTGAGGATGTGGATTTCAGTGAGAAATCTGAAAGCTAAGGGTATTAATAGCAGTAAAAAATGTCATGTGTTAAACTCCAGTTAAGTTGTGGTCAAAGTCATGACTTCTCTCTGTCACTGTGATTCTGTGGTTAATCTGAGAGTATTTAAGACCTTTAATCATGTAATAACTTTCACGTTCATTGTAATATTACTCTGAATGCAGCTTGCATTATCACTATCTAACAAATTGTGAATAGCAAATAGTAGCTGTCAAGCAAACGGCATCAGACAAAAGCAGATGAATCAAGCCTTGAACAAACCTGGCAAGGGATGTCTGAGAGTATAATTTCAATACACCAGATTTGCATACTCAGGACCTGAAATGTCCTCTCTATACGGATGTGTGATGACAAGCTGACAAATGTGTCTAAAGTATATTCAAATTTCTGCATTTTAGGAGCAAGAGAACAAACTGGTTACGGTGTATGAACAAGGTTCAGAGCATGGGGAATGAGTGAAATGTCATTCAGGAACTCAGGTAAAACTGAGGATATTTATTTTCTGAATTGTAAATGATGGCATGATTTCCTTAAAAAAAAATAATTCATGATTTCTTGGAATTACTCATAAAATGTAGTTCAAAAGAGTACAGACTGCAAAATTACATATCATTCATGTAAATTTTCCAAAATTTATATTCGGGTCATGAAGTATAATGCCAGAATAAAATATAATAGCAGTAAACATTAGAGGCATTTGTTAGACCATCTTGATAATTAAAGAATGTATTCCCAGGAGAGTAGAATTACTGTCATGTATGCTAGCAGGATGTTTGAAAATAACCCTCTTAATAAATGGAGTTGACAGAAAATACACTGCAAAAGGATTATTGGCAAAAGCATGTAAAGTAAAAGATTTGGCAGGAACTTTAAGAACACAAATATGCATCACTCAAGGGAGAAGATTTCTATCCAGGGAACAAGCTGTCTTTGTAAACAGGATTATACCCATAACAAGCATCTAGAAAGCATATATGAATTCCATCAAAGAAAAATTGTATCCAACAGAAATAAAGGATGTAAGGAGTATTTCAATGACTGTTACTTCAGGTTGTTACACTAAATAGTTAAAATTGTAAAATTAGTTTTATTAATTTTTACCTTTAGTTGTTTATTTGTTACATTAACCAGTCACTTTGCTTCTCTATCCCCATAACAGATGTTCATTATAAAAACTGAATACATTAAAATATTACATTATTCAAACTCTTTGATAATTCATTTGTATTAAAACCATAAGACTCTGTTGACATTTCCCTAGGGTACATTTGGTGAGGTTAAGCAGGATAAATGTCACAGTTAGTAATGCTGTTAAGATAAAAACCTTGCAAAGGAACTACATATTATTTCTCTGCTTTATGGTCCTTAACAGCAACTTTTAGAGCTATATTTCCTTTTTAAATGATGCATTATACCTTGAAAAGTAAAATAAAAAGTCCTGAAATTATGATTCTTGCTCATTTCATCAAGAGTGAGGTTAAGCAGGATAAATGTCACAGTTAGTAATGCTGTTAAGATAAAAACCTTGCAAAGGAACTACATATTATTTCTCTGCTTTATGGTCCTTAACAGCAACTTTTAGAGCTATATTTCCTTTTTAAATGATGCATTATACCTTGAAAAGTAAAATAAAAAGTCCTGAAATTATGATTCTTGCTCATTTCATCAAGAGTAAATGAATAGAAGAGGAGAAATCTTAAAGAAGTATGCCTGATGCCTGATTTTTTTTTAAAAAGTTTTAAAACAAAAATAATATGCTATATTTAAATATAATGGCCCCGGTGAGATGTGGTATGGAAGAATGTATCGTAAAAAGAATGTAAGATGTGTATTAATGTCAATGCAAATGCTTCAAAATAGGAAGTGAACCATAAAATCACTAAGATTCAAAGAGGAATCTCAAATACAGCACAGACTTCAATATTTCAGAAATACCTGATTATATAGCATCATGTAGCCAGAATTGGAGAAAAAGTTATGTTGGGATGACATGTAGAGGTCCTTCATTTCAGCCTCCTTCTCAAACCAGGGCTAAATGCTAAGATTAATTTAAATAAAGGTATGCCCATTCAATTATTATTAATAAAATTTTAAAAGTAAATTTGGGTTGCTCACGGCCTTCTCCAGGCAAGTTTTGAAAAAGTCCAAGAACTGATAATGCACACAGACCCTCAAGGCCCATGGCCTGATGCTACCTTTTCCCTTGTATCCAGCCCAACTGGCCATTGTAGAGACCTGTGACCATCACCTCTTGGTTTTCATTGTGTGTCTCTTCCTGCCTCCTCTAAGGCTCTCCATTAGGTGGCTGATTGCTGGTGGATCCCCTTGGCTTAGCCTTCTCATCCTGGAATGAACAAGCCCAATTAATGCCCTCACCATAGGTGCCTGAGCTGAACCCCTTTCCATGGCACTTTACTCGACTCTTCAGTTTGGGCCATCTCTTTTGTACTGGGAGCCCAGAACAGGACACGCTGAATACCGGGCAACGTTTGCTTCCCCTGACCTGCCAGCTAGAGTATGGTAGTGCCTGTCAGTATTCTCAAATATTAACTTAGTTTATACCTTTTCATTAATCTAAAGGCTGTTGCTCAAACTTCGGTGGTCATTGTAACAGTTAATTGTTTATCATTCAGGTACTGAAAGTTTTTCTTCATTCTTTATTCAAACACATTAAAAAGGTAACTAAGTATATCTTATTAAAGAATAAATTGCAACAACTCCAACTGACAATAAGATTAGATGGATATAGAGGAATATAAAATGTTTTGCTTTTTTTTTAATTCAGCAAAATTAACAAGAAGCTGCTTAATAATGAAAGTTAATTTCATACTGCTTAGCTAGTTGCAAGGTTTGTTTGGTTTGGTTTTTGTATCTGGGTCATACCTAATATCTGAACAGAACATTAATTATAAATATTACTGATTATCAAACAAGTGACAATTTTCAGTTGTCTTTAATTGCAATATCTTTGACTATCCTCAGCTTAAACAAAATTGGTCCTGATAAAAATTTTATTACTAATAAAAAATACTCATAATGCATTCTTCTGTGAAAAGAGAGCCACAATTTCAGAGGCTAATAAAAATGATCAGCCAGATAAGAACTCAAAAAAAAGAAATACAAAGTAGTCGAATACTAGAGGACCTCTGGAGATCATCTAGTCCAACACCCCTGCTCAAAAGGTGGTCCCTTAGAGCAGGTTGTTCAGGGCCGTGTCCAGTCAGATTCCGTAGGTCTTCAAGGCTGGCGACTCCACAACCTCTCTGGGCAACCTGTTGACATGTTTGACTATTCAAAAAAAAAAAAAAAAAAAAAAAAAAAAAAAAAAAAAAAGCTTTTTCTTATGTGCCATTTCCTATGTTTCAGTTTGTGCCCATTGCCTCTTGTCCTGTCACTGGATACCACTGAGAAGGGTCTGGCTTCATCATCTTTACTACCCTCATCAGGTGTTTATACACATTCATATGATCCCCCCTGAGCCTTTGCTCCTCGAGGCTGAACAGTCCCAGCTCTCTTAACCTCTCCTTGTATGAGAGATGCTCCAGTCCCTTAATCACTTTATGGCCCTACGCTGGACTCTCTCCAGTATGTCCATGTCTCTCTTTTACTGGGGATCCCACAACTGCACGCAGCACTCCAGCAGAGGCTGATATAAGGTCAGACAATTTTCATCTTTTTTTTTAGTTATAATAATACAATTTAAAGGTACTGCTTTTTTCTGCTTTATAATGCTAAATGATATTTTCCATGGTTACAGCATTGGCTTAAAAGTGATTCTGTGAGATTAATCAAAGTCTCGTAAATAATAAAGTTTAAAATTTAAGTAATGCAAAACTGAAGACAAAACTCTATTTAGAGAGGAGTTGCTAATTAACAACTGTCAAAATGGCAGCGTAAACTAAATGGGGTTACCTTGAGCCCTGTTATGCGATATCATCATAGATGACTGGAAGATAGAGAAGGGAGTATACATACTCATTTTTGTGCATGATGTAATGCTGGAAGAAACTTACAAGCAAGTCAGGGTTGTAATTCAAAATGAACTTGCTGCAATCTGTTAAAAGGGTTAGGTCTTGCGCTGGGACAAGAATAATTGTCTAGATAGCAGTTCTTTGGGTGGGAGAGCCTGAGGACTGCTTATGACTTGCAAGCTAAATACAATCAATTATGGCATGGTATTACCAGCAAGGCAACCTGTACTGTGGCCCATAAGAATATGAATTTGTGTTTTGCACAAATTTTTGGGTGCATGAAGCAACCTTTTTCCTGCACTCAGCTCTCACAGGGGCTCAGCTGGAGGTCTTTGTCCAGATTTGACACTCCAACAGTCATTTGGAAGAGTCAAAAGAAAAGAGCAAGAATGGTGGGAGACAACAGAAGGAAAGATTAAAGGAGCTGTGATTATTCAGGCTAAAGAGGATAAGATGAAGCAGGAATGTGATAAGAGTCTTCAACTGGAAAAAGTAAAGTTGGATAGTTTTTTCTCAGAGAAAAGAAATAAGCTATTTCCCATATTTATCCTGCATAGATAAATAATAACCGGGGTTAATTGCAGTAAGAGAGATTGAGATTTGATATAAAGAAAAGTTTTTTAAAGATGCTGAAGCATTGGTATAGTTTGCTGACCATTTCTGGCAACTTTTGGAAAAGGTTAGACAAACATCTGTAACATAGTTAGAGTTGATCTACAGGGAAGGGACTAGATGACCTTTGAAAGTCCCTTCGAGCTCTATGATTTTTCTCATTTACAGATGCCACCATACAGAGTTATAAAGCCAGACAAAGGAATTGGCTGTTAAAAGCAATGGATAAAAGAAAAATAAAGTGCCTGTCTCTTTCTGTGCTGTACCCTTCAAGTCAAGAATATCAGTCTTGTGTTTGATTCAGGCTATTTTGGTTGTCAGTTTTATTCTTTGTCTTATCTGAATGTTTACTTCTATTTCCAAACCTATCTAATATGTCAAGGGTCTGAGGCTTTTATCTAAAAAAACACAAACGAACTGCAGATGTTGCTGAATGTTTGATATATTTCTATAATATCTCAGCATTGTTTATGTCAAAAAACCCTTCCTAAGATGCTTGTTTCTTCTAAATTATTTTGAAAAGCTAATTTGAATAGTGAACTCCAGCCTTCAGATGCATAGACCATCAATATCAATATTAATTCCTTGAACAAACACGAGTTTTGATGCTTTTTGATATGTGCGTAAGATATTAGTAGGTCATTTTCTGGCAAATCCTTGAGTTGAATTATTTTTCAAGCATAAACACACAGTGCTTAACTGACTGTTAGAAGATTTTAAAATGGCTACCACATCTGAATGGCAGGTAGGGATAACCTGTATTTGGAAAGCAGTGTAATGTAGAGGCGGTCCATCAAAATGAAGAGAGGACTCCGCGTTCTGGTTAAGCGCACTGCTGTTCTGGTAAGTGCAGTGCCAACTGTGTCACTGCCATGCAGTATATTTTTTTGAAACTCTACTACTTATTCACCAATACGCATTCAGTAAGGTCTAATAAGTTTCTATCAGAAAAAGCAAACCCAGAGAAGAGAATCTTTATATTTTTAGAATTTTTGCCAAGCTGTTTTGATAATAATTCCATATTGTTCATACTGTAGTGTGCCTCACGCATGCTGATTTCCCCAAAGAGAATCTTATTTCATCCATTGCAGATTTTTTTTTTTTTAAATATAAATTAGACATTAATAACTTACCTTGTATTTATGAAAGACTTTGGTACCTTCCGTTTCTCTAATACTAATGACTACATTCCAGAAACTTCATATTGATTGGGATATCATGAGAGCCCTGTTTTTA
>NW_008795024.1:736063-759909 GCF_000699145.1 Aptenodytes forsteri | reverse complement strand
GACGTGTGAGAAAGCATTGGTATTTGTAATCCCACATTTCATTACATTCTGCAAGTTTACAAGTTAGAGAAGGAAAATGTATTGTATAACCCTTGAAATCCAGGAAATAAAAACTGTTGCTTCACAAGCTAAAGTGAGAAAATGGCTGTATAGTTAAAATGGGTGTTTGTCATTCATTGAAAATTATGCTGGACCACATTGTTAATAACTATGATTCTCTTAGTGTACAAAAACATTTTACAATTTTATCTTCTGGAAACAAAACTAGGGAGAAGTTTTATTTGGGGTTTTTTTGCTTTTGGTTTTGGTGGTTTTTTTTTTTTTAAAGGGGGGGGAGGTGATCGGTTTTTTTTTTTTTAAAGGTGGGGAAGTTGATCGTGTCAGATTGCTCGATAGAATTATTTTACTTGGAAGATACCTATTATTACATTTTCCTATCCTTGGTAGTGTGTTTTAAACAGAGGGAAACATACTGAGAATTGCTGTGAAGTAATATAAGGAGTTATTGCACATATAACTCCTATAATTAAGGCGGCATTTTGTTGCATGTGTCAGTCTGTCTGTCTTAAGCACCTTAGTTTGAACATTTTGACCATGTCTATCCAGGGAAATAATGATCTTGGGCTACTTATGTTTCTACATAGCCCTTGAGTATTGGATTTCAGCTGGCTGCCTATGAACTTTGGAAAACATTATCCTTATTTTATCACTTTCTTTTTAAATCAGTCTCATCAATAAAAATAGAATAGCACTACTTTTAGGACTGATAGGAATTTAACATATATTTTCATATAAACTCTTGAGAAGTACAGGAACAGTACTGGAAGTAGGGAATTTATGACAAAGTTGGCTTGATAGGAAGTTTCCTGTCTCAGCTGTCATGGAAGTCCTTCTGATGAAAGAAGCTATGATAAACACATTGTCTAAACACATTCCTTCATCAGGAAGAGGTTGTATTAATGGTATTACCAATCTTGCTGCTGTATGAGGGAATGGGAAAACAAAACGATGGCTGCATTTAATTAATTTTCTGCAGGACACATACAAGAGGACTGAGCAAATGAATGCAATCTATTTCTATTTTTAAGAAGACTTTTGCTACACTAATACATGGAATCCTAATGCATATATACTGCTGGAAACTATTGTGGGTCAATATACATTCTCTTAAATTAGCACTTTGTACCTTTAAAAGTGCTACTTGTAAATTTCAGTTAAAATACACTGGTAATATAAAACCAAATTGTTTTCTGCTGTAAAAATGCACTTCACAGATATTTGACAGTTTCATTCCTGCTCTATCAATTTTGGAAATGGACTTCTCTTTTGTGTTTAGTGTGTAGAGATGCTCAGGCACACTGGGCAAACCAAATACAGTGCAAAGTTTACGTAGGAAGAAACCTACGATAAAAAACCTGAAATAATCTCTCAAACATATGACTATTTCAAGGATACGGGGAATGTTTTAAGAACTATTTTGAGATTTTCAGAGACTTAAATGAAAAATGCTTGACAAATTCTGTAATAACCACGATCAGTAGCAAAGGACTAAGTAATTTAGGTCAGAGAAAGTGATCACCGGGAAACAACTGAAGCATCTGTTCTTACAAAAATAGCATATAACAATTCAGATTAGGAGGAAAAACTTACTCAGTTTTGTTGTGAGAAACTCATTGATATTGGGGAAAAAAGTAGTTCATCATTTTTCATTAGTAAAGATTTCTCTATAGGAAGTTCTAAAAACAAGACACTTGATGACAATAAATTGTCAAAAAACTATGAAAGTTTGCAGACAAAGGCAAGAAATTTAAGTCATTACACTTACATTTGCTAAGCAGTGTCTTAGAATTTCTAAATTATTAGTTCAAAATCTGTTGGTTTTTTTTTCTCTTATGCCAGAGTGGAAGTTGACTGCTTATAAATTAATAAGTAATTTGAAAAATTACTGTTCGTTTCAATTGTTTTTACAGATGTCCAAATGTGAGACTTTTTAAAACTATGAAATTCTGTATTGTTCTATATATTAAATATTAACAATCTGCTGTGCAAACACACATATTGTGATTGGTGCGCTCTTAAAAATGGATTTCTCTTTTTTCCAGAATGTGTTGTTCTATTTTATATAGTGAAATGTTACCTGGGATTTACTTTATTTCAGAAAGGTAATAACTGTGTAAGATAGATGATTTGCCAATGGTAGGGTCTGATGTTAAGAAATGTTCTGTTCTTCAGAACCAAAGCCACCAGTGATGAGTTTAAATGGCCCACAACAAAACAGCTCTGAAAGATTTACTATATTTTAATTACAGTGAGATACTGGATTTTGCATAAATTGTTCTTTAAAATACCTATATACTGTAGATTATTTTTTTATAGATATTAAAAAAAAGCGTTTCAAGATATTCCAAGATTTCTCATAGGATTTTGCAGTGTGAACTCTAAATCTCTCTTGAAGGAAATCAGTGTTTGAAGAAAAGAAGATTTACAGAAGACTTAATGATATTTTAGGAGTTAAATCTACATTGTAAATACAGACATGTTGTCATCTGGGAGGGGGGGGAGTTTAATCCATGATGGTTTTTAAAGTTCAATGAGTTGCACAACCATGAATTACAGAGGAGACTATTTTCCTACTTCGCTCAATCTTTTGTTTCACCAATCAGTGTTTGAAGAAAAGAAGATTTACAGAAGACTTAATGATATTTTAGGAGTTAAATCTACATTGTAAATACAGACATGTTGTCATCTGGGAGGGGGGGGAGTTTAATCCATGATGGTTTTTAAAGTTCAATGAGTTGCACAACCATGAATTACAGAGGAGACTATTTTCCTACTTCGCTCAATCTTTTGTTTCACCAAATAGAGAAATACTTACTTTGGAAGGAAGAAAAGGAGAAGGTCATATCTGCCTAGTCAGTGAAGCCTGGAAGTCAAGTATGGATTTGCACTCCAGCTAAAAACCAGTTTATTACATAGAGATTTCTTCACATAAAAATATTTGCCTGTAACGGTGGGAAAGCAGGTACAGAGTATATACAAAGGCTTAGATTATGGGGGTTTAACATTTGTGTTGAATACACAAAGGTGTTCTGATTAAGTCTGATTTCAGTGGAGTTGTGTAATCATTAACATGATTACATTATCAGCTTGATTAATTGAGTGTTGTGGAAATGCCAAAAGGAAAGCATGTTACAGGCTATTTTAAAAACCTTAGCAACTTGCAGAAAATCTTCCATATAAAGGGTGTCCTTCCACGTAATGAACTACTAGTGCAACCCTTTACTGCTTTTCTTCCACTTTACAGCAAATTTTCAAAAAGTTAACAGGAAGTCTGTAAAAACACCTCAAGCATCATGCATCTAGAAGATTTTCAATTCCATATAGATTTGCAAAAATATGGAGAGGGAACAAGTAGATGTACAGGATAGAATCGCTCATGAAAAGGTAGGACTGCTAGAGCATCTGGGGTGACATGGTGACATGTCAACTCAGTCTCTCTCCACAGATTTCCATTCCTGGATTACAGTAACGTTGGCCAGTAGAGTGTGCAACGGTGAGAGCTCCTCCTTTTGTCCTGCACAGGTCTCTGTGCCAGATCCAGAGCCTGTGTCCCCCTTTCTGCATGGAGGTGTGGTTCCTCTCATGCGGAGGGACCTGAGCATGGCCCCTTGGTTGCCCTTTTCTATTGCATGCTACCTGCGGAAGTTGAATGAGTCTTATTGCCATGTTACTTCATTGTGGTTGCCCTCCACATGCCAAAAACTAACAGTATTCACAATCCATGCCAGGTCCCTAATTTCCTGGAGCCAAGTTCATTCTGCTGCTTTATTCTATAGCTAGTTTGTAGATCAGTAGTAGATAGCTTACCGTCAAGTAGGAAGTTTTGCAGATTATTTTAATTACAGAATGAGCCTTCATAGTAAGTGAAAAGAACGTTGCCTTTTAAATATACTTATGCTTGGGTGTTGTTAATAATGATGGTGGATGGAGGTTTATCTTCCAAAGAAAAAAAATTATTTCATGATGTGCACTACACAGCTTGTTATCAAAACCCTGCAGCAAAGAGGCAAACCTGTCCAGCACAATCTTTGGTATGTAGGTTGGATGGCATAATAGGTTAGAGCTGAGGAAAAAATGCAATGCTAGCTACTCCACACCCCCAACCCTACATATATCTTGTGTTTGGCAGGTTGTTTAATTTTGAATCTTCTTTCAGCATGAGCGTGCTACAAGTTTATCGCTAACTTGTGCCTCTCAATAATTCTTCTGCATTTCAGTTGTATAGGTTTAATTAGCTGCTTCTGCTCGGGTTTTCTCATGTCATGTTGTCTTTTTCATTAGATTTCTCTTCTTCATTTTTGTTAGATGTTTGCACATTTCCTAGCTTTAAGCAATGTGGGCTATAATTGGGATCTAAAGTTGGAACATGGCTTCAGTTACTGTTTTATTAATTCCTTTTATTTTCCTGTCAAAACCGTATGTTATCGTGTGTTGCCAATGAAGTGAAAGAGAAGTCAAAGGTAATCCACATCAGCTGCTTTGCTTCTAGCAAAGGTTTGTGTCTTTAGACTTGTTTTCTGTTATAAATGTTCTATGAAAGTATCCATGCTATTTTCATTTTCTGTTTTCGTAGAGGCTATGCACAAGCATGTTACAGAATGCTGGAGGCTTTTAAGCTTGTAAAATCAAATGTATCAATGATGTAGTTTTCTCAAATTATCTGCAACTCTTTTATCGCTCTTTTTCCTGTCACATATAAATTTAATTTTTTTTAATATAACATTAAGCTGGATTGAATTAGTGTGAACAACTGAGTTGGAACCCTGCTAAAGTTGTTAAGTTAAAAGGGGGAAAAGGAGAAAATAGAAGGCAGAAGTAGCAGACTGGAAGCTGGAGAACATGATCGAAAACAGGAAGGGCAGTCCCAACATACAGATAGTTTACCAGATGTATGGAACAGGCTTTGTTTTTACATGTGATATTTGGAATGACTGTGGGGACAGATCATGCTTTGTTTTTGGACAATGATATTTTGGGGTGAAAAGATGTGGAGACAGCAGGCATCTGCAAAGCTCGGGTCTTAAGATGCTGAAATTCTGGAAGATTTAAATAGAAGTAGTTATAGAGAACACACTGCTGTTGCATAACTTAAAGGCAAAATAACATTCTACTTTGAAATGATTGGTTTCATCAGCTTTTCAGGCAAGATCTGTACTCCTGTAAGTATTTTTGAGGTTGAAGGTAGCTATGGGTGATTATTCTGCCAATCTAAAAATCAAGCAACTTGCGGAAGTAAACTAGAAAAATTTTAATAACCTTGTTCCTCATCCTTTCTGTGCCATTTTTCATACTAAAAAAAAAAAAAACCCAACTATTAAAAAATGTTCTGTAAACCATCTGATATCTTTAGGATTTGAACACAGTTCTGTCATAGTGACAAATACTTGGCTTCCAAAAATTTTCATTTTCATTGTGCAAATATGTGTGTTTTCAGCATAATAAAAGGCAGATTTTGGATGTGTACCGCCATGAATTTACCCAGGTATAGTGAACTTTATATGTTTACTGCTTGCTTATTAAATTCAGACATATGATTCATCGGACTGTGTAACCAATTTTGTCTGTGATAAAGCTGCTAAAGTTAACTTAGCTGAAGATAACTACACTGTGAGTTATTAAATTCTATTTCTCTGACTACGTCTGCTGCTCATCACATGTTTTAAACATTAATTTACTTATTTGTTATGTGTTGTAGACTGTAATTAATTAAAATCCACAATTCAAAACATGGAGAGATTAATGAAAATTTCTGCTGCTGTCATGTGGGATGACATGTCCTTAAAGCTGAGGATTGAAAATGAAATGACTTTGGTAATAGAAGATATTTTTTCAGTTTTGTGAAGGGTTGAATAGATCTTCTGATACAGTAAATTAACAACCAGCTGATCTTCTGGAGTGCTGCTTAAAAGGGCTGTGTTGCATTTTGAAGAAGTGATTTTTTTTGTTTGTTTGTTTGAAACAGCCATTAAAATGAAATTAATTGCAATGACATGCTTTCCATTGGATGGGAACTGAATCTCAGCGAGTGTTTGAGAATTCATTTCAAGTTGAAAAGAAGCTGAGCAATCAATGTCAAGTCCAGCTCCCCACTGTCTTTGTGCGGTCATAAACCCAAGTAAGTACTTACCCATTTTAACCAAAGCTCATTACAATGATAACTCTTTTTCTATGGTTTCTAACTCTGTCTCCTTCCAAGGCTGTGACAACAATTCTTACATTATATTTGGTTATAATTCTTCTCAACAACAACTCCTATCTTGCCATAATGGTCACCCTGAAGAGTCATTTCTTTGTATCTTTATGGTTTGCTTCAGCTTCTCAGGAATGCCCCCTTGACGTTCTGCACACAGAGCAGAAACTTTAAAAAAATAAAATAGGTGGAGTAGAAGATGGGGTTTTGAAACATAGATAATTAATATTACAGTTAAAATGAGGCTTTAAAAAACACACGTAGTGGTTTGGCAGTTTGGAGGATTGGTTTTCCTTTTTGTTAATGAACCATATGAAACAGATAATTGCATTTAAATTATACTTTTTCAAGTTTCTCTCATATATACATGTATATACACCTCAAATTTATCTATGGAGCATCTGAAAATGATGTGGTGTGATGTGCAGAGACATCCCCTACTCCATAAAGCAATTGCCCTGTGTATATAATAACAGGACACTTGTACAAGTCCTTTGAATGTGGGTTCCAATTTAAACATTTTTTGGCAATATTTTTACTGATATTACAAACACTCATGCAACAACTCAGCATGAATGCTGTACTAAATGTTATAGATACAGCCAGAGCTCAAGTTTTACTGAATGAAGTTCCAGAATATGTGTTCATATGCTTGTGCAGAAATATCTGACTCAAACAGGTTTGGGCTGTTGGGGTTTTTTATGTCAAATCATCTTGGTTTAAAAAAATAATTTGCGAAATAATAAAAATGTTGTTTAAGAGCCATCGTGACTAGAACAGAGAAATAGAAGAGTACTTGCTTTTCAAAAAGTTGGGTTCGAAACAAAGACAAATAGGCAATGGCATACTGGTGTGGCATGTTTTAGAAGAAACACAGTACAATAGAGGTAAGAATCAGAAAATCACTTTGGGAAAGATTGTGAAAAAACATTCTCTAAGTCAGTGTTTCGTTCTGCTCCAGTTTTCATGGACAGATTTAAATAGATGTAGAGATTGTTAATGTTATGGAGAGAGGAATTCTACCAAGATCTGTGTCATTATGGTAGACATTACATTTGCACATATCGACTGGAGCAAGCGCTGCCAATAATGATAGAGACTTCATACTGTCGGATGCATTAGTCATTAGATTCCTTCACTCTGGATAGTCAGTGAACCAACAGGAGGGTATACTATTAGCTGGTCAAAGAGAATAACCTTGGAATAAATGAGCATGAATTGATACATTTTCAATTAAATAGAAGGATAAACAAAACTGGGTTGGTTACTAAGGTTTCTGATTCCTAAAGAGCAGACTGAGAAATTACGGAAACTAATTAGTGAAGTCAACAAGATTGAAGTGCCAAGGGACCTAATGTGAAGGAGCTTTGGAATCTGAAGTGAAGGCTTCAAAATCTATCTGGCCTGCAATAGAAACAAGGAAGCAGCAATTTACAGAAAGTGGAAACGTCTCTTCAATATTTGTTTAAAATACAAATTTTCTAGAAGGTACCAGACATCCAAAAGGTAAAAGAGAATTAATTAATTCAGAGAGACCTCTTTCTTGAAGGTAGAATGGCATAGGGATAATACTGCTGTCCCAAAATCAGGCCAAATTATGCCTTACAGAGGACATTTTGGCTAGTGGATATTAGCCATAAAAATAAAGAGCACAAGAAAAGAAATTAATACTTAGTTTGACAAGGCACACATACGTATTCATAAATAAGATACTCCAAATATGTCCCCAAAATCAGTTATGTTTTGAGCCTAATTTCAATGAGAATAATGAGGTTATCCAAGGACAGGCAGGTTAATAGCAGATTTTAGCGATCCATGCCTTTTTGGCCTCAGAACAGCCTGTTAAGTCTGTCTTTCTACTTTCCCATAAATGTATAGCTCTAACAGTCACAAAAATAAACTCCTAGGTAGTCAAAGCAGTCAAAACAAATTCAGACATTTTTACAGATTATTTTTACAGTAAAAGAACAGCTGTTGGAGAGATTTGTGATGTGCTTCATACATTCTGATGATTAGAAGAATGCTTTGTCTTTACCACTCTAACATTTCTAAATATATTTTTTTATTTGAATACATATAGTTTAATAAGTATTGCTTTTAGAGGTACTTATTTCTTAAATATGGAACACAGTTTTATTTTTTTCATCTGATCTCTGCTTTGGGCACAAGTATAAAGCTTGATGGATTTTGAAGTTACCATGCTAGAAATAAGGCAGCTTAATCATAAATACTGTATTGTAATGTAAGAAGTGAATTCATAACCTGCTTACCTTGTCTTTACAACATGTAAAGAGTAATATATATTTTGGCATACATATCTTAATCATAAAAGTAAGCTTTTAGCATCTATTTTAGTATCTTTCAACAATTTTGTGGATTTTCCCTTATGTAGCCAGCTGGTTTTTGGGGTACATTTTCTCCAGATTTACAACCAATTCAGTAAAGTTGTCAGGATCAGCAATTCCGAAACAGCTATCATTATAGATATAATGGAAATTGCTGAAACATCCTCATATATCAGGTATAAGAGGAATCTTTCATAATTTGAAATTTTAATATTTTAAAGCAGTATATTAGGTCACACATTATTTAAAGCACTCAAATTTATTACATTCATGCATTTTTTTCCACTGCTATCGAGTACCCAAATAGTATAGCTTCTGCTTGCAAACTCTATTCAACAGAGCAAAACCCTTCTTGCTCTACATCCTGAACTTGGCTGCTTCACCTCAGAGTTCAGAGCTCACCAAAAGCCTTTATTCCTTTCAAAGAAACTTCAAAATTTCCATGTAAAGAAAGAAAAAAAACACCGATTGATTGCAGAAGCTGTAATTTGGTTAAATAATTAAAAAAAACCTCTCCAGCAAGAGAAGACAATGATCTTACAATTTAGATTGGCATATAACTATTCTATTCTTGATTTTGCCAGAGATGCACTGTCTGGCCTTACTTAAGAAAAATGCTTATTAGCATATTCAGGCAGGACTTATTATCTTGTTGTGCCTTGACCTGTGATGATTTTCCACGATTAATATGGTCCAAACTATTTGGAAGCTATTACTTATCATTTAAAATAAAATAATTCTGAAGTACAGGGGGCACCTATAACTCAGTTTTCCACAGTGGAAATTATGATTAAATTAGTTTCTGATGCTGAAACCTTGTAACAATGTCTTAACTCCATAGAGGCTTGGTTTACTTCAAGCTGTCTCGTCTATATTCAGATCTCTGCTCAATAGAAGTCTTTTAGTCTTTTAAAGCCTGAGACCTTACCTTGACTCCTTCCATGGTCTCAAGTTTTCCAGGCTCCAGATAACTGCAGAGAAATCCTGCCTTGCTTGTTTGCTTTCCCATGCCTCAAGAATAAATAAAATAAAATAACTCTGGCTTTTTGGTCCCCAAATGGAATTTTGAAGAAATTTATCTAGTCTCATACTTGATTTTCTCATTTAGGATTGGCTTCTTTTTTTAAAGATATTTCTGTTAGCCACTTATGATAATACTGTTACTGTAGATGGACAAGTGAATGTAATTAATGCCCTAATGATGCTGATAAGAATTAAAAGTTAGTATTTTAATGCATGCTCTGAAATAATAGGTTGCATTAATTGAAGACATCCAAGAGAGTAGAAGGAAAATTCCATTTCTACTGTAAAAGGTTTTTGAAGTAGTTTATACACAGGAATAAAAGGTATTATTAAGGTACACTTTTTGAGTGGGAAACCAGCTCAGTTAGAAGTCATCAAAGTATTCAGCAGAATCAATACCATTTAAATGAAGTATTCATTTGCATTGGCAAAATAAGCTGAAAATTAGTAAACAGTTCCTGATATTTTTGGGAGGTGCTTTGGGGTGATGAAGTAAAGACAACCGAAGAACTTCCATCTATATTAGCAGTACTCTTTTTCACTACTATTTCCTATTATTCTTCAAATTATATTTGAAAAGAATGTTCTGCAGATCCCTTCAAGAAGCAAGGCAACGCACACATTTTAGTCCAGCTGCAACCATTTTCCCTGCTGTGATGAATGCAAAGTCCAAGTAAGTGTTCAACTGCGGGCAAATTAGGCATAGATCCTAACAATTAAGAGTTGTTTGTTTTTCTCATTTCAACTCATAATATAAGAATTCTTCTGAAAGAAATTAATGTTCTGTCCAGGTAATGAACTTGAGTCCTCACACAAGCCAACAGCCCGCTGTCTCCAAATGCACTTTCCTCATTACGAGAGGGTGATGAGGTACGTCATCTCTTTACTGCTATTTTAGCACTGTGACTACACCTTGGTGCTGGGCTATTCCACTGCTGTGGATGTCCACGCAGTTTCACAGGATTTAATCCAAAATTAGACTCCTAATTAAGTGCATATATTTCCAGACAAGTGAATACTTTGCTTAGAATATTGATTGAGTTATTCTTCTGTAAAGGATTGGTTTACCAAGGCTTATCTGTCTTCTCAGATTTCTTAAAATGTCCACATAAAATTTAAAAAATAGGATGTTCTTGATCATGTTTGCAGTATAACAGTCACATATGTTTAGCGAATTTTCTCTCTTTGTCCTGTTCTAACAAAAAAACTTTAATATTTCATTAATATTTGAAAGAGTACTGGGATATAGTGGAAAAAAAAATTAAGATTGGACAGTGGCTGTGGCCATTATTAATCAAATTATTATTTATTACTTTAATTAGGAGAGAATAAAAAGCCACAGAACTGTAGTTTTTAAATTGCAAAATAAATGGGATTATTCTTATATTTCCTGCTGGGGCAGCAGTTAAATACCCTTGGACTGTAGTATTGCTACTATTCTGACTGTAGTTCTTGTCTTAATGGTAGTACTGAATGCTTTATGGGTTGCAATGCAATCTTCCTCTGAATAATAAATCACTGTTCTTTTAGTGCCAGCTTTGACCTTTTCTGATTGAAATTGCAACACATCATCATAAAGTAATGTCAATGTGAGAGAGAATCATCTGCCCCATGAAGAGTGATTCTACATATGGATCCTTAAAGAGTTAGCTGGCTCTGATCATAATGACTCTTCCGTTACAAAAGGGTGACACTAACCTGACAAACTGTCTTGAAAAAACAGCAATACAGTGCCGTAGAATAAATATGTGCTTTCAAGAGTTCTGCTTCTGGAAATTTCTGCAAGATGCAAAGGAGGCAAACATGCGCAGTGATGAGCGTTCTCAAAGGTAAACCCAGGAGCTTCCCTTCAAAGAGATTCTGTTGTCATTGATATTAGTCAGTATGAATATTGAAATGAGGTCTGTCTTTAAAGATATTGGTGTTTTTCAGATCAAACTGCTTTGAAAGCTGCCCTTATATCAGGTTTTTCCTGATATATATCCCCTTATATCACTGCTCTACTTATATCAGGTTTTTTATATAACAAAATGTATTCTGGACAAAATGCTTGATTTCACTTTTCCCTTATGTCTCTCTGGAAAATTTTTAGATTTTCATATAATTTTGATCCGCTTTGAACAGGCACTAGGCATATGAAGAAGTTCTTCAGATTGGATTTCTTACTGTCAAATAATTTATTCTGTTCTTCGTGTAGTCCTTTGGTGTATGGCTTTTCCACAAGGTAGTGACTCTGTAGCTGTTTTATTTATTACAATAATGAAAGTGGTTGTCTTTGAAGAAAAATGTCAAAATAATACGTATCTGTGTTGGACTCCCCAAACTTGTGCCCTTCCACTAGTGTGTGTATACCTATATATATATAAAAATATTAAATATAGCATGGAAAGAGAGAGAAAGAGAATACGAATCTCTGAGAGGTATATGGACGCCAAGGAAGCTTGAATGTTATTTTCTCAAGCAGAAATAACTTTAACATCTAATTTTAAAAAATATTTCTAGCTTTCTTCCATGTGTGTTTACTTAGTAATTTCTGTCATTTAAAACAGTCAATTGATTCTTTGTGCAACTTCATAGCACTCTGTATTGCACAAATCTTATATATATGACCTATATAAATGATCTGACTTATAGAACTTGTATGAGTTATGAAAAGAAGCACAGTGAAATTTTTCCTTTCCTTTTTTCCCTGCTCTATCATGTCATGCTTGCACTTAACCTTTACTTATTTAATCCCACTTTAGTCATAATTGCATGCTCTCTCCTCCATTCATTTGGCATCATTCAATTTTTGTGTGATCTTCATATTTTGCAGTGTTAGAAAGTAATCTTACAAAAGTTTCAAATGTTTCTTTTACTTGCATTATGACACAAGAATAAAAAATATCACCAAGGAAACGGCAGACTTCAGAGACAATTTATTCTTTTAAGTCAGACCAAAGTTTAATTTAGATGAAAATCCTGGAAGACATAATTCCTCACAAAGTCAGTAATGTTCTCCTCATTACCTGGTAATGATAGTCTATTTCTATCAAAAGGCATTTTTAATAATATAGGTGCATGTCTGAAACTTAACAATTTAGAATGAAGATGACACTATCCAAAAGCTTAAGAAAACACATTAACTGAAGCTAGAATAAATCACCAACAAAGAACATTGTCATTTTCTCAGCTAATATTTCACCCTTCTAGCCTCATTTCAATATAGCTTTTACATTTTTAGGCAGTGACATATAAGTGATCAGAATGTCCAATCCCCCAGAAAGGGCACAAAAGGTCGCATTTAGAAGTTTGCTTTAGCTTCTAGCATTCTTCCTTGTTTTCTTTGTACCTGTCAAGTTTCATTCTGGTTTTCTGTGTAGCTTTATCGTATTAAATTCTGTGTCTCTAAGAATGAGACAAGAAGTGCTAATTCCTGGAGATCGAGCACAGTCCTTCATGGAAGTATATTGTCCATCACAGCGTGTCTTACAGGTTACTGCAATTGGTTGGTGACTTCTGATTAAATTATGTAAACCTGATTACAGTTCACCTCCTACTGCAGAGTAGTCAACAGTGGAAACGATTTAAAAGAGCTTTATTCTGCATTCAGACTTAGATTACGTACTGAACGAGGGGAGAGGTAGTTGACTATCTTTACAGGTTTTGCTGTATTGTCTTGCCAAGTACGAAGATGTCAAAAGTCAGACGTAATAGAAATTTATGGTACTGCAGTGATGAAATATGATTAATCTGTACAGTGAACACGGTTCAAATCAACATTTTTATACAACTAAAGGAGGATGTGAACCTGCTGTATTATAACACCAACATAAAAGAACACATCCCATCAAATAACTGTAGTGCCAAAACATACAGAACTGTAACCTTTCTATAGAATAGTGTATGCAAACCCCACCATATTTATAAATACAGCCTTTGAAAAACATGCTAAAAGGGGTGTGCTCTTTTTTTGTTTTTTGAAATGTGGGAATACTTAAAAATGGAACACAAAATTTAGTCTTGTGAATTCATTTGCAGCTCAGATATGAGTGAATTTCAAAATGTTTGGCTTGTATTTCAGGTTATTAATTTATACTGTTAACTGCATTCATAGTGTACAAAATTTCAGCCTGAGTTATAAAAATTCCTCACTCTCTTCTAAATGCTAAACCACACTTGGAAAAACAGGGAAATCTATTAAACCTTTCATCTTCAGACTATTAAAGTAGTATTTGTTTCTCAACATTTTCCCCTTTATTATTATTTCTCCTTTCTTAAAAGCAAAATATGGCAAGGAAGTTCCAGTTCTTATATGCTTTTTGATTATTCTTCCATACACTGAGTTAATATGAAAAAGACTGAAATTTAACATTTCATTTTACATTCTTTTAATAAAGCAAATAAATTTTGTGATTCATTTTATGGGCCCTTAATAGTGCTATGCATATTGACTACAGCTCAGAGTCAGAGCTGAATTTTCTTTAGAATCACAGAAATTTAACCTTAGAATTTAACCCATTATAAGCAGATTCTAACAATATTCATTCTAAAGCCTGAGTTTTCATCTTAATTTCATACGATGCCTTGCCAGCAAAATTAAATGTAAAATCCTGCCAAGTCATTTGACTTTTTTTTTTAGCCAGTTATTCTGAGCATGTTAGTCTAAACTTTTGGTTTGCCATTAATGTAGTCTTCATCCATCCCCTGTATGATTTAAATAAGACACAGACATGTTTTCACAAAGTGTCTGTATCCTCTTGCAAGTGGAATACTCAGACAATGGAGAATGTCTGTCCCTTCACTTCAAAATAGAATAATCAGTAATAATAGTAACAAAGAAGGAAGGATCTATTGTAATAATGACAGCACTTCATGGTAAGTATTTTGTAGATTTGTAGATTTTTATGATAGTGATAGCTCTTCTCATGTTCATGTCTCAAGAAGTCTTTGCTTGATCACAGAGTAATTCTTTCATAAGACACTAACTATATATCTCTGAAAGGTTGTAACCTAAACATCTGCTGAAACCTGTAAATTTAAGTAAAACCTGCACAACTGATGCTGCAATTGTTTCCCTTTGTAAATTCTTACTTTCCATAGGTTTCTAGATTAAACCGAAACTGTGCCTCTGTAATTACATTAAAAATACCATGCATGTATGGCAGGTTTCCAAGTTGTTTATGAGAGAGCATGGCTTAGAGGAAGATGTAAAAAATAATCCAATGGACTGATAGTTGCATGCAGTTTACGTATAAACTTTTAAAAGGTGAAATTTTAAAACCGATATAGTATGGTGAAACACGACCCGTCTGTGTTTTGACTGTAGTGTTACTTGACTTATGTTTTTTTGAAACAATAAGCAGTGACTGATTATTTGTAGAACATTCATACCAAAAAAAAATCTGAAATTTAATCTTGGAAATTCAAACATGATATAATTTTTAGTTTGGTTTTGTTCTACACTGTTCATCCTAATATTTAGTAGTTTATTCTAGTTATCTGTTAGGAACGGTGAGTGAGATTTGTCAGTTAGTGTACTTTGTTCTTTTCAATAGGAAAGTTGTGTGTTAATCTTGGAGTACAAATCCCAAAGAAATGCATTTTACATTTGTAGGTTGGGCTTGATTTTATATGATCTGGAGTTCCTCATAAGTTCATTCCACTGTCTTAAATCAGCTCCTAAGAAAGATGCCTTGATGAAGGAGCTTTTACAGTTACTACACAAGAGATCTGTTTCTTCACAAATGAAAACAAATGCCATGTAGTTTGGACGCTGTTGACATACACAGTGCAAGGGCCTGTTGTGTTGTAAAACATTCATTCTGGTTAACTTGTAACAAATATTTTACAGACTAAAATACCAAGCTGTGGAAATAAGTCAGTGGATCATCCTGAGTAGCAAGAAACAAATTAAGCTAATTCAGTGACCTGGAAAGAGGCTTAGTTCTCAGTCTCACTGTCCTTTCCTTTGGTCGAACAAAAGTGATACTAACTTGAAAACTATCACTTATTTAAAGCTGTGAAAGTGAAACTAGGATTGTGCTAAATTTTTCAGGCAAAACTGGGCCATATTTTTTTCTGCAACATTATAGATATCTGAGACAGTTGAAATAAACAGCGTTATCTGAGGGGATAGCA
This sequence comes from Aptenodytes forsteri, assembly GCF_000699145.1. Taxonomy (NCBI): domain Eukaryota; kingdom Metazoa; phylum Chordata; class Aves; order Sphenisciformes; family Spheniscidae; genus Aptenodytes; species Aptenodytes forsteri. The sequence goes on along the minus strand of NW_008795024.1, from coordinate 744,171 downwards.
GTGATGATGATCATGGAGAAAGCAATCAGAGAGATTTCCCAACATCCTTGAAAAGCAGAGGGCAAATACATTTTAAAGGACATAAATCTAAGAGGAAGTTGTTGTGATACGGAAAACTGCCTTAGTAGCAATAGGTTTGGAAAATCAACTTTGGATTTATTACAGTTAAAAACCCTAAGGCTCTCTGTCTAACACACATATGATATGGAGAAACTTAACAGATGCTTTACTAAGGGACTTGAATATAAATCAGTTTAGGAGCATTAATCTGTGCAGAGCTGAATTTAATTTTTTCTGAAGAAAAACTTCTGAATTAGAGGAGTTAAACAAGTGTGATTTTCCACTCATCCCACTGTGAATAGCATAAGGTTTTATAATATAAACAGTTTCAGGAGCAAGCTCTCTTTGGTAACATTAAATCTGTGCGTGGATAGCATTGATTCAGCACATTCTTACTGGATGCAACTGCATTTTTGTAAACATCTCTTCTACTTTCTCCATGATTTGCTTAGTCAGCTAATCTTTTGCCTTTCTGTGAATGTGAAAAATAGAAATATATCATTTTAATGTGATGATTGACACCAGTGATGGTTACCCTTCAATGCTTACTAAGCCATTGTCTTCACAGTCCCACAAGTGAAATGTGGCATGTTTGCGATTAAATATTAACTGTCCTAAACACCACATTTCATAAAATTGTAGTGAAACTACGATTTTAGGTAAAATTCTCTCGTATTACATTCTGAAAGTAGTATAAAAAAAGAAACTGCATTTTTATACCTTCAATCTTCAGCCATGTTAGAAATCCTACCTGTTGCCTTCTTTTGCTCTGATTCCTTTTCCAATTAACTACTTCCAATAAAATGACTACAAGAATCGCTCAGTCCTAAGCATTCAGAATCCAGAAGTGTTACCAGAATTTGCAGTTGCATCTGTTATATTTTGAGGCCTGTTACTGCTTTTGGTATCCTGTCCAAAGGATTCTCCATTTTACCATCCTTTTCACCCCTTGTTGGGAACTCTACATTTCTCAGCATCAACAGTTCAATGTCTCTTCCTTTTTATTCAGGTTAGCGTATCTTTCTTAAACTAGTCCTGTAAATTAGTTTATAAACAGCAAGGTGTGTGTTTTCATCTTGTTTTCAGAAATGTATATTAATTCCAGAATGTGGATAGGGTTTGTAGAATTAAAAACTGTGTTGTGTTTTTTGGTTTTTTTTGGTTGTTTTTTTTTAATATTCATATATTTAGAAAATAGTGGGTTTAGGCTTTTTCATTTTTTACTTCATTGCTTTGAATTGCTTGTTGAGCGTGGTATTATGCTGGACAAAATATTTCAGAATTATCCATGGTGAATCATTTTGAGGTATAGTAACAGTAGAAATGGGAGATTAATGGATAAAATAATACACATTATACACTTTTGCTTAAGGGTGCAATGACATGAAGAAAGGTTAAGATGGAAGAATCTAAATGAAAATGTATGAGTTCTGATGCTTCCTGGAAAAGAATGCCAACAGAATACTAAAAGCTTTCTTTCTGGAAGGATCGTGTGTATTTCTATCCCCGCTAAAAATGTGTCTTTCAATTTTATTTCAATACTTTAGAATTAGGACGAGACTTTATAAAAATCCTGATTTTTTTTTTCTTGCTTGAGATTAGAATTGGAATCTTTTGCTCTGACCTTTTCAAATGTTGCTCTCTATGTTTATGTTTAGATTTAATATTCTCTGGAGCAAGAACTAAAATATACCCATCACAAATCCATGGCTGGTTAGCAATTCTTGTCTTCATCATATCTTATAAGCAGACTTAGCCTATAAACATGTTTTACTAATGACTGAAGTGTTTTCATTTGTTCAATTTGTAGAAAGGAGGTTTCTTTTCATAACAAAATTATTAACATGATAAATGGTTATGAAATGAAGTATAAATTCCAAACAAGATTTTAAGTTTTAAAAAAGGCTGGGTAGGAAGAAATGTCATAGCAACATACCAGACTTTTTTAGAATCATAGAAAAATCTAGGTTGGGAGGCATCTCTGGAGACCATCTGGTCCAACCTTCTGTTGAAAGGCTATCTCTGTCAAGCTGAGGCTAGAATATTTCCAGCGAGGGAGATTCCACCACTTCTCTGTAACTTATTCCAACGTTGTTAGTTTCTTGCAATGAATTGTTTGCTTATTTCTAGACCAATATTTCCCCTGAAGCAGCCCATTGCCTCTTGTCCTGTCAGAATGCATCCTTGTGAAGAGAGTACCGCCATCATTTCTATAATTACCTTTTAGCTACTGGAAGTTTGCAATTGTTTTTTCCCTGAGCCTTCTCTTCTCTTGGATGAACAAAAAAATTATTTCATCCTTCCTTCACGTGCCAAGTTCTCCCACCGTCTCATTATCTTGGTGGCTCTCTGCTGTACCTTCTCCATTTTTTATTGACTCTTTGAAACTGGGGGATCAAAACTGTGCAAAGTATTCCAGGTGTGACCTGACAAGTGCTGAATGGGGTGGAATGATCACATCCCCTGGTCTTTGTGGCTCTTCTCTCGCTGATGCAACCCAAGATGCTGTTGACAGTTGGCTGCCAGGGCATATTTCTGGCTCAGGCTCAGCTTGCTGTTCACCAGGACTCCCAGGTTATTTTCAGCAGGGTGACTCCTCAGCCTGTACTGTTGTTTGGTATTATTCCATCTCAGATTTAGGACTTCACATTCATCTTTGTTGAACCTCATGCAATTCTTGCTGGCACAATCTTCCAGCCTGCTGAGGGTTTTTTTCCTAGCAGTTTAGTATCATCTGCAACCTTGGTGAGATTGTGTTCACTCCCGTCATCCAGCTCGTTCATAAGGATATTGACTACTGTTTGGATCTAGTATTGATGCCTGAGGAATTCCACTGGCTAGAACTTTCTTCTTGGACATATAAATACTTCTTAGATCCAAGTGTGAATGCAGACTGTGCTAACTCCTTCTCAAGTTGAATCCCCTGTCAACATCCCTCCCCATGTACATCCTCCCCATGGACATATGTATCCAACACAGAGGAGTAAAAGAGGAAGGTTTGTGTGTGAAAGCAGTTGATTTTCTGATATGGTTATAGCACCGTAAAAACTATAATTAGATTCAGATTCTATTCAGATTTACAACACTACAATTTATTTCAAGTATTTGCAATAAACTCGGAAGAAATAGGACACCCTACATCTCACTTGTTGGGACGCTTATCCAAGATTTGTAAGAACCTCTCCCCACTGAGATATGAGTATCCCTATTGACATAAGGATTTACGCAGCAGTTGTCAACTCTAGACATATAGGGGCAAGGAGGTTCTTTCAGATCTGCCAGCTGATATTATTTGGCCATATTTAAATAGGCCAGAAGCAGAAAGTCTAGCCATGCCAGGATCAGTTGACTGTGATGGATGTGTCTCTTCTGCTTATGCAGTTCTACTTTGTATGGATACTCATCTGCCCTAAAAATAATACTCAAAGTTACAGGGTTAGGTCATCACATGGAATATAGTATATCCGGGTGCCAGAGGACATTTAGATAAACGCGTAATGTGAAAGTCCTCTGGAGATGCTGAGGAGCTTCATGCAGAAAAATGAACCACATCATTGTTGGGAAGAGCAGGGAGGCACTGAAGCTGGTTCCATTTCACTTGGATACCTCAAATACTGATGTGTTGGTTAAAAAATGATTCCTTCTTAGTTTCACTACTCAGTCAGAAAAGTATAGCAATTTAAGCTCAAATGATGTCAGCTATCCCATTGTTCATAAAAAAAAAAAAAAGCCCAAACTTTAAAACCAGATTCCCAACAGTAATGGCTTCTTACTTTGCCATATCTTAAGAGGTGCCTTCAGGCCTGCCTTTGGAGACATAAAATTTGCCTCTCTATAAAAAAAATGGTTTATCTTTGTAAACACATCTGAAGGCTTTTATTGAAATAACCAATACATTTCATAATATGTTATTTATATAGTCCCTTTACTTAGATTTTATAATTAATACTAGATGCCATTGGATTTTTTGTAGTGATTTTAAATCTCCTTTAGTAGTTGGTCAAAGAAAATGAAGATTTATTCATATACTCTATTTACCCCCTATTGCATGTAACCTTCACACGATAATCAATTCTGCTGGGACTATGGATCCTGAGTCTACCACTCAAAGGTCAAAAGTGAGAAAAATTGATCATCTGTTGTATACCTGTATATCAAGATATATAGTCTTTCTTCAGCATGCCTCTCATTAACATTTCTGGAATAATTTTCTTTTAATAGAGTTTTGTCAGTCTAATATTCTAACTTTTTTACCAGAATTATACCAGAATTTAAAAAGTACAGTTAGAAATTACAGCAAGGTATTTTTACTATGAGAGGAACCTGTTAGTTACAGAAAGAGAAATCAACCATTATGTCATTTAGAAGTTTTTACAATTAAAAGTTTTATTCCTAGAGGAACTGAAAGACAATTAAATGAAATGCTAACAACAAATTAAATGCTTTATAGTTCTGTCATCCCATTAGGTCTCTTTAGGGAAGCTGTTCTCATATAAAGCATGCCATAACCTATTTGCATAATGATTCTATCTTAACTGTGCCTTCTGCTCTTTTATGGTGTGTTGTTTATCCTAGTGCATGGCTAATATAGTAGAATCACAAAGAAAGTAAAAGCTGCTATTTATGGCAGACAAAACATTGCACCATTCAAATATATTATGCAGGACAGTACTCAAACCGCAAATATGATTTAACACAGAAAGACATTATACTTCCCCCATTGCAGTAGCTTAATTGTTTGAATTATATACACTGTTACCGTCATTGTTTTTATAAGATTATACACACAAAAGCAGTTCCAGCTAGAGCATGTGGAAGCTTGTGAAAGAAAATATAAGGTTTCTAAAGACAGTGCTAATGGTCTGAGCCTGTTTGAAAAAGCCAAACCGTTTCCATAGGGGAAAAAAACTACTTCTGAGAAATGTTCATCTCTGATACACACCGACACAAACATACTTTCAAATTTTTTGAGGGAAAGAAATTTCAGAAAATGAGTCTTGATTTCTGGCTTTAGATTATAGCTTAGTAATTTATGAGATTGGCTTTGTCTCCATGGGCAGAAAGTGAATAGCTACAAATCTTGGCATGCAAAGCTCTTTTTAAAAAAAAAAAAAATAAAAAAAACAACTATATGTTTTTAAAAAGGCAGGGAAGAAATGTAAACAAGTTTCTAATAATAGCGTTTGAACTCACAACAGTGTCAATTTCTTTGACCAGCTGTAGCAAGTTCCTAAAGCTTATTTTCCTGGTAAGCTAGTTTAGTCACCCTGGCTTGTGTATAACCTCAGAAAACTAATAAAGGGTCCAGAAGTATAAGGTCTGTTTGCTCCACTGTCTAAACAGAACTTCTTGGATCTTAACAGCATCAGTTGCGTATGCAAGGTATTGGATGCATATTTTGCAAGCTGTATCAGGACTTGCTGTGATAAAGCCACAGGATCAGAAGTCCTTAGCGGCACAAACAACGGTTTCTTGCAGTTTATTATCTTCTACCATTTAACTACAGTCAGTCTGTTTTCAGTTCGAACACAAGGGAAGAGAATTCAAGAACAGGGCCGAACCTCCTCTTTCAGTGGTAGATAACCATCAGACAGGTTTACTTTATCATCAAGCCGTACATCAGTCATAGCAAACTGTCTTGAACAAACTCTCCCAGCGTTACAGACTGCACTGCGGCAAAACTTCCATTTAGGTTTTCACAGATGTTCAATTCTTTTAAGTGTCTGACTAATTCCTGAAACAGTGTTCCTTTTCTGTTTGGGAGCTTGAAGAGAGTGGTTAAGTTTTCAAAAAGGCCAGGTACTCAACAGTTCACAATAGCTTCAAAAATAGATATTAAAAAATAACAATTTAAAAGTGGCTTAAAAAAGAAGACTCACAGATTGTTAAGAAAAAAGATATTAATTCTTAACTTCTAAATGTTCCAAGTATCACATTGTGTATAGCTTTTCCCCTCTTGTGTTTATGCAGCAATGAGACCTAGACTGTCATGATTAAACTGATCCTACTGGTTTTACTAATGAGGAACCTGGACTTTGCTTTGTTGGGCAGTCTCTTCATGGATGTGAACCTCTCCTGCTCTTGGCATGAAGTCTTATTTCTCTTTTCCAGACCTTCTTGAGAGCATGTCATCCACACTACAGCCAAGCATAAGTCAGTATCAATTCCAGCTGGAAAACTTCAAGACTGGATGCAGAAGTGTCAGACACAACCAATATCTTTGCTGCTGTTAGCAAAAACACAGATCTTACTACATATATTTCGCCCGAGTGTCAGCAGGATTTGGACTTCTCTCTGTACAAAAACTCTGGTAGTTGAGAACTACCTTATAGCCTTTACTTTAATGAATTATTCCCTTCCAACTAAATGTGTATTTCTCAGCATGAATATGACACTAAATGTCATGCAAATGAATTAAGCAATTTCCTCCAGAGACCTGAAATAACTTCCTTCTGTTACTAAGGAATTTCAAGGAACATCCTCTGGTGGACTTTAGCAAATTAAAAAGATCACTTCTGCTGTTCTGGTGTCTCAGACCTTCTTCCTCTCAACATATATCCGGTATTTACCTTTCCTCTTCGTAGTATGCAAATGTTTGCCAGAATTTTAACTTTAAAAGAAAATAAATCACTACTTTTTGTAGAATTAAAGACAAGATCTGTGGGTGAGGTTAGTGTATATATTTAATGTGAAATGAGTGGTGATTCGCTCTCTACAGACAATGAACTTCTCTGACCAGATATGTTTTATATACTTCTGGCCTGACATTGTACTCGAGCGCACCACCTTTGCAAAAGGCAGCAAGATTGCTGCTATTTAAACCTGTGCTGTTAAATGCTTAGGTTTCTATGTTGACCTATTTCATACTTTGAAGCATGATACTACTACTGTTTACTGTGAGAATGTTATTTCAAGACCTTCACCTCTGAGTGATTTCCCAGCGTGGAAAAGGAAGGTTGTATATAAATTGTTTCCAGCATTATTTTTGGAATAAATATATACCCAGGGGAAATTTCTAGTCTTTGCTGTAGCTACTACAGAGTTCAATTTTCTTTTCCTTCGTTTCTCTTCAAGTTAAGTGCATCAAAATAAGGCTTCCCTTATTTGTTTACCTCATGTACAGCTAGAATATTTGTAGTATACCTGAAATAGGTCTTGTTGGTTTATAGGTACCTTCCTACTGTAGTCCAAACTGTTAAGTAATGAATAGATCATCTAACTTGCTTTTAAATGTCTCTAGTGATGGCAAGTCCTGTAATCCTTCCATCTGTCAGGAACGATGTAGTTGTTATATCTTCCCAATTTTTGCTAGGATGCCAGACTGTGACCCTTTATGTTCTGTTTTCTGGGTGATGCTGAGTATTCAGATGTTTAAATAATTTTATAAACTTTTTTATAAGTTCTAGGGCATACTCAATGTTTAATTTGATCCACTTTCTGTCAGAGGATTTAATGTGGTGTTGTTTATGAATGGAAAATGTGGGTATCTCACCAGATCAGGAGGTAAAGATGTATATATTAGAGCAGCATGTTTCATCATGCTCCTATGCCAATAAGCCTTAAGCTTATAATGTAACAATTTCTGTCTACGCATCATGTAAAGTTGTGGAGGAAACTCTCTTTTTAGTCCAACAAATTATGAACACTGAGGGAAGAGTGCTCTTTGTGGTCACTTACTTCAATGCTATTCAAGATAGACAGGAAATACAGAATAGAAAATACTAAGAAGTAAATTAGCAGCATAGTTTCAAAAAGCCTCTTTTACTTACCCAATATCTGATTGTTCAGCATATGTTTATTTTCCCATAAATCCATCATCCTTTATATTACTGAATTTTTGCCTATTTATTGCACTTCTTTTGATTTTTTTTTTTATTTTTTATATGAGTTCTCATGCAGAAAACCCTTGCTCTTACTACAATGAGAAATAAAGGGCAAAACAGGAAAACAAATTTACATACAAAGTACAGGCTGGGGCACATTCTCTGGGATTATGCATCTTCAAAGACTTTCTCTGGAAGTATATTATAAACAAGACCCCTTCCAGG
>NW_008795024.1:729539-736014 GCF_000699145.1 Aptenodytes forsteri | reverse complement strand
GTACATAAGTTTTTCCCAACTATTTTAAAGCAAAGGATGCTTGCTGAAGCTGTATTTTGTCCATAATATGCTGCATATTTTAGACAATTATTAATATGGAAAGCATATCATAACTGATATGATCAGTCACTGGTTTTAAAAATGGATTGTCTAGCAATTAATTATTTCCAGTCTATCTCTGTAACAGTACATGATACCAAATACAGTTTATGCATGAGAGATCGTTCTAGAAGTATGTCCAAATGCTTGAATTTACTTAATTTGAAGACAGAAATTTGTGTCGACACCTTGAAAGATTGTAATGTTATGGCTGGTAGTACAAAAAGAACATTCTGCCAGGTTCTGATTCATCGTTATTAACACTTAGCATTCAAAGCAGCACATAAAAATACCAGGCCAAATGTTCCAGAATCTCAACATTTTCCTCTGTTGATATCAGCAATGTCTTACCAGTTTTAACACACTTCATTAATGAACACCCCATGCCAGATGTGCCCCTGTTTAAATGCCTAAAAATAACTCTTAAGTTGTTCCCTAGCAAATGCTAAGCTGACATAAAGATGAGCTTATGGCAATAATTATATTGCTGCCTTTAAGGTTTATGTTGCACTTGCAATTCAACACACAATTTGGGATTTTTACACTGAGAATGGTCTTGAGGTTACTACCTAGGAATACTAGAGAAAAGTTACAATGTAAAGAGAGAAAGGCATATAATTCATTTTGTCTAAGAGTTATACTTAAAGTAGTGAACAGATGGACAGTTTTTAAATCTGAAAATCCTATCACTTGCCAGCTGTAGTATGTCACATATAACACGTCTGGCTCAAATACAGAAAAATCCTACTTGAAAAGTTAGCAGGTATCAGGAATATTTTGCCAGTTCTTTTTACTGTTGCAGAAAGAGTAATTGCTGTTTCTGAGAAAATAGTATGTAGGATGAGGGAGAAGCTGATATTTAGTCTTCATTCAGGGGAGGGAGGGAGAGAAACATGACAAGGAATAAAATAAAGCCTTACTTGAAACTTCCTCCTGATGATTCCTTTAACACATGAAACAACTCACTTACTTTGAGTACACATATTCATTTAACCAATTCCATTCTCTTATGTACTCTTGAAATATTTGTTGAAATTTAGGCCCATGTGCTTTTTAACCTGTGGATGGTATGCATAGAGATTATCTCAGGAATGACAGGCGTTACCCCCACTACAAAATAATATCTGTTCTAGGTAGCATCATCTGCGTTTGTAACAACACTATTTTGCGGTGTTTCTGATGATGACATCCAATGTGTAACGCACCTCGCCAACGACAGTTTGCATTGTTGCTCTCTGGGATTCCTGTGCCTGCAGGGAAGACATGTTTATAAGTTTCCAAATGTCAGTTTACAAGGTCAAGGAAACAAGCAAAAGGAATAGTCATTAAATACTATCAGCTTGCGTTTGGTTACACCTTTATTACTCTTCAGAGGAAATAACGTAAGATCCTGTTGACATCCTGTTGTAAGCAAAATACTAATATTCTCAGTTCTATATATTGGCTGTGGACTTTAGGTTCCTCTCTCTATACAATATTTATTTTGTGAGTAATTTTTATGATTCATTAAACTTACCGTTCCATGGTGAATACCCCAAGTAATTGTATGTGGCACAGTCAACTTCTTTAAAATATCTGAATGGGAACTACAAGATGTAGAAACTGCTAATATATAAACTGGGAATATTACGACTGAAGTAAACGTAAGGAAACAAACTTTAAATGATTACTGTGGACTGTGAAAAATTCCACCCACCCTTCAAAGTTTTTAGCTGAAAAAGTTATTTTTGAAAGAGCAGAGGAAAGATGATCAACAGAAAAGTAACGGTAGAAAGCAGGGAATGACAGGTTTGGCCAATTGACCTGTCTTTTCTACTTCTATCCCAAAGGAGATCGTGTCTAGGTAGGAGACTGATCTCCTGTTCCTGCCTCGTGTCTAGGTAGGAGACTGATCTCCTGTCCCTGCTGTGTCTGTAACAGGGTCTCTGAGGCTGTTAGAGAGCAAAATACCTTTAGGATTATAATCCTCTTTGCAATACTGTTCTTTAAAATAATATCAAATGATGATGCAAGAAAGAGATGCCAAGAATCCGCCTTTCCTACAGCTGAGAGTCACTAAACACGTTAGGCCTTGGAGAACTAGAGCGAGAGAGAGATCCATAGGGGTCAACAACGTAAACGGTGTCAGTACATCTGCCGGCACACCACCGCTCTCCTGCTGGATAGTCCAGGGTGTGTGGAGCAGTGCTGGGGTAAGCTAGTACTGATGGCTTCGGGATTTTTCCTGTTGGTTTCATTCTTGTCTCTGCCTACGTTATGCTATGGAACAGCCCCTGTTTGCATGACACTGCTGGTCACAAGATCCCCCAGGACAGCTGCTGAGGTGACTGATTGAGCTTGTCCTGTAACCTGTCAGTCACACGCGGCTGTCCCCATTGACAGCTTTGCTTATAAAGTTTTCTTTAATTCATCCTTAACGAGTAGTGAGGCCCTTCGAAGTGTTTATCTGTAGTGCCTTCTTTTTAAAATAATGTTTACTTGTTAAGTACCAGAAGAAGAAAAAAAGAAATCTGGAAAAAAAATGTTAAAAAGAGAAAAAGCATATTCTTTCTATAGTACTGGAGTATATGGTCATTATGGTGAAGGTCTCTAATTTGACAGAAGAAGATAAAGTAGCTTATAATTACTATCCAAAATATGCCTCTGTAAAAACTGGGAGTAAGCTAGAAAGTTTTGTCTTGACTAATTAAATGTCATACTACTTATGTTAGTACTTCATCTACCAAAGACTTTGCAGAGGTTAGATGTGTGAAGATGTTTAGAATAACTTCTAAAAAGTATGAATATGGTCATCAGCATTAGTGCGTGAAAATACAGGTCTTGCTATACAGAAATGGGATTGGAAAGATGAAACTGTATATATCCTATCTAAATTTCATACGCTGAGGAAAGAAATGGGGGCGGGGAGGGGTCTGAATGTCCAAAGAAGCCTTTTGCAACAGCATGGCTACAGTAAACAGGAGACTCTCTTTATGTTTATTCCCAATTTTTCCACAAATCTGGGAAGGAAAAGTAGCTGGAATGTCCACTACTTTTTAAATTAATATGAAGAGCCTTAAGATTATTTTTACGTAAATGTCATTTTTAATAACTGAAAATGCCAGTGGCCGCATTAAAGCCTTATGGTATCTAAGAGGTAACAAACCAACAATTAAATGTTTACACAAACCGCTTTGTTTTCTCAACAAAGTTCCAATGACTAAACTTTAAAAACAAACAAACAAAAAAAGTTTAAACATAGGAACACTTTTGAAAATTAACCTGTTGTATTTTGTTCGCAGCTCAAAACTGGTGGTCAAGGACTAAAGGAGTAATTCAAGAGGGAGGCCCCAACTTAATCTGTTTTTAAGCCAAGATGAAATTTTAACACATGCAGAGAGCCTAAGTGTCCTGCCACTTATTTAGACTTCTCATATCCCTTTCTGTGTAGCCAAGGATGTATATTTTGAGAACATTTAATCCTTTAAAAGATTTAAGATGAAAATACATTTCTGAATTTTGTCTTGCAACTCTAATACTGATATTGGTAGTGGTTACAGTGAGCTACTTTTTAAAGCCTATAATTCATATCAATAAAAGTTTTTCAAGTTATTTTATATGGTCTGTTGCCCAAATACTATCCTTGCACATGCTTCCTATTAGCTTCCATAGAAGAGAATGTTAATCTATTGGCTCATTCTCTGAAGAAAATATTACTTTAAATGCCAGTGATGTTCATTCATTCTTGTCCAGAATAATTCTGAAGATTTATTATGACAAAGCATAGTTGTAGTTAAAGATAATCCAGTCTGTTGTCTCTTTGATATAAGAATGAGAAAACATCAACTATAAAAAAAAAACCCACGTTATTTTTCTCCATGTCTTTCATTACGTGAGGAAATGGAAAAAAAACATCTGGAGTTATCTCTGAATTCAGAGGTGCAACCTGAAAATTCCTCTGCTGGCTCATTACACCCATTATCTGTCTTCATTTTCTGCCCTTTTTCAACTGAATCATATACTATTTCCTTCTGGACTGCTGTTACTCTCTGCTTCATTAGCTGCTAATGAGTTGAGATACAGAACAGCATGTCTTCTTTCTTTATTCTTTCCTAACATTTACTGAGGTGCTGGGGGCTTTTTTTTTTTTTCTCTTTTTCTTTTCTTTAGGTAGAGGGCTGGTGGTTTGCGAGGGAGAACTAGAGGTATCAAGATAGATGATATCCAGCTTGATACTCACAGATTTGATCGTGCTTATAGAAGAATTTTTGGTGAAAATGATCTTGATTCTTTTAAATCGTAAAGATCTATTTGTTTTTCTCTCCTCAACAAATATTTTTTATTCAGAGCTGTAATATGTATGGTCTCCTAATTTAAGAATGATAATGAAGGTAAACAGAACTATTCATTTTTAATCCCTATTCTGATGTTGACTAGCACTGGGAATGATGATTCACACCTACTCTGTATGTCCGTTTGCAGACTGACATTTTAGTTATTTATATAAAAAGGTATTTAGGAAAGGATTCTATAAGTTTTGGTGGTTTGGGGTTTTTTTCTTTGTTTTTTTTTTTTTTTTTTTTTCTTTTTTCCCCCAATTTGATTCTCAAGGCAGGTAAAAAGAAGAAAACAGCTTTGCAGTGCATACTGTCTTATAGTTTCTCCAAATTGAAAATGTCAATAAGGAAATACGCTCTTTGTAAGTTCTGGGACTTCTATGGAAAAAGTAACGAGACTCTGTAGTTGTGTGGGTAGGTTCCACCAAAATGATTTCTTACCTGGGAGCCATGGTAATTCTGCAACAGTGACAAAAACAGTAAGACCTCTGGTACTTGGAAGCACTGACTCATTATTGGTATAGTGCTCTGAAGCAATAATCAACTTCAGATGCAGGACAGAAGATTATAACGATGTTTTGAAAGATGTTTGACTTATAATGTCCAATAGTGTCTTTATGTCCAGAAACTATACAAAATTTAAATGCAACTAATTTAAAGGTAATTAAATATTTTTTTAAGTATATAATGATATAATTGACTCTTCAAATAATCTGTAATTAAAGCTGAAATTTCATGGCTGGAATTCCAATTTGTTAAGTATGTTTAAAGGTACAAGTTTAATCCATACGCTGTAGTAACACCAGATTATGAACCACACCAGCCGCCTTTTGAATTTGGTCTGCAAAGCTGATTTTTTTCTGTGAATACCTTTTTTCTGCTCAGGTATTTCTGCAAATACATGCAAATTTGTTTTCAAGCAAAAGTCATTGATGGGCATATTTTTTCCTTCGCTCCTTAAACTTCATAGTGTGATGAAATGATTTTTGAAATGCATGTTTTCTCATGAAAATAAACGCTTATTGCTTTACATCCCCTGCACAGGAAGTGGTGACATGTAGATTTTACTGGGATTATTTATCCATTTATTTTGACTTATATTTTGCTTCCTTTTCAATAGTTACGTATAGATGTAAATGTAAGACCAAATTTTCAAGATGTCATATAATTGCATAAAATAACATTTTCTGGGTTTCAATGTACATTTCACTCCGAGCTTTTGGCAACTCCTAGTGCTATTTGCAAATACTACCCATCTTCGTCATCAAGCCTAGAAACCCAGCTCTGCATTGAGAAAGAATCTGTGATGCAAAATTCACCTTCAGGTAGAAAAACAACATTTCCATTTACACCTGAAGTTGGCCTTCTGTTATAGTCTCATTAGTGAATGAAGCACTGTACTGTGCAACTGCTCCTTCCTTAGGGTTGAGCATTAACACGTTCTTGTATGTCTTTTAAAAAATAATATGGAAAGAACACATCCGAAGATATGACAGCCTTGACCTAAACTTTGTAACACGTAGCCACAATGAGACTTCTGTTCTCCACTCCTTTGATGTGCAAAAATAAGTTCAAATACTGTATTGCAGCAGAACCAAGATAGCAACGGAGTAGACCTCAGACTTGGAGAGGAACTTTGGGAAACTTCCTCCTCCCCAGGTAATAGTAAAGTTTCTTTTATGAAAGACAAAAGAAATGGGGCAAAGAAATCACTAACTAGATCAGATTTGACAGAGGTATGAAAATGAGTTAGAATAAATTGAATAAAATCTGAACATGAATACGAAGAAATAGGAAATTGTTATCACAGCGTCTACTTAATTTACAGACTTGGAAATGGATGTGCAGCAGATCAGAAAAGGAGTTGTCTGGGAAAAATATGAAAGGCTAGGCTTTCATAGGTAAAATTTGGTTTCAGAGGTAAAATTTGAAATAATCATATTAAAGCAAAATGAAAATGGCTTTAAATCTATCTAAATAAAAAGTATTTGAAAAAAAATATGAGGAACAGTGTGCATTGTTCCATGAGTCCATGGGCTTATCTAAATCTAGCATATGAA
>NW_008795024.1:723276-729492 GCF_000699145.1 Aptenodytes forsteri | reverse complement strand
TCTGTGCTTTTTATATCTAATCAGGTTACCAGGAATACAAATAAATATATCCATATGCTTCTTAAAATAAAAATAAAAGAATCAGAAAATCCAAAGATGACAGATTTGCCATTAATTCATAATGACTCTATAGAATGTAGTACAAGATTCTATCAGTTACACGTCCTACAGCAACGGTTAGGTCTATATGCCTCGCAGAGGCAGAAAACAAGGAAAGTAATTGCCTTGAGGAAATTATTCCTATATTCTCTGCTCTCATAAGTTCCTTTTTAGGATTCTGCACAATGCTATGGACTAAAGACTAATAGCAGTACATGTTTTTGAATGTTCAGCTGTTCCTAGAAAAATTAAAAGGAGAAATAAGAGGAAGAAAAATTTATTATTGGCCATCCTTTAAGTAGAACATATGTTTTATTTTACTTTAGTCATTTAAATTGCTTCAGTTGTTCCTAGAAAAATAAAAAGGACAAATAAGAGGAAGAATAATTTATTATTGGCCATCCTTTAAGTAGAACATATGGTTTTTTTTACTTTAGTCATTTAAATTGCAATTTGTAATCAATCTGTCACTACGTTGACAGGTCATGGCTGAATACTTTCTACAGCGCAGATAGAAGTATAGTATATGATACAGCTAAACCAAAAAAAATCCTCTTTAGGTAAGTCATGAGATAACTTTCAAAAAGATCTAAAAGAAACGGTATTCAGGCAACCAGTAAAATGCTATTACTCATTACCCAGCAACAGACACCACTAAGCTTAAAATATTACAGTTGGATATTAAAACTTCCCCTTAAAAGAATTTCAGTAATACAATGTGTAATTTTCCAACCCATTTACCATCAACTCTCCTCTATTTAATAAACAGTGCTATAATTCTGGCACGTGTTTAGGATCCAAGACCTGGCTATTTTTCTAAGAGGGCATCTAACAAGTTTTGACACATAGCCTTTCAGTGCCTACTGGTGATAATGAAAATTTAAGTGGTTTTATATGAAAGATTCAATTTGAGTTTATGCAATACAGTACCTGTATGGAAGTAGCTACAAATGCCTTTGCCTGTCAATATCTGTGAATTGAAATGGAGACCAATTTTTATGAAATTAAAAAAAGATACATCCAGTATGCTTTCTTCTGTAGGAAAGACGTTAAAAAAGAAGGAATGAGTCTGATAAGCAGTTTGGAAAGAAGAGAGTTCATCAAAAATTTATGAGGATTAATAAAGCAGTTGTAGTTAATTTCTTATGTGAAAACATGAGCGGAAGAGATTTTTAATATAGGGATGATTGCTCTTGTATTGTTATAGGGCTCCTCAGAAGTAAGGCACACAAGGTTTAGGGATGTTTCTCAGTTCATCTGGGTCTCGGTATCCCACCTACTGGGTGATGGGATGTGGCACCAAAATCCCATCAAAATTAGTTTATAAAAAAGAAATAAAAGAAAAATAGTTAATGAAGCATGGTTGGGAAAGTGGCTGTTAACTTCATACATTGCTACAGAAACTAATTCTGTTGCAGACACACCAAGTTCAAGACATTTAAAATTTAAATTTTCAGAAGACTTATTTGGAAAGAAAATGTTCAGTTGGAGTGACAGTCTCCTCCTACAAATATATATAATAATACTTGGTATAGGTTTGCAACTTTTCTAAAATTAAGGAGAAATATAAATTAAGACTTTTTCTTATACAACTTCATGCATGTGAGAGGCAATTTTTGTTGTGGTGGTAGAGATACTTAGAAGAGAAGTTGAAAGAGCCCACGTTACCACTGGCATCTCTTAAGTACCTTATTTTGTCCAAGACAACCACTCTTCTGATGCACATTTTAAAACCATAGCAGCACTCTTGCTGTATTGAATGAAATCTGTCACAGCCCTAAAAAGAATTTTCTCTCCGCAAATTCAAGATGACCCTTCCTGCGTAATGGTTACAAAACATACTCCCTGTCCCATTGCATCCCGTCTACATCCAGTCATTGCAAGCAAACAAACAGCCATCAAGAGATGAAGATGAGAGGAAGGAATCTGTTTAATGTTATGTTATTTCAAAGCAGCACAGATTACTGTGTAGATGGGTGAGTTTCCGTTCTGCTTTCTACCCTTGATAAGAAAGCGAATACTCGTAGATCTTTGCTACCATAGAAATTTAATTAAAAAATGCCTCAATTTGAAAGCAAAAGTTTTTACATAAAGTTACTTGCACTCTCCAGTGTGAGCTGTTTTTGTGGCCGTGACAGATAAGTCATTACATAAGATTGGCTTCACCGTCATGGTTCTGCTTATGAAGATAAAATTAAAAGTCCAATTAAACACAGCTAGAAGGCGTGAAAGAAGTGAAATAATTATCTTAGACTTCCAGTGCTTTCTAACCCAAAAAAAGAATGCATAAAGATTATCAGTAATCTACCTAAACTAAATATAATAACAAAAGGAAATAGATATAACCCCTTAGAAAACAAATGCACAGAAAAAAAATACCCAACGGCATTAATGTTAAGTTTTTATACAGAGAAAAAAAAAAACCAGTTTAACTTCTCTGCATGCTATTTTATCTCTCAGTCAAAGAACAGGTAATTAATTCAGCGTCTTCCACTCTGTTCAGATTTCCTTGAGCAATGTCTACTAGCTATTTTAAAACGGGTACTTTTCCTTGGTTAACTTGGCAATTAAGTAGTTAGTTTTAAACGTAAAGAATAGTGGAAGATGAAATCATAAGAAAAAATATTAATATATTTTAACCTGGCTTACCAGTATGTTTCAAAACATTCATTTCAGCAAATAGGAAAGGTATATAACACACTCAGAAAGACAGAACTGCAGGTAATAATAAAAGTTAATAAATCATAAATACAATAATTTTAAAACAAAAATTCCTGATCATATTATCACTGCTTGCTGAACAGATTATTTCTTTAAATCTGATTATATGTTTTTAATAAATTAATTGTCTTTGATTTTTTATTAGGCCAAAAGAAACTTTATATGCTTTATCTTTCTGGCTATGTATAAAACAACTTTCCTCAAAAATATGTCCATCTTAATCTTAAAGCTTTCATGACTTTCTTGAATGCTATGCGCTACTATTAAGTCTAGAGAAATTAAATGAGAATTCTATTTGCTTTCCATGTGAACTTGCTTTTGAATGGAAGCAGACATGTTTTCATGTTTTGTATGTGTAGTTCTTTTTAAGTTCTCCCATCTTCACTAGATCTTTGAAATGATTGTTAGTACAGACAACAGTATGCTTAAAAACCATTCAAAGTCTTCTGAAGTCCACCTTTAAAATTTCACATATTTTAGAAATGCTGCGTTTTTCAAAATGGTGCAATAACACTGTAGGAAGGCAGATAAACACTTAAACATTAAAGATAAAGAAGTACTGTACTTCAATCACAAAGGAAAAACTGGAGCTAAGAGAAGTTTAATTTTTTAAGGTTTTCCATTCAGATTTAAAGTAAATGAATTGTCACATGGAAAACTAGATTAATTTCCTAGTCTACTACTCATTGTCTGATTTCCTTGTAAGAAACAAAAACTTTTTTTCAGGCTATTCCATTAAAAATTTAAATGGCATCGTTTCTTCTATAACAAGTTCGGATCTGTATTCATAGTCAGTTTTCTCTTCTAGAAGTTTTTGGTTTGGTTTCCCAGCAGGCACAAAAGGCCAAAAGCTTCTTCCTTTGTTCTAAAAGGTCTGTAGTTTGTTGAAAAAGTATCACCGGTCTCCACTACCAAATAAGTTTAAACTCCTGAAAAGGCAACATTACTTAAAAACGAGTGGTCTCAGAAAAAGGTTTGGATAGTCTTTTGGAAGCTCACTCTCATAAAGTAATGTGTCCTTTTTTTATTTAAAAAAGAAGAAAATTTTGTCATTTTACATTCATTCAATTTCAGTTAATGGAAGTTGTTTATTTTGTCCTTGTTTCTGCCAGTTAAATGTATGATCTATGAGCTGTTTAATCACCTATGGAAACACTCTTATTTTGTTTTTGACATTATCTCACTCTATATTTTGTTATCGCTGAACATCAGCATAGTCACGTCTGCATCACTTAAAGGCAGTCGGTCACAAGTCAGGTATGTGACCCACCCCTGCATCTTACTGCGTTCCACAGACTTGTCATCATAAAGTTCATTTTAATTTTCACAGATTTACTCACTGTTAATTAACTCTGAAATTCAGAGCACTGAAGCCTTTTATTTTCATATGCAAAAGTGAAATGCTCCCATCAGTATTTATCCTGGAAAATGAACAGCTCTGAAAAAGAGACGAAGCAGCCAAAAACATGCTATGTAAAATATGTATTGAGTCAGAAGAGGGAAGAAAATGAATAGAGTTCTTATAAATTCCGTTAGCCCAAGGGCATCAGTGACTTGCAATATAAGCCAACATATTAAGTGCTTTGTTTGACAATTTACTTATAAATAAATTTATACTTTCTCAGCCTAGTAATGGAGCACAAAAAACTCCAGCTTTGGCATGTGTATCTCCCCTTTAACTTCTACCAGTTGTAGATGTGCTAACTTGTGGCTGTTTTATAGATGCATCCTGCCCTGTAAGCTTTGCAGCATCTCTGGTTTACTGAAAACATGAAAATACATATATGCAGATGACATCAAAATGGGGATAAAATGACGCATAAGAAACAGAAGAGAAAATAATTATAAAATACAGTTTGTTCAAGCAATGGCTGTATTTGCTTCCACAGATTTTGCGCTCAAAAGCAGGATTGCAAGTATGAAGTGAGCTGTTTTATAAAAACTATAGTATGTATTCCTGGCCAGCACATTGCGATATGGCTACTCAGCGAGAACATCCTGATAGAACCACTGTGTGAACTGTGTTTTTAGAGCAATTAATTTGCTGTTCTATTTCATGTCTACAAAAAGCTGTGGATTTGATGGATTTTCATCAAGCTCCAGGAAATACATATGTTTGTTCAAGAAATGTATAGTTATGCCTTTCAAATCAGAATAATTTTTCTATCCTTTGGTCCCTGTTAGCCATAGCTTATAAATTGTAGCTTTCCCAAACAAGGAACAAAATTATGTTTGCTCACAGTTGCAGACAATTTTCAAAGCAGCCACACCTTCAGCTTTTCATATGGAGTGGATGAGAGGAATAAAATAAAAAGGAAATAGCCAACACAATCAAATAGGAGGTGGGTCTGACTGCTGTTCTTTTGATACCTTTTTGATAGTTCTGTTTCCAGACCAGAGTCAGTCCCTGCCTTTGGTGAGGTAATGTCTATATATGTTTCTCCCCGTGCCTTAAGCACAAATATCTCATTGCAGATGGTCTGACTTGATGATCAGGATATCAGAAATACTTAAATTGTAAATTAATCTACAGTGTCAGTCTGTCAGTGTCCTCTGTGTCACCACCAACACTTTCCCGAGGTTTGCCAACAGCTGTAGGCCTGCTCTTGTGCCTGTTTATCTCAGTGGCCTTCGGTCTTACTGAGGAAGAGTTAAAAAAGATGCTATTCAGAGCAGACGTCATTACAAAAATAAAACCCAATTGAAGAGTTCACAACGGCCCTTTCCAGTCTGAAGCTGGCTTCAAATCTGCCAGGAAAGAGTGCTAATAATTTTATCCACCTGGTATGGTTTTCAATCAGAAATTCTGTACCAGAAACAGGTACATTAGATGAGGTATTACTTATTTTTAATTTTCTCTTAAAATTAAATATATAGTTCCTAGATTACATTGATATTACTAAATTTTCACTGTTGATACTAAAGTTAAACATATGCATCACTACCAGACTGTTCTGGTTATCCCAAGACAATAAACGGATATTTGTACTTCTTAAAGAGTTTTTGTTTGCTAATTTGTTCAAGTAATTGTCATTGATATTG
This sequence comes from Aptenodytes forsteri, assembly GCF_000699145.1. NCBI lineage: Eukaryota > Metazoa > Chordata > Aves > Sphenisciformes > Spheniscidae > Aptenodytes > Aptenodytes forsteri. Next base: position 723,630 of record NW_008795024.1, on the reverse strand, counting down.
CTGTCCTGTATTACTTGTCTTTTTCTACTGAGTTCTTGCCTTTATCAATAATGTTTGTTTATTTTCAGCACTGTTGAGAGGTAGAGGTTTGGTTTGTTGGTTTTTTTCTTTCTGAAAAGAGCATTTCAGTCTGGAGATCTGACATTACAACTTACTTTGAAAGTAATTTTTTTCTTGGAGAATCCTTGCTCTAATTTAAATTTCAAAGTGTTGTGGTTTAACCTGGCAGGCAGCTAAACACCACACAGCCGTTCGCTCAATCCCCCTCCCCCCCGCGGGATGGGGGAGAGAATTGAGGAAAAAAAAAAATGTAAAATTCATGGGTTGAGATAAGACAGTTTAAATAGGACAGAA
>NW_008795024.1:720727-722985 GCF_000699145.1 Aptenodytes forsteri | reverse complement strand
TATCCCTGCCGAAACCAGGACACAAAGTCAAGTCATTAACTTGACTCTCTTTTCCTGCCCATCTCCAGGTAAAGAAATAATAGGTAGACAAATTTTGGCCTCAGTTTTGTAAACTTAAACAGGGTAAGGTATACTATTTAACACAGTTACCTTGCCTTTAGAAGGACTGCTGTTCTATGAAGCATAATCTCAGGGAACAGTATCTAGGATGTAAATATTTTCATTATTTAAAAATAAGGTTGGGAAAAGTGAGGCAGAATTACTGAAAATAAAATAAAAGATTTGCCACAGAAAAACCACACATGTCATTACAATCATGAAGTGTTTGGTTATCAGTTTTTGACATGATCAGGTTTGGCAGAGGTTCAAATAAGTTAAAACAATGTGAAAAAACAGTAAAGTGCAACCTAGTTGGTTAGTAGCTAACAATGTTACGAGGTTGTCCCAAAGTACAAGAACCAGTGATAGTAAAGGATCCTTATGAAAAATTGAGATCACTCATTTTGGAAATTTAATGCAATGGTGGGAAAGGAATCAAATCTGCTAAGATTAAAAAGGTAATTTCAGGTCAGTAATGGCATGGCCTCTTCAAATAAAACTACCGATTTTTAAAGCATTGATTTTATTTAAACGTGTTAAATGTCCCAAAGTACAAGAACCAGTGATAGTAAAGGATCCTTATGAAAAATTGAGATCACTCATTTTGGAAATTTAATGCAATGGTGGGAAAGGAATCAAATCTGCTAAGATTAAAAAGGTAATTTCAGGTCAGTAATGGCATGGCCTCTTCAAATAAAACTACCGATTTTTAAAGCATTGATTTTATTTAAACGTGTTAAATATGTTAACATTTAAACATATATTTAAATATGCTAAACATATTTGAAATGTATTTGCCATATAAACGCAATGCCTTTAATTAAAGAATGTGCACTTTTTGCAGTGTTGTATTTTAACATGTCCTGCTTCCACTGATAAAATAACGAACAAAGTTCAGGGTAACTTAGAGAGAATTTCATGATTAAGCACAGTTAGGCGTTCTTGAGTCAAATTCAGTTTGACTAGTTTAGCAGTTATAAGCTATGCCATTTGTATACATTATGGTAATTACAAGTTCTTCTATTCACAGTGTTCAATAAGTCTTTCAGCAGACTGACATTCAGGTTTTCTTTGGGCGTCAAAAGCCAGTACTTTACTCATCGCTGTGACTGAACTTTTCTCACCTATTCAGATTTGGCTCCTCTTTACTCTTTCTGTTAGTTATGATGTTCAAAGCCATTGCCTGTAGATCTACAATCAGGAATTATATAGGGGATCAGTATAGCAGTAATGGCTGTGGAGATACCTGAGGATTCTGTGATTGAGTTTACTTACATGGGTTTGCCTCGTTTCTTGACATATTTGAAACACAGTGCTCTCTGATCTAAACTATCATCATTTTATATATTTATTTTCTTTACTTCACATTTATGAAGTTTATTGCTGCAAGAAGTCCACTACATTTCACCCCAGAGGTGGCTGCTCTTCAGTAACCTAGATGTGATGCCACACTACAATTCAGAGGTTTTTTTCTCTGATTGAACACTTCCATGTTAATATCATTCTTTTATCTGCAGTTTGGACCTAGGGAAAAGCATAACTGAAGATGTAATTATATTTCTTATTTTAACCTTTCTTAGGAAACACCTTACTTTGCTTACCTTCCTTGCTTTTTAGGGGGAATTTTGGAGTTCTTTAGGTTGATGCATGGGTAGGATTTAATAATAAAAGGATGTGATTTGTGTTTTGCTGCTTAGAGCCATAATATTTTCAAATTACAGCAGCATTGAAATGACAAGTAAATGTACAATTTAGTCTTGTCAAACAGTGTGGGTGTATTTGAAGTTGACAAGGCATAAACTGTGAAGTGGTATCCCTTTTAACCAATATAGCACTAATGTACATTGATATAACATGAAGGGATAATATAGTCTTTCATGAATCAAAACTGCAAAAATTATGTAAAACTTTTGGAAGTTAATTCTACTCTTCTGGTACAAAGTATACTGGATTATTTTACTTTAATGTCTAGAGAGTTTGAACTAAATTTTTTTTGTGCAAAAGGTTATTGTTGTGGTTTAACCTGTCAGGCAGCTAAACACCACACAGTTGTATGCTCACTCCCCCTCCCCAGTGCGATGGGGGAGAGAATTGGGGGGGGAAAAAAAGTATAATTTGTGGGTTGAGATAAAGACAGTTTAATAGGACAGAAAAGGAAG